>NC_053449.1:35929566-36291753 GCF_007990345.1 Gossypium hirsutum
ATGAGAATGAAAAAACACGCTAACCTCCAACGAGACAGAAATCAACAATGGGATTGGAGCAAAAGAAGTAAATTGAAGAAAAAAAAGAGAATATAAGAACAAAGGAAAAGAAAAGTGAAAAGAACCCCAAAAGAATCTAAAATAAAAACTTGGGGTGTTAGGGAGAGGGGCAAACATGAGAGAGGAAGAACGTGAGAAAAATCCTTCGGAATAACCTCTTCTTTCAAATTAAAAAATAAAATAAAATAAAAAATAAGTATTTAAAACGAAAAAGAAAAAATAGAATAAAATTAATTCCTTAAAGCACATATGAGGAATCAAACCCGGGACCCAAAGGTAAACTAACATACCCACTACCACCAAATCAGCAGGCTCATTCTAACATTAAAATGCAACAATAACTTCTACTACTCGACCAACTTATTAACCCTAACTAAAAGCCTCAAAACTTCTAACCCCAAATTTTAGGGTGTTACAAATATCATTGTAAGGCCCAATATTTTCCCAGCCCGTAGAAATAAAAACCCAAAATAATAATTAAATGGTCACAGTCCAAATTACAATAGGCTCGAGTGGCCCGAACACAAAATACCCAAAATGATACCAAACCTATACCCATTACACTGGTCCAATACCCCTAGCCCAATCATAACACAACCCAAAACACTTTCCAGAAACCCTAGGGCAAACCCCAGCGCTGCAGCAACTCCTCTCGTCCGTGCGTGCTAGGCCTCTATTCTCACGTACGCCTCCGTACCCTCCGTATCTGCCACGCACACCGCCACATCAGCCCCATGTACCTGCAATGTCACAACCAAACAACAGAGGACAAACAAACAAAAAGAAGAGCAGAAATCGACAGCAAATAAAAGGAAAAGAAATAAAAAAAGAGCAAAATATTTGTAATTTTTTTTTCGGCTATAAAAAGCCACTTTCTAGAATTTGTAAGGGTTACATACGCATTCAGAATAGAAAAATCAAAATACAAAAAAAGGTGATTTCTGGGTTCTTTTTTTTCATTCGCAGATCGTTTTTGTTCTTTTCCCTTCATTCTTTTCCATTTTGTATCTACTGATTGTTTATTAAAGAAAGAAACAGCAATAAGAAAGGGTAGAAAGTACCTTGTGACGAGATTCGGGCCTTCTCCATTGTCATCGGAGAACAGGTTTGGATCGGAGATCACTCAAGCGCCCTCAGTGCACAGAACGGCGCAGAGAACATCTGTTCTCTTTTGGTTTTCTGAAATGAGCAAAATGTTTAGGTTTTTAGTCTTTAAACGTGGAAGCTAAAATGTCACCGTCTGTTGCCAATACAATGGCTTCAAAACGACAGCGTTTGAAGACCCGATCCAAATGGTGACCCGATCCGGGAAGGATCCGCGCATATGTATCGATTGGTTTATTTATTCAATAAGTCCTTGCGCCTTTATGGGAATTGCAATTTAATTTCTTTAATTATCTATAATTTATACCGTGTATTTAATTTATTTTTCATTTGGATCCGAACTTGAACGGTACCGTTTACTGCACTTAACTTTGATTATTTTAAGCTTTTGGGTTTAATTGCCGATTCAGTCCTCCAATTTTGCAATAAATTTTAATTTAATATGATTTTAGTTTTTTTAAAAGAAATCAATAACATTTTTTATTATAATTAATTCTATTTTCATATATTATAAAATCTAACATGATTTGTAACATTTGATTTTGATTTTTTAAATCTACAAATATTATAATTTAAGATATAATAGATTATTATTTTAGTTTGTATTTTATATTTTAAAGTTATTATATAATAATATTTTCAATCTACTATATTTATTTAATTTTGTCTTTTCCTTTTGGTTCAATTTTAAGTTGCGATTTTAAATTTATTAATATTCTTATTATAATTGTTGTTATTACTTTTCAAAAATTTTTTATTATATTTAATTTTATCTTCAAAAAATGTTTTTAAACAAATTAATTCTTATTTTAATTCATTTGCTAACATTATTTTGATATTTAGTATGACATTATTTTCAAATTTATTATTAGTACAAATATTTTTTAAACATAATACATTTTTTCAATTATTATCAATATGTTTTAAATTTATCAATATTATTTTAGAAGTATATATAATTTATATGAAGTTATTTTAGTATGTATATGTATATAGAGTATATCATTAACTTCGGATTAATCTCTTTTGCATAATTTTTATACATAAATGTTTTATTTCTTAAACCTCATTTATTTTATTCGTTTTATGGGTTATTAAATTATTAATATGGATGTTTGTATGATATGATTAAGGTCAATGTTTGTATTTGCCTATTATTTGTTTAATTGCTTCTAGTTTAAGTTTAAATTGTTATTTATCTTTTACATTATATGTATCGTTATTCAATCATGTTCCATTTGTAAGAGTTGAATTTTATTAAAACATCATAATCGTTTTATAATCCTTAAAAAAGCTTAGTGTTCATAGGTTCTCGAGAGAATTGTGCCTTCACTTACTGGGCTTCAATTTTTCTCGATGAATTAAGATAATCAACTGTTCATTTTATTAAAACCATACAATTATTAAAATAAAATCCTTTAGACTTCAGAATGTTGGATCCTAACTTACTGGATACGACATTTTGTTATCTCGATTTTAAAATAAAGGCAATATTTGATGTTTAAGAATTTCGAGAAATTGAACCCTAACTTACTGGATTCTGATTTCTCAATTGACTTAAATAATCAAATATCCTTCTTAAAACAGGTTTTAAAAAAATTTAAAAGGGACGAACCTAACTTCGAAGATTGAACTATTGCACTTTAACTCACTGAGTGTTGCGGTCTATTTCTTTGAAATGGGTCCGTCCATTTAACCAATTCAATTATTTAAGCTTTCATTTCATGGGATCGTATTTAAAAATCTTTTCAAGTTTCGACACTAAGACATTAAATAATCAATTCGGTACCAATTTTGGGCGTTACGAGGGCGCCAACCCTTCCTCGTGGGTAACCGACTTTCGAACTTGTTTTCTCAAAATTCGTAGACCTAAAATCATTTTTAAGGTGATCCGATCACACCTCAATGAAAGATTGGTGGCGACTCCATTTTCAAAATCGATTCCCATTTTTTCAAATTTTTAAAAATGGTTTCGACAGCTTGGGGACTCCACTGGGGAACTTCGAGAGTCAAGCTGTATAATTGATTGTTTTTTGTCTTATTGTCAAAAATTGAAAATTGATTTTAAAAATTACGATCCTCTCTTTGCATGTGTTTGTATGATTATTGTAAATTGTGTTTTTATACCTTGGCATCATATTGCATAAAGACTGTTTAGTCTTACCCTTTTTAGTAGGAGTGAGAAGCTACTCCTTCGTGAGGCTTCCATCTCTGTGCAGGATAGTGAATCACTTTCGGGATACATCCGTACCTATATCTTCGTGAGATTTTCATCTCCGTGCAACCATAGGGAAATGTATTCCCCTGAACCAAACTCGGTCTGTATGAGCCTATAATGGGTGAAGATCGAGGCATCTGCTGGTTCGGGTACCTTGTCTTTAGAACCAAACCTCATATAGTGGACTTAGGGGCTTAACCTAGTTAGAACTATTTCAACCTTTAGTGGTTACCCAGATTGGTGCTTGAATTTCTTATACTTGCTATGAAATTTATTTTATGTTGTACTGACTTTTTGTGTTTTGTTGATATTTTTGCATGTCATTGCATATTTCAAAGAGTGTCGATTCATGTGACGCAAAATAGCCCACGGGAGTTAAAGGAGATATGGGATCGGTGGAGTGATGAGACTAAGCAGTTGTTCTACTCTAATTATGGAGACTTGACATACTTATTGGACATCAAGGTGGATGAGAAACTATTTCGGGACCTTGCTCAATATTGGAACCCTGCATATAGCTGTTTCACTTTTGGAAAGGTAGATCTGGTGCATACGGTAGAGGAATATACAGCTTTACTACATTGTCCAAGGCTTCAGGTGGATAAAGCATAGTCTAGAGCCTCGTATGTCCCAACGTTTTGAAAGAAATTGATGAATATTACTGGAATAAGCGAACAGTGGATCACGGCTAGGATCAAGCAGAAGGGTGAGTGTAAATGTATTCCATGGAAGAATTTGTGAGACTTGATTCTAGCGCATCCAGATGGGAAAAAGAAGGTTGATGTGTTTGCTTTGAGTATCTGCGGGTTGGTGATCTTCCCTAGGGCACTAGGGCATGTTGATGAGGCGGTTTCAGATCTTTTTGACCGATTGGATAAAGGGGTTACGCCTGTTCCTATGATTTTGGCTGAAACATTTAGATCTTTGAACGCATGTAGGCGAGCTGGCGAGGGCGGATTTATAGGTTGTGCGCAGTTGTTACTAGCTTGGTTTCATAGTCATTTCTGGAAGGTCGACAAGATTTCGTATCGAGTCTTCTCCGAACATTACTCCCCGTTAAAAAAGATAGTGGCCACCCCAAGAAGGGACGACATATCGGAAGAAAATTGGATAGAAATTTTTCAAAATCTTCAAGAGGAAGATGTGGAATAGAGAGCTCCTTAGTTGATTCCTGACAGAATTCTCTACTGTTGCAAGAGCTTTGATTGGGTTCCATTGCTGGGCATTTGGGGAGCCATTGGGTATGCGCCTTTGTTTATACTAAGACAATATGGTTCAAGACAGTTTGTGCCGGCAACGCATGGTTTAGCTCAGTGTGAGTTCTCGTACCGATGAGATAATTACAAGAAGAAGGTAAAAGAAATTTCTCAAGCTTGGAATTAGGCTCGTAGGATGAAAAGGCTATCTGTGGGCTCAATAACGAATCCTGAATATGGTGAGTGGCGAAGCATGAGAGTTAATGATAATATTCCGGAGTTAAATTCAGAAGGTGCTCGACCAATGGAATAATACTTGCAAGTGATTCCATCGGAGTTGGAGATCATAAAACAAGATTTCAAAAGGAAGAATTTAGAGCTTGAAAAGAAGATAGAGCGGTTGAAGAGAAAAAGATGCATTTGAGGTTTGATGCTGACGTTTAAAAGTTAGAGGCTGAAAAGCTAAGGAAAGGAAAGAATAAAGCAAAAGAGGATCTAGATAGTTTGAAGAAAGATTACAAGAAGTTGCGGCTGTCGATAAGAATTGCTGGGCTGTGAAAGACTTCAGAGCAATGGCGACAGGAGATCCAGGAAGAAAGAAATAAAGCCAGTTGGTGGGAAAGAAAGTCCCAGGAGACCCAAGTACAGAAAGAGGCACTAGAACGGCAGATGTTAGAAATTCAAAACCATCAAGAGGAACTGAAAGCTAGAATAGCAGAGCTTGAGAGATCCCTTGCTCTGTATAGAAGTCGTAATTCCGTGGTAGAATTAAAAGCAAGCCTGTGCAAGATTGAAGAAATGAAAAAGAGGATAGAAGAATTAGAGTATGCAGTACAAGGCTGTGAGCACAGGATTAAATTCCTGGAGGGAAGTGAAGAGTGTTGGAAAGAGCAACTTTATCACTCGCAGAGTCAAATCCAAAACAGAGATTACATTATGGGCAGGGCTATGGCTCAAGTTCGGGAAGTAGCAGATCTTTTACAAACAATGGCAATTCAGGCTGACGTTTTAAGTGTAAAGTATGAACTAGAATCGGATCGGGGTCAGGAGTTAGCTTCATTGTTGAAGGAGATTAAAGCTCTGAGCATCAGGGCAAAGCCATACTTGTAATTCATCTTATGTAAAGAATTTTGTTTATCAATAAAGTTTTCTAAAAGAAATTGGGTCAGAACCGACGTTCTTTTTGCATTCATTTCATGCATTTGCATTACATGATATCATATGCATTCAAGATTATTAAAAAGAGTTTTAATTGGTTAAAATTATGCCTCAGTTAATCTAGAAATCAGTAAAAACTCATCAACCAAGCACCGTTACGGTACCCGTGCCAAGTAAAAAATTATGGATCAAGGTTGGAAAAGTTGGAGTGACTTCAAAAGGAAATGCAAGATCAGTCGCAGACGAAAATGAAAGAGCAGTTGGAAAAGATCCAACATGACATGACAGAAAGAATACTGGAGTCTCAAAACGACATGATGACTAAGCTGACGCAAATATTGACTAAGGGAGTAAATAAGGGGAAAGGTCCTATGGTTAATGAAGAAGAAGAAGATAAGGATGAACCTCTATATCCTTCAGGCTTTACGCCTCCGCATGCGGAAATTCAGACCGAGCTGGATCCCCATAGACCTTCTGTTTCGATTAGGCTTCAACAGTTTCAAAGTGGTGTTTCAATGCCGTTGAACTTTCAGACCGAGTCAGCTCTAATCCCGGTGATAACCCGAATAATATTACTGTCCCAGATTTTGATGAGGTAGCTAAGAAGGATAAAGTAAAGGAAGAATTGCCAAAACAGTTTGAGGAGCAATGGAAATGGATTGAAGAGAAATTTAGGGCAATGGAGAGCATTGAAAGCTATCGTGGAATAGATGCAAAAAATCTAAGCTTGGTCCCAGATTTGGTGCTTCCTTATAAGCTCAAGATGCCTGAATTTGAGAAATATAGTGGGACCAGTTGCCCTGAAGCCCATATCACCATGTTCTGTAGGAGAATGACTGGGTATATTAACAATGATCAGCTATTAATACATTGTTTTCAGGATAGCCTCATTGGAGTAGCGTCGAAATGGTACAATCAGTTGAGCCGAACCAAAATTGGTACTTGGAGAGATTTGGCGCAGGCTTTTATGAGACAGTGCAGTCATGTCTCAAATGATGCCTGACAGAATCACCTTGCAGAATTTGGAAAAGAAATCGAATGAAAGCTTCAGACAATATGCGCAAAGGTGGAGAGAGATCGCGGTTCAGGTTCAGCCGCTGCTTTTGGAAAAAGAAATGACGATGCTTTTTATCAATACATTGAAGGCCCCATTCATTACACACATGTTGGGAAGTGATTCAAAGAATTTCTCTGATATAATCATGAACGGTGAAATGATTGAACATGCTATTAAAAGTGGAAGAATAGATGGTGGGGAGAATAATAGAAGATTAGCCCTAAAGAAAAGAGAAAATGAAATAAACAATGTGAATGCATACATCAAATAAATTACAGTGAATCAACCAAGGAAGGTGGTTGCAAATCAACAAAGCTCATCGAAACAAGAATCAGGAGTGAGGAAAAATACTGAAAAGCCTCAGGTTACGCCAATTTCAATGTCATATAAGGGGCTGTATCAGAATTTATTTAATGCACATGTTGTCGCTCCTCATTACTTGAGCCCTTTACAACCCCCTTATCCCAAATGGTACGATGTAAATGCACAATGTGACTATCATGCGGGAATTTCAGGGCACTCAATAGGGAATTGCACTGCCTTCAAGAAAGTAGTTGAAAGACTCATTAGTATGGGCGTTGTCAAACTTGATGACTCACCTAGCACAGAAAATCCGTTGCCCAATCATGCTGATAATGGGGTGAACATGATGAGCGAAAGTAAGGGAGAAGAGGTCAAGAACGTCATTGTTGAAGTAAAAACTCCGTTGAAATGGATTTGGAAAGAGATGGCGAAAAGAGGGCTAGTTATTTCAGATTTTGAGGAAGGGTATGGGACTGAAAACTATTGTGAATTCCACCATGAAACGGGACACAAAATTCAAGAATGTGAAGGATTCAGAGCTTTGGTTCAAAGCATGATGGATAATAAAAAGATGAGGTTCTATGAAGAGGTGAAGGGAAAAAGAAGCATATACGCGTCAGAGTCGGGGACAAGGACTCCGAAAATAAATCATCCTGTGGTCATTATCTCACGCCTTAAGAATAATGAGGCTAGGGTTCAGGTAACACCAAAAATTGTAATCCAAAAACCATAAAATTTCTCATATAATGATAGTAAAATGGACCCGTGGAATTATGGATGCAATGTGACAATCGCGGGAGAAGAAGTTGAAGGCAATCAGAAGATAGGTTCTTATACGCGTAATGGGAAGCGTTATGATACTCTAGCAGAATTGCCAAGAGAAAAGACTCTGGTGGTAGAACAGAAGAAAGGGAAAGCAGTTGAATCTGAGCCATTGGTTAATGCGCCAACAAAAGGAGAATAGGCAAAGGAGTTCTTGAAGTTTTTGAAACACAACGAATACAGTGTTGTGGAGCAACTGCACAAACAGCCAGCCGGTATTTCTATATTAGCTTTGCTCCTAAGCTTAGAAGTACATCGAAGTGCACTGATGAAGGTACTAAATAAAACATATGTGGCCAATGACATTTCAGTCAATAAGCTGGATCGGTTGGTCAACAATATAAGTGCTGACAATTTTATTTTCTTCAATGATGATGAAATACCGTCTGCAGGTATGGGTTCTACTAAAGCTCTGCACATTACTACCTGATGCCAGGGGTACACATTACTGGGGGTTCTAATTGATAATGGATCTGCACTGAACGTATTGCCTTTATCCACTCTTAACTGACTACCTGTGGACAGTTCGCATATGAAAACATGCTAGAATATAGTAAGGGCATGTGATGGAATAGAAAGGAGGTTTATGAGAAGAATTGAAATACCATTAATGATTGACCCAACTACTTATGAGGTGGACTTCCTAGTAATGGATATTAAGCCTTCCTACAACTATTTATTGGGGAGACCATGGATACACTCGGCAGGGACAGTGCCTTCATCGCTACATCAGAAGGTGAAGCTAGTATCAGAGGGTCGATTGGTAACAATAAGTGCGGAGGAGGACATCATCGTGACGGTAATTGGTGATGCACCTTATGTGGAGACTAATAATGAAGCAGTGGAATGTTCTTTCCGGTCTTTAGGATTTGTGAACGCAACATTTATCGCTGAAGGAAACAGAATTCTGGTACCAAAAATATCCAAGGCCACAGAGATGGGTTTACAATTGATGATAGGAAGAGGAGCCTCGCCAGGGAAAGGATTGGGAAAGCACCTTCAAGGAAGGATTGAAGCACCCATGCTGAAGGAAAAGTTTGATCGTTTTGGCTTAGGTTACAAGCCAGATATGAAACAGAAAAGGAAAGAAGCAGAAAAAAGACAGGAGAGAAGAAGGGCACGTTTGAGCAGAGAGGAAGTCAAGTGGGAACCTTTGACCTTTCCCCACATATCTAAATCCTTTGTGTCGGGTGAGTTTATTTACCTTGAGCGAGGGGTGTCCAGAAGGGAAGGCATTGAAAAAATGTTTGAAAATATTCATATCAATGCTATAGAGACAATTGAAAGAAGAACCTTGTTGGAGATTTGCCCTTACGAACCTGGGAGTGAGCTAAACAATTGGACTGCGGAAGAAATACCTATAGTCTTTAGAGCTTATTCAGAGTAATGTTCAAAACATTTATGTTGTTTTTAGCCTAAAAATGATAGGAAATCCTTTGTGAAACATGCTTAAGTCTGAATATCATTATTCTAATAAAATACATTTTTGCATTCATTTCGAGCAATTATTCTTTTATTCTTCCATACAAGTAAATATTTTCCATTTGATTGATTGTCTTCCAAATGATTCTTTAATTATATTTATAACCTTATTGTACAAATAATTATTCATAAATTTATTTATTCTTTGTATATTCTTTGGTGTATCCCCATAGGTCCTCAGATATCAATGACATGAGTGATGCTGTTTCAAACACGGAGTCCCTTTTTGAGCAAGACATGTGTTTGGAGGGATCTCATGACATTGAAAATGACGAAGACTATGGTGTATCTCTGAACTTGTTGAGAATGGTGGAACAAGAGGATAAACAAATCCTACCTCATAAGGAATCATTGGAAATTGTGAGCCTAGAGGAAGGAAAATAGGTGAAAATTGGAACTGATATCACCGTAAAGACAAAACAAGACCTTATTAAATTACTCCAAGAGTTCAAAGATGTTTTTGCGTGGTCATACCATGATATTCCTGGGCTAAATACTAGCATTGTGGTACATCGTCTACCTATAAAAGAAGATTGTAAACCAGTTCAGCAGAAGCTCAGAAGAATGAGACCCGATATTGTGTTGAAAATAAAAGAATAAGTCAAAAAATAGTTCGATGCTGGATTCTTACAAAAGGTCAAGTATTCATAATGGGTAGCAAACATCGTCCCTGTTCCCAAAAAGGATGGAAAGGTACGAATATGCTGGATTATAGGGACTTGAACAAGGCTAGTCCAAAGGACAATTTTCCGTTGCCTCACATTGATACTTTGGTAGATAATACAGCTGGCTACTCATTATTTTCTTTTATGGATGGTTTCTCTGGATACAATCAAATAAAGATGCATCCCGAAGACATGGGGAAAACCACATTCATTACATTATGGGGAACATTTTGTTACAAATTAATGCCCTTTGGATTGAAGAATGCAGGAGCAACGTATCAAAGGGCCATGGTGACTTTGCTTCATGATATGATGCATAAAGAAATTGAGGTCTATGTTGATAATATGATTGCAAAATCTAGAACTAAAGAAGAACATCTTCGAGTATTGAGAAAATTATTCTTAAGATTGAGAAAATTTTAGCTCAAGCTTAACCTAACAAAATGTACATTCGGAGCCAGATCAGGGAAGTTATTAGGCTTCATAGTCAGTAGGAGGGGGATTGAGTTTGAACCGGATAAAGTTAAAGCAATACGAGATCTGCCTCCTCCACGCACTCAAAAGGAAGTCTGAGGTTTCCTAGGAAGATTGAATTACATTGCTTGGTTCATTTCACAACTGATTGAGAAATGTGATCCAGTATTCCGTCTTCTGAAGAAACATAATCCAGGTGAGTGGGATGAGGAATGTTAGAGGGCTTTTGACAAGATAAAGCAATACCTGGCTAACACTCCAGTACTATCACCGCCTAGTCCAGATAGGCCATTGATACTCTATCTAACAGTGTTTGACAATTCCATAGGATGCGTATTAGGCCAACACGATGAGACAGAAAAGAAGGAAAAGGCAATATATTATCTCAGCAAGAAATTCACTAATTGTGAAATGAGGTACTCGTCCATTGAGAAGTTGTGTTGTGCCTTAATCTGGGCAACTCGAAGACTAAGGCAGTACATGTTGTATCATACGACCTGGCTGATTTCAAAGTTAGATCCTTTAAAATATATGATGGAATCAATTGCTTTAAATGGGAGAATGGCTAGATGGCAGATTTTTCTCTTTGAATTTGACATACTGTATGTAAGTCAGAAGGCCATAAAAGGAAGCATGATAGCTGATTTCCTTGCTAGCAGAGCCATGGAAGACTACGTGTAACAACCAGATTCTAGGCCTAGTCGGAACAGTTGTTTCGGGACCACAAATTTGACGAGGTAAAATATTATTGTCATTATATTTTTATCGTCTACAATTTCACAGAAAAATTTCGTAAAAATTTCGTTCGAAAAATTCGACATTTGGGCACTCAATTTAGTCAAAAGGACTAAATTGTAAAAAGTGCAAAAGTTGAGTTCTACATGTTAGAAGTGTCTAATTGTTATGAAATTATAAATTGAGGGTCCTTATATGGTAATTAGACCATTAGTCAATTGATGGACAAAAATAGACATAAGAAATGGGTGAAATAGATTTTTTTAAATGGGGGCATTTTAGTCATTTAGTAATAAAAAGAATTAAAAAGGGAAAAAGATGGCAAAATGTGCTCATCTTCTCCATGGTGAACGAAATCAGCAAGGGGGAAGCCATAGTTAGGGTTTTTAAGCTTCCAAGCTCAATAGTAAGTAATTCCAAGTCCCGTTTTTAATGTTCTTTACGTTTTTGGAGTCCCGGTAGCTTAATTTAGCTTATTCTAGCAATAATTCATGTTAGGGTTCATATTTGGAAAAATATCCATAGGCGAAATGTGTTTATTTTGCTTTTTTATGGTAGAATATGAAGCTAGAAATTATGTTAAACAACTTTTGCTAAGCAATTTTAACCGAAAACGGGTAAATTGACATAATCGGTAAAAATAATTAATGTTCAAAAGTGTGTGTTAGAGTGAGAATTTGATGTTGCCATAGAAGGAAAAAATGTTCAGCATGTCATAAAACATAAGAATAAGAGATGAAATTTAATTTCCGAGCTTGGGGACAAAAGTGTAAATATGCAAAAGTTTGGGGCAGAATTGTAATTTTTCAAAAAGTTGGGGGATGACTATTTTAATAAATGTGAGCATTTAATGAGTTAAATTTACTATTATAGATCAAGAAAGACGAGAAGATAATCTCAAACGGGGAAAAGAGAAGGTAGTGGAGTAAATTGCAAATTTACGATATTTTGCACCGAGGTAAGTAAACATGTGAATTAATGCATTATTTTGATATTATTCAATATATGTTTAGATTTAATTTAACATAGAATAAATACTTGGTATAGATACTAAAAATGTGGTTAAGTTGGGAAAGGTGGTAAAGTGTTGAAAAACACGGTTTTCGATTGAACACTCGAAATAGGCCAGAGTACATTGAATATAAAGGGGGTTGCTAAGTGCTGATTCCACCGTATTTTAAATGTGAAGGGGGTTGCTAAGTGCTGATTCCCCCAAGGGGTTGCTAAGTGCTGATTCCCCAACTCATTAGTGGTTGCTAAGTGTTGATTCCCCGAATCACTGGTGGTTGCTAAGTGCTGAATCCACGGATAACGGACAACATTCCGAGTGTTCAACAGGGGAAAATCAAAAAGGTGAATATATATATATATATATATATAAGGTGGACGAGAATATGTGAGGGATATTGGGTTTGATACTTAATCAACCCATGTGTGAGGTGGAAGGAAACATCAAACCTACAAAAGAGCAAATTTAAATACAAAATTGGTGTGAATAACAACAGTTGGGAAACTTTGAAAAATCACTATAAATGGTAAAAAATGAATTAAAAGTTGAGTAATATATGAAATTTAAGCTGAATGAGTCTATTTTCCTATAAAAGAAAAAGGGGAAGCAAACAAGTTGTATATTTGGGGATATTTGAATTTTATTGAGACAGGGTTGAACTGATTTCGAAATCCCCTGTTCCAAATTTGGAAAATCACCAAAAATTGTAAAAAAATAATAATTATGGCTTGGAATTTACATTCTTGGATTCCTTAATGAGTCTATTTTTAAGATAAAGAAATGATAACATTTTTTGAATTTGTTACAGGGAGATAAGTAAATTTTAGTAAGGAGAGGTCAGAACTGTTAGGCAGTGAAACAGGGGAAGGTTTAAAGAATAAAATGTACTAATTGGCTAAACCAAAAATTCTGAAAATTTTATGATGGAAAGGTATATGAGTCTATTTTTTGGGAAAATTTGCGTAGCTTAATTTGGAGCCTTGTAGCTCCAGATAAAAATAAATTGGCGACTGTGATGCAGAAAAACAGCTTGCTGGAAATTGAGCAAACAATGAAATTTATGTGTGATAAAAATTATGTCACTATGTAATCTTGTGAAAAATTTATTTACTTGTCATATGTTTACTTACTAAGCTATATGCTTACTCGTTTGTATTTTCCCCTGATTATAGTGACATCAGCCAGTTCGGAACTTGGACGAAGTCAGGAAATCATCCACACTATCATCAACTTTTTGGGTATTTTGGCAATCAACACTTTTGAAACATGGCATGTATAGATGACTTTATGTAATGTGGTATACATATGTATATATAGTATTGTTCGGTTTAATAGGTTGGTGTTTATTGATGGATAAATTGTTTATACACATATATACCTGCAATTGGTTGAAATGTTGAAATCGTTTGAAATTGTGTTTTGAAAACTTGCAGGGGGGTTTTATGTAAAAATAAGTAGAAATGCTGCCGAAATTTTTTATTAAAAAAAATTTAGTAATATCTCATACTCTGTTCCGTCAAGGAATACGGGTAAAGGGTGTTACACTATGAGTCTTTGAATTTTGACTTTCCAAATGAAGACTTAATGTATGTGGCAAACACTGAAGAAAATTCTCAAATGGATCACATATGGAACTTAAATTTCGATGGAGCTTTAAATGCTATGGGTAATGGAATTGGGGCGGTCTTGGTATCCCCAAGTGGAGATCATTATCCTGTCGCTAGCAAGTTGGACTTTGATTGGACAAACAATATGGCAGAATATGAAGCATGTATTATGGGCATTTGTGCAGCTATTGAACGTAAAATCAAAGTGCTAAAAGTGTATGGAGATTCCGCACTGGTGATATACCCACTCAAAGGAGAATGGGAAACCAGAGATCCTAAGTTATAGAAAGCTAGTTCTTGAATTAATTGATGAGTTTGATGACATCACTTTCTGTTACCTCTCACGAGAGGAAAACCAAATGGCTGATGCATTAGCTACTCTAGTTTCGATGATTCAGGTGAACCGACTTGAGGTAATGAAGCCTATTCAGATGAGTGCCTATGAGACCCTAGCTCATTGCTACAGTATTGAGGAGGAGGGAAAAGATGATCATCCTTGGTATCAGAGTATACTATAGTATGTAAAGAATCAAGAGTATCCTAATCAAGCAATAGAGAATGACAAGAGAACTCTAAGAAGGATAGCCATTGAATATGCCTTAGATGGGGAAGTGTTGTACAAAAGAGGTAAAGATCAAGTGCTGTTAAGATGTGTAGATGCCGTGGAGGCTAGAAAGATCCTGGAAGAAGTCCATGAGGGCATTTACGGAACTCATGCAAATGGTTTCACAATGGCCAGACAGATCATGAGATTTGGATACTATTGGTCTACCATGGAAGGAGATTGCATTGGCTATGCCAAGAAGTGTCATAAATGTCAAGTTTATGGAGATAAGATACGTGTACCTCCCTCACATCTACACGTTATGACTGCTCCGTGGCCGTTGTCCATGTGGGGCATGGATGTTATTTGGCCAATATTACCGAAGGCTTCAAACGGGCATCGTTTCATCTTTGTGGTCATTGATTACTTTACCAAATGGGTGAAAGCTGCTTCATATGCAAATGTCACGAAACCGGCGGTTAGTAAATTCTTGAAAAAGGAGATCATTTGTCGATATGGAATGCTTGAAAGAATCATATCTGACAATGCATTGAATTTGAATAATAGCACAATAGCGGAGGTCTGTAGTCAGTTTAAGATCAGACACCATAACTCATCGCCATATCGCCCAAAAATGAATGGTGCAGTGGAGGAGGCCAATAAAAATATTAAGAGAATTGTGGGGAAAATGACTGAAACCTACAAGGATTGGCATAAGAAGGTATCATTTGCTCTCTTAGCTTACCGAACATCTGTTAGGACCTCTATTGGGGCAACACCCTTTTCTCTAGTTTATGGGATGGAAGCCATTTTACCTATTGAAGTGGAAATTCCTTCTCTTCGGGTATTAGCTGAATTAAAATTGGATGAAGTAGAATGGGTTCAGTCTCGATACGACCAGTTGAACTTAATAGAAGGGAAAATGTTAAAAGCCATTCAGCATGGTCAGATGTATAAAAAACGGATGATTATAACAAAAATGTTCATCGTAGAGAATTCCACGAAGGGGATCTGGTGTTGAATAAAATTCTTCCTATACAAAAAGACTTTAGAGGAAAATGGATGCCAAATTCGGAGGGTCCATATGTCGTAAAGAAGGCCTTTTCCAGTGGAGCTTTGATTCTAAGTGAGATGGATGGTAAAAACTTGCCAAATCCTGTAAACTCAGACTCAGTCAAGAAATACTTCACTTGAAGGAAACAGAACCAAAGTGAAAACCTACAAAGGGCACTTTAATTCCTAAAAAAAAATGGAGAGGCCAAGGTGAAAACCCGCAAAGGGTGCCTTGAGACCAAAGGGGATTTGAGTTGAAAACCCGAAAAGGGCGGCTCAAATATAGATCAGAATGGGACATGAAGTGATCTGAGCTGTTCAAATATTGATCAGAATGGGGCATATGACGATCTTGCTATACCTGAATCAACAGGAAAGGGTACGCCACATCTTGGAGCATTGACAGAGTACATCAGATCTTCTAAACACATGTCAAACTCAGAATGGTCTTCAGAAAGTTTGTACAGAGAAATTCAAGCTACGATAACTAGGGCACCTAGTTCTTATACTATTTATATTGAATGTGTTATACCTTTTTCTTTTTCCAAGATACACATTCTCAATCAACTTCTTTGTTATTCTCCTTTTACTATTTTCGATATTTTATTTCTTTCGAGTAATGCTCAAAAATTGACTTTATTCTTATCCATTGTTATTACCTTTTTGCAAGCATGATGCATTGGAATAATTATTAATGGACTAATAAAACTTTCACAAGGGAAGTTTTGCATATTACTCTTAAAAAGTTTCTAAATAATACAGTAACTTGAAACAGGACTATTGTTTAGAACGCACCAAGTTTAAAGGCCAGAAATCTAAGAAGGAAAAGTCTGAATTAAGACAATCCTTTTGGATTTTGTTGACAGAAACATTGATTGAACAAAATGTCAGCAATAATCATGAGTTAGTAAGAAGAGATCTCTTTGGAGGAAAATTCTTCGTGCATAAACATTTGATGTGGTACTTTGAGAATGGTATAAAAACCAAAGAGTTACACATTTGGTATCTTTAAATTGCGATTGGAAAGGGTTGCGAAAAGGGCCAAGATTTCCTCATTTTTGAGTTACAGTCGGAGAATGAGAGTACGACTTTTTGCGTCTCAGTGGATTGAACTTTGAGGTTTGCAATGAGGGCAACTTAACTAAGTGTTTCTTTAGAGACGTCAGCTGAGCAGGAATGTGTTGAAGCACGGCCGTGACAAAGCCTTAATAAATTTTGAGCATTGATAACCTAAGTGATAAAAAGGGATCATTCTCAAGAAAAAGTAGCATCCTACATTCATACAAGCATCATGCACACATGTCTAGTTAGGAACATTTGATTAATTTTGATCATGCCATCCTAATCATTAGGCATAATTAAGTTCATTATACAAGTCATGTTCCCCAGAGAACAGATCAGTGAAGACTAGCCTTATCTCCCTAAGCAGTAGTGGAGTAGGTTGAAAATTGCAGATCTTATCTCCCTAAGTAGTAGTGGAGTAGATCGAAGACGGCGAATCTTATCTTCCCCAGGAGTAGGGAAGCTGATTTAAGCCAGCCTTATCTCCCTAAGTAGTAGTGGAGTAGGTTGAAAATTACAGATCTTATCTCCCTAAGCAGTAGTGGAGCAGATCGAAGACGGCGAATCTGATCTTCCCCAGGAGTAGGGAAGCAGATTTAAGCCAAAAACCCTATCACTCTGGACAGCAGTGGAATAGGTTGAAGACTAGCCTTATCTCCCTAAGTAGTAGTGGAGTAGGTTAAAAATTGCAAATCTTATCTCCCTAAGCAGTAGTGGAGCAGATCGAAGACGACGAATCTTATCTTCCCCAAGAGTAGGGAAGCAGATTTAAGCCACAAACCCTATCACTCTGGACATCAGTGGAATAGGTTGAAGACTAGCCTTATCTCCCTAAGCAGTAGTGGAGTAGGTTGAAAATTGCAGATCTTATCTCCCTAAGCAGTGGTGGAGCAGATTGAAGACAGCGAATCTTATCTTCCCCAGGAGTAGGGAAGCAAATTTAAGCCACAAACATTATCTCCCTGAGCAGTAGTGGAGTAGGTTGAAAATTGCAGATCTTATCTCTTTAAGCAGTAGTAGAGCAGATCGAAGACGGCGAATCTTATCTTCCCTAGGAGTAGGGAAGCAGATTTAAGTCACAAACCTTATCTCTTTGAGCAGCAGTGGAGTAGGTTGAAAACTATAGATCTTATCTCCCTAAACAGTAGTGGAGCAGATCGAAGACAATGAATCTTACTTCCCAGGCGATGCAGCAAAACAGATTGAAGCCACAACGGCGAATCTTGTTTACCCCGACATCACAATTAAACAGATTAAAGTTACAAGTTACAAATCCTATCTCCCTGACGTTGCGATAGAGTGGATCGAGGCACCAATTCCTATACCTCTGAAGATGCAGTAAGATGGAATGAGGCAACTCGAAGAAGAAGAGCACCAAGGTCCAACACGACCAGGAAAATTTGGCTATTTTTAAAGTCTTTGCTTCATTCTCGTTACAAGACAATGAGCAAAGAGGGGCATCTGTACGGCCCAATATTTGCCCGGCCCGTAATAATAAAAACCAAAAATAATAATTAAATGGCCACAGTCCAAATTACAATGGGCTCGAGTGGCCTGAACACAAAATACCCAAAATGATACCAAACCTATACCCATTACACTGGTCCAATACCCCTAGCCCAATCATAACACAACCCAAAACACTTTCCAGAAACCCTAGGGCAAACCCCAGCGCCGTAGCAACTCCTCTCATCCGTTCGTGCCAGGCCTCTGTTCTCACGTGCACCTCCGTACCCTCCATATCCGCCACGAACACCGCCACATCAGCCCCATGTACCTGCAATGTCACAACCAAACAACAGAGGACAAACAAACAAAAAGAAGAGCAGAAATCGACAGCAAATAAAAGGAAAAGAAATAAAAAAGGAGCAAAATATTTGTAATTTTTTTTCGGCTATAAAAAGCCATTTTCCAGAATTTGTAAGGGTTACATACGCATTTAGAATACAAAAATCAAAATCGTGCTTTTGACATCGAAACGGTCCCTAACCCTTGGTAACTCAGAGATAATCCAAAATTCATAGAATAGCATGCAATTTAATACCTAAAATCAACAGTTTCAGAAACACACATTAAATTGCTGAATTCTAGAGAATCCAATAGCAATTCGATTCCAAAATTAAACAGTTTCAGAATACACACCTGATATACGCTTCCTACACACTAACAATTGACCTGCGTGCCTCAACTATCATTTTGAACTTGATTTTGAAAATCTCAACAATACATCTACTAGAATCTGAATTGAAATGAGAATGAAAAAACACACTAACCTCCAACGAGACATAAATCAACAATGGGATTGGAGCAAAAGAAGTAAATTGAAAAAAAAAAAAAGAATATAAGAACAAAGGAAAAGAAAAGTGAAAAGAACCCCAAAAGAATCTAAAATAAAAACTTTGGGTGTTAGGGAGAGGGGCAAACATGAGAGAGGAAGAACGTGAGAAAAATCCTCCGGAATAACCTCTTCTTTCAAATTAAAAAATAAAATAAAATAAAAAATAAGTATTTAAAACGAAAAAGAAAAAATAGAATAAAATTAATTCCTTAAAGCACATATGAGGAATCAAACCCGGGACCCAAAGGTAAACTAACATACCCACTACCACCAAATCAGCAGGCTCATTCTAACATTAAAATGCAACAATAACTTCTACTACTCGACCAACTCATTAACCCTAACTAAAAGCCTCAAAACTTCTAACCCCAAATTTTAGGGTGTTACAAATATCATTGTAAGGCCCAATATTTGCCCGGCCCGTAGAAATAAAAACCAAAAATAATAATTAAATGGTCACAGTCCAAATTACAATAGGCTCGAGTGGCCCGAACACAAAATACCCAAAATGATACCAAACCTATACCCATTACACTGGTCCAATACCCCTAGCCCAATCATAACACAGCCCAAAACACTTTCCAGAAACCCTAGGGCAAACCCCAGCGCTGTAGCAACTCCTCTCGTCCGTACGTGCCAGGCCTCTATTCTCACGTGCGCCTCCGTACCCTCCGTATCTGCCACGCACACCGCCACATCAGCCCCATGTACCTACAATGTCACAACCAAACAACAGAGGACAAACAAACAAAAAAAGAGCAGAAATCGACAGCAAATAAAAGGAAAAGAAATAAAAAAAGAGCAAAATATTTGTAATTTTTTTTCGGCTATAAAAAGCCATTTTCTAGAATTTGTAAGGGTTACATACGCATTCAGAATAGAAAAATCAAAATACAAAAAAAGGTGATTTCTGGGTTCTTTTTTTTTCATTCGCAGATCGTTTTTGTCCTTTTCCCTTCATTCTTTTCCATTTTGTATCTACTGATTGTTTATTAAAGAAAGAAACAGCAATAAGAAAGGGTAGAAAGTACCTTGTGACGAGATTCGGGCCTTCTCCATTGTCATCGGAGAACAGGTTTGGATCGGAGATCACTCAAGCGCCCTCAGTGCACAGAACGGCGCAGAGAACATCTGTTCTCTTTTGGTTTTCTAAAATGAGCAAAATGTTTAGGTTTTTAGTCTTTAAACGTGGAAGCTAAAATGTCGCCGTCTGTTGCCAATACAATGGCTTCAAAACGACAGCGTTTGAAGACCCGATCCAAATGGTGACCCGATCCGGGAAGGATCCGCGCATATGTATCGATTGGTTTATTTATTCAATAAGTCCTTGCACCTTTATGGGAATTGCAATTTAATTTCTTTAATTATCTATAATTTATACCGTGTATTTAATTTATTTTTCATTTGGATCCGAACTTGAACGGTACCGTTTACTGCACTTAACTTTGATTATTTTAAGCTTTTGGGTTTAATTGCCGATTCAGTCCTCCAATTTTGCAATAAATTTTAATTTAATATGATTTTAGTTTTTTTTTTAAAAGAAATTAATAACATTTTTTATTATAATTAATTCTATTTTCATATATTATAAAATCTAACATGATTTGTAACATTTGATTTTGATGTTTTTAAATCTACAATTATTATAATTTAAGATATAATAGATTATTATTTTAGTTTGTATTTTATATTTTAAAGTTATTATATAATAATATTTTCAATCTACTATATTTATTTAATTTTGTCTTTTCCTTTTGGTTCAATTTTAAGTTGCGATTTTAAATTTATTAATATTCTTATTATAATTGTTGTTATTACTTTTCAAAATTGTTTTATTATATTTAATTTTGTCTTCAAAAAATGTTTTTAAACAAATTAATTCTTAGTTTAATTCATTTTCTAACATTATTTTGATATTTAGTATGACATTATTTTCAAATTTATTATTAGTACAAATATTTTTTAAACATAATACATTTTTTTAATTATTATCAATATGTTTTAAATTTATCAATATTATTTTAAAAGTATATGTAATTTATATGAAGTTATTTTAGTATGTATATGTATATAGAGTATATCATTAACTTCGGATTAATCTCTTTTGCATAATTTTTATACATAAATGTT
The DNA here is from genome assembly GCF_007990345.1 of Gossypium hirsutum. Taxonomy (NCBI): domain Eukaryota; kingdom Viridiplantae; phylum Streptophyta; class Magnoliopsida; order Malvales; family Malvaceae; genus Gossypium; species Gossypium hirsutum. The sequence continues at coordinate 35,950,584 of NC_053449.1, forward strand.
TTATTTCTTAAACCTTATTTATTTTATTCGTTTTATGGGTTGTTAAATTATTAATATGGATGTTTGTAAGATATGATTAAGGTCAATGTTTGTATTTGCCTATTATTTGTTTAATTGCTTCTAGTTTAAGTTTAAATTGTTATTTATCTTTTACATTATATGTATCGTTATTCAATCATGTTCCATTTGTAAGAGTTGAATTTTATTAAAGCATCATAATCGTTTTATAATCCTTAAAAAAGCTTCGTGTTCATAGGTTCTCGAGAGAATTGTGCCCTAACTTACTGGGCTTCAATTCTTCTCGATGAATTAAGATAAACTGTTCATTTTATTAAAACCATACAATTATTAAAATAAAATTCTTTAGATTTCAAAATGTTGGATCCTAACTTACTGGATACGACATTTTGTTATCTCGATTTTAAAATAAAGGCAATATTTGATGTTTAAGAATTTCGAGAAATTGAACCTTAACTTACTGGATTCTGATTTCTCGATTGACTTAAATAATCAAATATCCTTCTTAAAACATGTTTTAAAAAAATTTTTAAAATGGACGAACCTAACTTCGAAGATTGAACTGTTGCACTTTAACTCACTGAGTGTGGCGGTCTATTTCTTTGAAATGGGTCCGTCCATTTAACCAATTCAATTATTTAAGGTTTCATTTCATGGGATCCTATTTAAAAATCTTTTCAAGTTTCGACACTAAGACATTAAATAATCAATTCGGTACAAATTTTGGGCGTTACGAGGGCGCCAACCCTTCCTCGTGCGTAGCCGACTCCCGAACTTGTTTTCTCAAAATTTGTAGACCTAAAATCATTTTTAAGGTGATCCGATCACACCTCAATGAAAGATTGGTGGTGACTCCATTTTCAAAATCGATTCCCATTTTTTCAAATTTTTAAAAATGGTTTCGACAATCATTTTTAAAGCTTTTCTTATTCTTTTCCTTTTTATTCATTTTTAATAAGAAAAAAAGAACATTTTTTTAGTTTTTGTTTAGATCGACTGGGGATTTAGGGTTTCCTCTTGGTTAAGGCTTAATTTCAACGATACCATTAATCAGAACCTTCCCACCTCTTTATTTTGTAGAAAAAGGGAAAATGGAAAGAAGAAAAAAAATAGAAACAAAAAACCTTTCCCTTATTTTATTTTTTAGTACATTTGGGGATTCATAGCATCCTCGTGGCTAAGGACCATTGATCCAATGAAGCAACATTCATCTGAGCTCATCTCATTTATTGTATATGTATGCACTCCTTGAAAAGAAAAGTAGTAATTGTTACCTTCGAAAATCTTTCGTTTTGTTTTCTTGTATTTCAATCTTTTTTTTATTTCTTTTGGTCTTTTTTGTGTACTCATCGACTGAATGTAACATCTCAATCTCGATTAGAAAGTTGGATTAAATTAGAAGCAACACAGCGGTCGTTGGAGTGATTCGCTCAATCAATTGTTTAGTCATTACCAATTAACACGTAAATTTTAAAATTTTATGACGCAAATAATAAATCATTTAACAAAAAATTGAAATAATCAAATAAGTTCCAAAATAAAGATCAAAGCACCCAATTCGATCAAGTAACAAATCCTAAGAACATGCCTAGGCTAATGTAAGTGTAAAGAGCTCTATACTTTATGGCATGTCAACTATACCTGGACAGCTTTCGTATAACGTTTACAAGGGTCAAGAATAAATATAACATTCATTTTCAATTCTTGGCCACTTGTGCATACTTTCAATACACAATATCAATAACAAGAGTATTCAATTTATAACACATTCACAACAACTAGTAATTTAGAAAAATTATAAAATATTTAAAAAATAGAGAGCACATAAAATCATTATGAGTAAATTCAATCAAGTGACGCAAACAAAAAGAAACTCGAGCATAACCTAATAGATAGAAAAAAAATTACAAGATTACATAAAGAAACATATTTTAACTAAATTATATAAAATCCTAAAATTGAAAGTAACCAAAACTAGATTTGAATTTTATTAATATAATTAAACTAGATTCTACAATAAAATTAAGCAATTAAATGTAATTAATTAATTTAATCAAATTTAATCTTCTTAGTCTAAACATCTAATTAAATGATAAATCACATATAAAATCATTACGAGTAAATTCAAACAAGTGAAGGCAACAAAAAGAAACTCGAGCATAACTTAATAAATAGAGAAATAATGATTACAAGATTACATAAACATATTTTAACTAAATTATATGAAATCCTAAAATCAAGTTCAAAATTAAGCTAACAAAACAAACTTACATGAATTTAAAATTAAATTAATTCTTAATGTTCTAACTCATTTTAACCAAATAAACATCAATATTTACTAAATGCGTCAATTAAAAAACTATCCTTAATACAAGTAATTGGGGGGTAGTTTATTGAAGGACTTAAAGTAGCAAATTCAAGCGACAATGGTAGCAATGATCTGAACCAAATCGTAGCAATAACTTGGAACAAAGCAATTAATAATTCTAAGAGGGATGATCGTTATAGAAAAAGTAAGCGAAACAATATGTTTTTTATTCAAATAATGACGGCCTAGCTTGGAAAAGTAGGCTGATTTCTACACCAAATAAGTTTTAGGGCAATCGGTTATTGGGCCTTTGGGCAATGTAAAGCGCCCCAATTCTTCCCTTGATCAAACTAGTCCTTAAGCTTTTAAAACTCCTAATTTCACTTTTTTTTTTCAAGTCAATCCTTGACCCAAATTAATACCCAGTAATTTCTAAAATTCAAAATATAATTATGCTCCACTCAGCGCTTAGTGGACTGTTTCCGTCAATGCAAAACGTAGACAACCATTGGGCTTCATTGTATCCTCGAGGTTCAATTATCAGTAACTCTTTTGCTCACCATAATATAGGTGGGGGCAAATAGAACCTTAAAGAATGTAGCATTGATACACGCCTTGAAACTTCTGTTAATTTCTCATAACTTTATTTTGATCCCCACACACCAATAGGAGGATGGTGGATAAGGTTTGTTCACACCATGGTGGAGATGTCGAGAGCCACAAGGTGAGGTGAGGTAAGGTAAGTACAGTAGATAATGGTTGTTTTAAGGGAGGAGATCATCAGCTCTTTATAAAGAGTTAGAAGTCTTCTATAGATAGTGGGTTTGGAGGTGAGTCGACTGTGGGTCCCAACCAATAACAACTTTGCTTCATAGGTTAAGTGGTAAAGTTGTGAGGGCTCCTACCACGAAGTGATTGGATTAAAAAGGCTACTAGATATATAGTTGGTGATAGAGTGTAATGACACGCATTAGAATGTAGCAAATGCGATGGGAGAGTCTTTAGCATATCATTGGTAATATACGGACTAGCAAATATCCTCTGATGAAATATTAGTACAGTAAAATTAAAATTACAGGATAGATATTTCTTTTAAAACATTATTTATAATATATTCTCTATATTTTAATAAAACCTTAATTCAATTTATTCAAATAATTTAACTTAATCCAATTTGATTAAATTATATTTTAAAATTGAAAATTTGATTTAAATAGCTCTAGTGTAAAATCTAAATGATGCAACTCGAAATAATTTAAATTTGAAAAATCCAAAGTTTTGCCCGAATACCATGTACAAGAAATAATCTAAATCTACGTATAGATACCCAGGGGCGTAGCCAAGGAGGCTGGCAGGGGCTGTAGTCCCCCCTAAAATTGTAAATTTTCCATTTAGGCCTTTTAAACTTTTAAAAGTTTTAAATTAGTGAATGTAAAATTGCACTTTGACCTGCTAAAATGATAAAAAATTGATTTAATCCTTTAAAAATTATAAAGATATAGGCTATTCAAATGGTGAAATTGCATTTTTAGTATAGTAAAAATTAAGATTTAATTTCGCCCCCAAAACATTTTTCTACTTTCACCCCTGTAGATACCTACATTTACCATTCAACGATTACCATAGGTAATATTTCCAAATAAAATCAACAGCATTAAATGTTTTTCCAATGCAATAATAAATGCTACATACCACTTTGGAATTTTTTACCCTTTAAAAACAACTCATATTTCCAAAATTTAAACTAATAATTAGCTAAATTCTTCACTTACCTAAAACGGATGAAATCAACTAAATTTAATAAATATATAAATTACTTTTAGATTTGATGATAAATAGTTTTAGCGTTCATTTTGAATAGTTAAAAAGTAATTACGATTTGTGAATTCAAAGAATTAGACATGGAGTCAAAGGTCTCTGCATCCTTGAAAAATAACAACCCTTCATATGATTCTTCCTCTCAATCTTCATTTTATTCTTTAATTTTTGTTTATCATGTATAATCTTCTATTTAGATTAACCAAACATTGGTTTGCTTGAATTTATTTGGATATGGTTTTATTGTGTTTATTTTTGTTCTTGAATTCAATTTTACTAGGATAAAAAATGTCGGATTAATCTCTTTGTTATTTCTTTTTATTTTCCCTTTTGTATAGTTTTATTGTGCTTTTTTTTTGTTTCAATTACCTTATCATCATTATAATTTTTCTTGTTGTTGTTACAAATATGAATAGATCATTACATAAATCTTCTTTTAGAATAGCTGATAATATAGATCATTTTCTTCTTCTTTTTTTCTTTTCATTTTTTATTTGTAAGTTATACTAAGATTGAGTTAATTTGGAATAACAACTCAATGTTGTCCAAAATATCTTGATAAAAAAAATGAAGTTGTTTATTGTCTAGATTTCTTTTTCTTATATAAAAATATGAAACCAAGATCAAAATTATTTTGCAATGAAAATGCAAAAATATAAGTTAGCACAATTGCTGGTAGATAGAAGAGTACAAATTATTTTTTAAAAGAAACAAACCAAAAAATGTCACCAAACCCATCACATTGCTTATGCCTTTTTTTTAACCGATTATTGGAGAGATGCCTAAATAGGTTAGTGACAAAGACATACCTATTGAGGAAGAGGACAAATTTTTAGAAAATTATCATAATTGCAAGAAAATTTCCTTGTTTGAAAATTTTTAATAGCCAAGAAGAATTATTTACTATTGAATACCTTTTACAATAAAGTTCATAATGGTGTTATCCTACAATATATCTCGTTTATTAATGTTGTCTAATAATATCTCATTATTGCAGTACTATCAACACAAGGAGTTGCACCTTAATTTTTGATCACTAGCTGAGGTGGAAATGTATGAATCGAAAGGCATTTACCTTGCGTGTGCAAATAAGATAAAGGATAACGAAGACCGAATTGGATTACATGAACCTTTGCTAGTAAGTGTGTTATTTTCATAAACTCTAAAACCTAAACAAGTTTAATTCTCATCTTTGTTTACATGAAAATTTTAACTTTTCCTTAGTGATGATCATTTTGAGAGTTGAATGTTTCTTCCTAAATCACTATTATATTGGCATTTCAACTTTTACAAGCATTGACTTATGAAGGAACTGAACAAGTGAATGTAGAAGAACCAGATGCTTCAACTAAGGAGATAATAAGTTATGAGTATATTGAAAATGTTGATACCTGCAATTCTTCAAAGGCAGGAATGCGTATTCCCGAAGAACAATTTCACATGACAGAACCTTTCAATAATATGTACATGCCTAATCCTGCTACTGCCTTAGCACCAAAAGGTATCTCTTTCTACTCATTTTTATGATATTCTACCACTACCTCTAACTTTTCAATTTTCATAAAGTACACATATCGAATACCTATATCTACTATCTACCCCCTCTCTCTCTATATATTCCTTAGAAAAGATTAATTTTCTTAATCATATTGTAAACCACCCATAAAGCATTGTACCCATGAATACTCCTTCCAATGTACACTTTAAACTTTAAAGGCCAATATCATATCTTCAACCTAAGAAATTCACCTATTAGTAATAGAAATTATAAGTAAGATTATTTAGAGGACAAATTTACCTACCTATGCCTTGCTCAATCATCATAATCTCGGAAATGATAACCTCATCAAATCAACTAGCCTTTAGCCTATGAGCTTTTCCTGTCTTCCATGTTTCTTCTACCTCACGATATAATACTAACTTCTATTCAAGAAATCCAAGTCCATTAAGGAATCTTTAGAGCTACCTCTGACGTCGGGAAAACGCCCTCCACCTAGCTATTATATATATAGATTGATGCAGTAACCTTTACACCCAAAGTAGAAATTATTCCCTTCAGCTAACTTTGCAACTCTAACTAGGTATTGCATCTCGCCGCAATTAAGATGAATCCTATTACCAATCTTCTTAAGTTGGTTTCCAGTGATGAACATTGTTGTTTTCCTTAAATCCTAAAATTTGAGAGAGTTACTTTCCATTGACAGAAGATCACCCTACGCTCGAGTAATGTTCTGGAATGTTTTGTAGTTCCAAGCTTCTAAAGGAATACCACAAATCGCTACCCATGTAGTTCTATGCTTGAGAAAGGTGAAACAAGACAAATAATCTATCTTAACGAACCATTCCTTCAAATTCCATCAGGAACTACCTCCTTGACATTTTCTTGACATTAATGTCAAAGGCTCAATTCTCCTTAACAATTTCAACTTTATAAAACCCTTTCGTAATCCCCACCAAGAACCTTTCCAATTTTCCAACAACCATCATTAACCTTGTTGACTTGCATATCCTCCATATCAAATTTATGAACAACACATGAGTTTTCAGTCTCCTTACAGTCATAAATAATCGCTACTTAAGTCCATTTTCCGTTCATCTTCATAATATGTGTTATTCTTTCTCCAAAACTCTGTTTGTTGTTGAACCTTGTAAATCCCACAAATAACTTGCACCCATAAAGCCAAAAGTTTATTTTAGGAAATACAAGTTTTCTTTAAGGTTGTAAATTTGACTATGCCTAGCTTTAAACTGTTTCAGTTTTCCAATCAAGACTTCCTGCTCTTAGGGTAGGGTTTTTTTTTTCTCATTTTTTTTTTTGTATTTTGTTTAATTTGGAGCTACCTCTTATTCTTTAGAAATAAGCTATTTCTATCTTGTCATGCTAAGATTTAGTGAGTGTTGTTTTATTGTATTCATTTTATAATAATTAATATTTCAATTAAAAAAGAGATAAGAATAAATTTCTTCTTTGGTTAGGTCCACATAACCTTAATACAGTTGAACAAAACCTAGCTTAATTGAAGTTGCATTTAAGAATAGAAATAAAACTTTCTCCAACTAAAATATATGTACCTATTCAATACAATATATTGTGATTATGGTTAAGCTACATCAATATGTTTCATATAAACTCCCATGAATTAAGTCCATGAGATCAAAACTAAAACAGAAAGAGGAAGAATGAGAACTTGAGTCATGCAGCAGCAATCCAAATAAGAGTATATAGATTTCTATTCAACTCCACCAATCTTCCTCCTACCAACATTACCAAGAAAAAAGCCTCTTTTAGATCTTTTTTTTAGCTAGGTTGCACCACCTGAAAGCATTTTGAATAAATTAAATTAGAAATGCCCCAATAAAATAAATAAGAGTGAGAGAAAAAGGGATCCCTTAAGTTTAACACTAAAATTTTCTATATCAACTCATAATTTTTTAAAAATAAAAAATAGTAAAATTTATTTCATATAGATAGTGAAAACGATTTTAGTTTTCCAAAAAAAAACATTTTTTGAAGTAAATGAACAGTTACAATTTTATTTTTGGATGGCAGTTTAAGTTTAAAAATATTTTATGAAAATTGTTAAACATAAGGTTTTTACTATTAAACTCTTTCCACATATGTTATGTCTGGTTTATATACCCTTAAGGGTTTTTTAGGTAGATTGTCATATTCATTTTGCACTTCTTTCCTTTCAAAAGGTTAATTATTTATCACGTGTGTGTGTTTTATATAAACTATTTTTAGTTTTTTAATATATAGTAGAACAAAGTTATTGTCTTGACAGAATTTACTAAGTGGTTTGAAACTGGTAGTCACATAAACAACTGGTTATATAATAGAGGCAACCCTTGTCTCTACGCTACCTCCTAAAGCTCAAGCTCCTACTTCGAAGAGAAGATGCAACAAGGTAAGCATCCACGCACCTTAGAAACATAAGCAAATAGCTCTATTAACTACCATTTTCTTACATGGTTATTGAAAGTCCACGCAAAAATGGGAGGATTGATAAAGTAATTATCTTTAAATGACTTTTACAACTCTTATGATCTATTCTCATATATAGGCAAATATATATATCTCATTTATCATTGATGTTTGATAATATCTCATTATTACAGAAATATCGCTATAAAGAGTGTAATATTACTCTTCTATTACTGCTTGAGGTAAAAAGGTATGAAACAAATGGCATTCTCCCCGTGCGTGGAAAGAAGAAAAAAGAGAGCAATGAACAGAGTGAATCACCAGCACCTTTGCTAGTAGTCATGCCATTTTTTTAAACCCTAAACAAGTTCATTTCTCATATTTCTTTACATGATTTTTTTAACTTTTCTTTTGTAACGATTCTTTTGTGATTTAAGAGTTTCTTCCCCAATCATCGTTATATTGGTTTTCAACTTTTACAGTTATTGACTTATGGAGAAACTGGAGAACAGAATGAAGAGCTAGAGGCTTCAACTATGAAGAGAACAAATTTTGAGAACATGCACATGTCCAATCTTATAGCTTCAGCTTCAACTGCACCAAAGGGTATCTTTCTCTTTCTACTCACTTTTTAAGCATATTCTAGCCCTAACTCCAACTTTTTAATTTTCATGAAATACCCATATCTATTGTGTATTCAACCACTCAATAATATGATTCTGAACTAAAACACATATCTATATCTAGTACTTTTTTAGAGTTATTCAACATGGTTTTTTCTTCATTTAGTAGGTAGGTGTAGAAGAAAGAGAAAAATGAAAAAAATGGTGAGCTCAAAAGCAGAAGCCAACATTGGAGTCGAACAAAATGATGAAGCTGCCTCGATAGTTGTTCCAATCAATGATGAAGCTGCCCTGATAAATGTTGCAATCATTGATGAAGCTGCCTTGATAGATGTTCCAATCACTTATGTTGAGAATTTTAGTGATCTTGGGCGCTAAAGATGATCTTTCTCATTATATACTCTACTGTTATTATTAAACCTATCATTTTTTTGATTTTTTTACTCTTTTAAGACAACTCATATTTCCAATATTTAAATAATAAATTTAGAATAAAAATTAGCCAAGTTCTTTACTTCTTTAAAATGGATAAAAAACCAACTAAATTAAAAATATATAAATTTCTCTTATATTCTGATGATAAATAATTTGAGAGTCCATTATCAATATTTTAAAAAATCACTTGCATATCACTTTAACTCAAATAGTTACGATGTGTGAATTGAAGGAATCTGACATGGAGTCAAAGGCCCACCATCTCTACATGCTTGGAAAATGACAATCCTCTAGGTGATTCTTCATCTCAATTTTCATTTTCTACTTTAATTTTTGTTTACCTTGTAGAAACTTCTGTTTAGATTGTTGGGGTTTGACTCGTTTAAACTACTAGAGAATAAAAGTGGAGAAGAATGAATACACATATTTTAGGTGGAAAACCTTCAAAGAGGGAAAAACCACGGGAAATGGAGGCTTTGACTTTCCAAAAACTGAGTAAACAATTGAGAGTAAAATATACAGAAAATAAACCTAAATGTACCAAATGTGCATTACAAAAAACCCTGAATACAAAACTCAAAATCCCAAAGAGCAAATCGAAAAAAAATCATAGGGAACTCACAAAAAGGGGTATAAAATACTCTACGTAATTACAGTGAAACTCTCACCAAAACTCATATGCGGCTACATCTTGTCGCCCTAAAGAAAAGCCTTTTTTCTTATTGGCATCTGCTGGAAAAATTGCATTTTATGGAAACTTCGAAGCATATTCTCAATAGGCAAAGGTGGAGATTTGAATCATATAATTATGGTTTCTTATTCTACTCTATGAGACCTTTACAACGGTATATCATATGCTCAAAATGGTTGAATGATGAATGAGAAATTGATGCTCAAAGTAAGCTACTTGGAAATATTATTGAGGAAAAGTAAAGGCTTAGATCCCACAGTGGTTAAATACCAAGTATGAGATGTGTTCATATATGTGAACTCTCTTGAAGGGTAATTGAATAACTAAGTTTGTAATCTTGCTTTGCACGCAGGGGGTGTAGGTCCAAACTCGACGGAGTCGGGGTGCACTCGCATGATGTGGGTGACGCGAAAAGTCAGGCCCAAACAGGCCTACAAATATTTTAGCCCAACACGAATTTATTTTCCTCAGCAGGCATAATTTGCTTATATATGGACAGTATCTTATTCCAATCAATTTGATACAAATTTTTAAATCAAATTGATTTTTTTAACTCCTTAATGGCAGATTTTGTGGTTATTTCCAAATTTTCCACCTTCCTAAATGCCTATAAAAGGTTGTGTATTCTGTAGAAATTAACACACCCTCATACTCTCTCACACTGAAACTCTTTTACTCTCAAAATTCTTCCTTCTCCTCTCCGTATTTCAAACGTTTCGGTGATAGAAAAAGACAACATTCGTACGATTGATCGTTGTAGAGGTGCTACTACTTTCTTCACTGCTGGTGTTGTCTCCTGGGAGACATTCGACTAGTGTTTCTCCAAGTACCGTATGAGTGGCCGAATCTGTCTTAAGAAAATTGTATTCAACAAGCCTCAACATTTCGTAAAATCTCTATTCTTCTTTAATACAACTTTTTATTATGGTTTTTTTGTTTGATTTTCATATTTCACAATTTAATTATAAAATTTTCCATTTATATAAATATTTATTTGTATTTATTTATTTTGTTTCGCTAATGTGTATATTGTCAAAAAAATCTTAAGATAGATTTTGATTATTTTTTCAATTTTCTAATCCAAGACAAATAAGACACCAAGGCGAAAAGAAATTTTTCTTTTGAAAATCAAATTTTTTTTAAAATTAAATAAATCTGTTTCGGGATTTTTCCCATTGTTCAATAGATTTCTTTTTCCTTTATTTCTGTTGTATTTCCAAATGAATATTAAACATAATAAAATCTATTTCGGGATTTTCCTGCTCTTTAATAGGTTTTTTTCGATTTTGTTTCCAAAATTAAAAGTAAATAAAATCCGATTTGGGATTTATTCCCACCGTTCAACGGATCTTATTCCATTTTTTATTTTATTTCCAAATAGGAAATTAACGGTAATTAAAATCCGTTCAACAGATTTTATTCTCGCCATTCAATGGATTTTATTCTATTAATTTGTTTTATTTTCAAACGAGAAATTAAAGAGAAATAAAATCTGTTTCAGGGTTGACTCCCACTGTTCAACGATTCTCTTCCAAAATTTTGATTTGTTTCCAAAAACAAGTAAAATAAAATCTGTTTCGAGATTGATTCCCGCCGTTCAATGATTTTATTTCAAATTTGGTTTTATTTCCGAAAACGAGTAAAATAAAATCTGTTTCGGGATTGATTCCTGCTGTTCAATGATTTTATTCCAAATTTTATTTTATTTCCAAAAATGAATAAAATAAAATCCTTTTCGAGATTGATACTTGCAGTTCAACAATTTTATTCCAAATTTGATTTTATTTCCAAAAATGAGTAAAATAAAATCCATTCCGGGATTGATTCCCGCTGTTCAACGAATTTATTTCAAATTTTGCTTTATTTCCAAAAATGAGTAAAATAAAACCTGTTTCGGGATTGATTCCCGCCATTCAACAGATTTATTACATTTTGGTTTTGTTGCCAAAAATGAGAAATTAAATTAAATAAAATCTATTTCGAAATTTGTTCCCGCCGTTTAGTAAGATTTATTTGATTTTGTTTTGTTTTCAAAAATGAGAAATTAAATTAAATAAAATATGTTTCGGGATTTATTCTCGCTGTTTAACAAGATTTTATTTTGTTTCCAAATTAGAATTAATTAAATAAAATCTATTTCGGGAGTTATTCCTACGGTTTAATAGATTTTATTTTGATATAATTTTGTTTCGACATTTAATCCTGCTGTTTAACAAAATTGGTTTTTATTTCGTTTCAGAATTTTTATTCTGCTGTTTAACAAATCAAAGGGAAAATTTTCTATTTATGGTGGCCTTAACAGTGGATTTAAATTGAATTAAAAGAAATTTATCAACGTTGAATTAAAAAGACAATATGAGAATTCATGTTTAGGATTGGTTCTTTAAAAGACATGGTATTTAAGCGTGCTGAGTGCACCACCTCTCTTTTAGGGTTATCTACCTAGTGCATTATTTTATTGTGTTTTTTATTAGACCGTATAAACTTTTGTTTCGGGTTTTATTAGATTCCTACCGTCTAACAAAAGTTGATAAGTTTTCTAATTCTAGTTTTGTTTTGTAATAGAAAAATGGAGACTCCCACTAATTTAATCAATTCGCAAACTAAAGCTTTCGTTCCAATGTAATCTTGGATCCAAAACTCAATATTGTTAGTGGCGGTTGCTGTAAGCCACAAGAAGAAACTTGTAAAATTCTCGGGACAAAATTTCAAGACCTGACAACAGAAAATTTTGTTTTATTTGACCATGTTGAACTTGGCCAAAATTTTGAAAGATGACCCTCCTACTGTTAAAGAAGGTGAGGTAGATGAAGTTATTGCTTTCACTATTGTTGAAGCTTGAAACATTCTGATTTCCTACGCCGAAACTACATCCTGAATGGATTGTCAGATGCACTGTACGAAGTGTATAATCCTAAGAAAACATCTAAGGAATTATGGACATTATTGGACCATAAATATAAAGCCAAAGATGTTGGAACTAAAAAGTTCTTAGTTGCTAAATTCTTGAATTTTGTAATGGTTGATTCTAAATTAGTTGTAAATCAAGTGCAGGAACTTCAACTGATCATTCACTGATTTGTTGCTGAAGGGATGATAATAAGTGAATCCTTCCAAGTGGCGGCCATTATTGAGAAGTTGCCTTATTCTTGGAATGACTTCAAGAATTACCTAAAGCACAAAAGAAAGGAAATGTCAGTGGAAGACCTAATTGTCAGACTTTGGATAGAAGAAGACAATAAAGGCACGAAAAAAAGGCTCAATAAAACAACAAATGACAATGTCGCTAGGGTAAACATCATAGAACTCAAGAAAGACTTCAAAAAGGGAAAACAACCACAGAATGGGTCTAAAATGGGACCCAAAGGTGGTGTTTCGAAGAAGAAAAAATTTCAAGGAAAATGCTCCAATTGCAACAAGAAAGTTCCAAGGAAGTGCCCTGATATGGAATTGTAACACCCCAAACCCAGCCTAGACGTTATGGCTGAATCTGGCGATGTCACAAGGAATGGGATTTGAAAACAAGATTATCGAGTTAAAATTGTTACAGTTAGTTAGCTTATATTTAATTCAGAAAAATAGGTACTGTAAAATCTTCAAACTTACCCTTGTTCTGTTGTCTGACAGCTTCGCCCATTGTTTGCTAAAAATTAATTATCTCTTAGTACAAAATTTGGACGAAGTTTCCATTTGTTTCTATTGAAAATAGACTCATTGATACTTTAAACATGTAAATTTTAACCCCTAACTGTTTTTCTCCATTTTTTTGATAATTTTCCAAAGTCAGAACAGGGGAACCCGAATTCATTCTGACATTGTCTCACAAAGTTTATTATATCTCACGATTTACAATTCCATTACTTACACCGTTTCTTCTATAAGAAACTAGACTCAATCAGCTTTAATTCCATCTTTTGTTCATCCTCTAATTAGATTTCCAAAATTTATGGAAAATTTTCAAAATTAGCCTACTGCTACTATCCAAACAACAAGCAATTTCAGCTTTTCGTTGAATCCCTTTTTATTTTTGCGTTTCGGGTACACACCTGGTTTTGTTTGATGCTAAAATAGTCTCCGAGAACTCCAAAGCCTATAATCAAGATACTCAACATAAATTTAATGAATTTACAAGCGAATTGACAAACAAGAATGAACAGAAACCCAACTTACCACCAACGATAACCCTCTGTTTAACTATTGTTAAGACGAGAACACTAAATTAACCAGTTCAAGCCTCCCCCTACACCCAAATCGCAGAGAAAAAATATTACCACTTCAGTCGTAAAGAGATTTATGACAAAAACAAAGAGAAACACTTACCGAAACTTAGCGAGCACTAACTGCGTGTGAAAACGAAGGAAAATAAATGGATTAGGGAAAAATCAAGAAAAAGAAAAAGAAGAGAAAGATGGAAAACTCAGAGAATATCAGCAAGAGGAAAGGGAGAAGAATAGACTACATAATTTTTTTGGAAAAGAGAGTCAAAATTTGATTATGGAAAAAATATAAAATAAAATCTCGATAACCCCCAAAATGCTTTAATCTTCTCCCCTAATTCCCACTACACATCCACTACTTAGAATCCCCCTATTACATAACTCTATCCCGAAATCTGAGTAAAAAAAATACCCTTGCCAGCATAGGGATTCGAACACAAGACCTCCACCATAATAACACACCATTTAACCATTAGAACAGCATGCCCATTCTGATGTAATTTACCCAACAATCAAATAAAAGCCTACTGAACAAGAGTAAGACCTAATTCATTCAAAATGTCAAAATTTGCCCAAGCGAAGGCTTGAACTTGGGACCTCCCAAACACACCTAGAACACATAACCACTAAAGCTGACAGATATTTGTGTCATATTTTCACAATAACGAAATTAGAAATTTTGGGGCGTTACAATTCTACCCCCTTAAAAGGAAATTTCGTCCTTAAAATTTTACTTGATCAGAACAGATGAGGATATTGTTGACGTATCGCATCCTCAGGCTCCAACGTGGCCTCCTCAGTGCTATGGTTATGCGACAAAACCTTTACTAAGGGAATAGAATTTTTTTGAAGGACCATTACATCACGCTCCAGAATCTGAATCGGCTCATCCTTGAAGGTCAAGTCTGGCCTAACCTCAAAATCCTCAATAGAAACAACATACGTGGGATCAGAGCGATAGCGCCTCAACATCGAGATGCGAAAAACATCATGAATGCGGTCTAACTTCGAAGGTAACTCCAATTGATAAGCGATAGGTCCCACACGTTTCAGAATGCGGTAAGGTCTAATAAACCGAGGGCTCAGCTTGCCCTTACGACTGAACCTCAGAACCTCTTTCCATTGCAAAACCTTGAGATTCTTAGGCCTCAACGTAGAACTCAAGGGCTCTGAATCCCTCTTATTCTTGCCTCTCTCCTTATATCGGTTTTGGCGCTCAGCACCCTTCACCTCCTCGATGATCTTTGCCTTCACTACCAATGCTGAAAAGTGACGCTCCCTCTGTGGAGCTATCAGAACTCTCAAACTGTCCTTGAGTCCATCCTTGAAGCGGACACAACACTCATATTCAGTTGCCACCATGCCTCATGCATAGCGGCTCAATCTCAGAAACTCGACCTCATACTCGGCCACTGAACGATCCCCTTGCGTGAGATCCAGAAACTCACATCTTCTAGCGTCAGTGTAGCTTGCCCCTACATATTTACCTTGAAAAGTAGACTTATAGAAATCCCAAGTCAGTCGTTCGGGCTGAGTGCCCTCCTTAACGGTTGCCACCATTGGTATGCTTCATCACAAAGCAAGGAAACAACCCCTTTCAATTTCTGTTCAAGGGTAAAGTCCAGATCTCCATGATTCTTTCTATGGCCTCCATCCAGTACTCGACCATGCTAGGGGTGACTCCAGTGACACCCCTGAATAGCTCAACCTCATTGGACCAGAGTCGTTCTGTAACCGACCCTCGACCCCCAAATCTAGTGTTGGGCTCAGCGGCCCTCTCTAATATCCTTAGCATAACCTGGGACAAGGCGTTGTCCCTGACCATGTGATCATGAGACCCAGTCTCTGTAGCAGGTGAAATCAGTGTCTCACTTGTATCCAAATTCGGCATGCTACCTAACAACGAGGACTTAGCTCGAGCCGCTCTACGGCATATTTTATAGGGATTGTTGGAAAAATTACAATTTATGGAAAATTTGAGGCATATTTTAAATAGGTAAAGGTGGAGAGTTGAATCATATAAGTATGGTTTCTTATTCTACTCCATGATACCTTTACAACGGTATATCATATGCTCAAAATGGTTGAGTGATGAATGAGAAATTGATGCTGAATGTAAGGTACTTGGAAATATTGTTAAGGAAAAGTAAAGGCTTAGATCCAACATTGGTTAAATATCAAGTGTGAGATGTGTTTATATATGTGAACTCTCTTGAAGGGTAATTGAATAACTAAGCTTGTATGTAACAACCCGATTTTGGGCCTAGTCAGAACAGTGGTTTCGGAACAACAAATCTGATAAGGGAAAATATGGTTATTATTATATTTTTAAGGTCTACAATTCCACAAAAAAATTTCATAACAATTTCGTTCGAAAATTTCAACGTTTGGGCACTCAATTTAGTCAAAAGGATTAAATTGTAAAGAGTGTAAAAGTTGAGTTTTACATGTTAGAAGTGTCTAATTGTTATAAAATTATAAATTGGGGGTCCTTATGTGGTAATTAGAATATTATTTAATCGATGGACAAAAATAGACCAAAGAAATGGGTGAAATAGATTTTTTTTAAATGGGGGTATTTTGGTCATTTGGTAATAAAAAGAATAAAAAGGGAAAAAGATGACAAAAATCATCATATTCTCCATAGTGAACGAAATCAGCAAGGGGAAGCCATATTTAGGGTTTTCAAGCTTCCAAGATCCATAATCAAGAAAAACGAGAAATCAACCTTAATCGGGGAAAAGAGAAGATTGAGGATTAAGTTGCAAAATCTTTACATTTTGTATCGAGGTAAGTTGTATGTAATTAATACATTGTTATAATTATTTTTTTATATTTCATGACAATATACGTGAAAGGATCGATATTATAATGAGTTTGGACAAATTGTAAATATATTTGGATAGTAAGAATCTTTGTGAAATTGTCGTAATAGTAAAAAATGAGTAAGGATATCGATGAACACGTGTGTAGTACTGTGTGAAGGCTACTACGTGTATCGATAAATAATGGTCACATGTGTAGTACTAAGTGAAGGCTACTATGTGTACCGAGAAGTTTTGAGCACGTGTGTAGTACTGTGTGAAAGCTACTACGTGTATCGGTAAACTATGGTTACATGTGTGGTACTAAGTGAAGGCTACTATGGATACCGGAAAGCTTTGGTCACGTATGTAGTACTATGTGAAGGCTACTACGTGAGCCGTAAAACTTGATCACATGTGTAGTACTATGTGAAGGCTACTACGTGAACTGTAAAACTGATAATGTGTGTAGTACTATGTCAAGGCTACTACGTCTATTGAATGATAAAAATAATATGAGTAGTACTGTGTGTAAAGCTCCAAATATTATTTTTTATACCGTCATGATGATGAAATATGAGTATGTGATCGGAATGTGATAAGTTGTGAAAAGTGATTGAAGTGATGAAGTTTGCGTTGTGTTATAAAATAAATGGTTATAGTGCTATGTGAATAAGGAATGTTGGAATAGAACAGATTTGGATAGTGACGGTGATGTTAGTTTGAAAAATCACCAAAAATTAGAGAAAATGAGTTAGCGACTGAATAATAAATGAAATTGAAGCTGAATTAGTTTATTTTCATGTGGAAGAAACAGAGTAAGCAAAGGAGTTGTATATTTGGGGATATTTAAATTTTATTGAGACAGGGTTGGATTGATTTCGAAATCCCCTGTTCCAAATTTGGAAAATCACAAAATATTGTACAAAAATAATTATGGCTTGAAATTTACATTCTTGAATTCCTTAATGAGTCTATTTTTAAGAGAAAGAAATGAGAACATTGTTTGAATTTTTTACAAAGAGTTAAGTAAATTTAAGTATGGAGAGGTCAGAACTGTCAGGCAGTGAAACAGGGGAAGGTTTAAAGAATAAACTGTACTAATTTTATGAACCAAAAATTATGAAAATTTTATGGTGGAAAGGTATACAAGTCTAGTTTTAGGGAAAATTTTTGGATCTTAATTTGGAGTTCCATAGCTCCGGATAAAAATAATTTAGCAACTGTGATGCAGAAAAACAGTTTGCTGGAAATTGAATAAATGATAGATTTATGTGTGATAGAAATTTTATTATATATGATATTATTCTAGAAATTTATTTATCGATTACATACATACTTTCTAAGCTATAAGCTTACTCCTCCTTATTTTTCTTTTGTTTTATAGTGATATTAATCAGCTCGGGAATTGGACGGAGTCAGGACATCATCCTCACTATTATCATCATCTTTTGGGTATTTTGCAACCAATACTTTTGAAAAATGGCATGTATAGATGACTTTATGTAATGTGGTATAAATATGTATATATATAGTATTGTTCGGTTAAATATGTTGGAGTTTATTAATGGATAAATTATGTCTGAATATATATAACTGTAATTGGTTGGAAATATTGAAGTTGGTTGAAATTGTCTTTGGAAATCTGCACGGGTTTTATGTAAAAATAAGCAGAAATGCTGCTGAAATTTTTACAAAAAAAATTTATATGTTTGAGTTCTAGTAATACCTCATACTCTGTTTCGGTAAGGAACATGGGTAAGGGGTGTTACATTTCAGTGCTATCAGAGCTATGGTTTAGCCAGTTCTCAGATTAGTATAATGTGTGTAAAAGTCTATCTATACATGCCATTTAAATATTGTGATAGTGAGATGATTTCTGACAATTGAAAATTTTGTTTTATATAGTAAATAGATTCTGACCGAAGTGTGGCAGATGATGTTGAAAGTAACGCGCCGGCTCCCGCACAAGGGACCGCACATGAAGAAAGTAGACATGAGACACATAGTCAGGATGAGACTCGGGAAGCTTTCCTTCGAATGATGAGTAATTGGTATACAGAATTTATTCGTGCAAATCCGAATGTTCAACCCCCTCCACCCCCTCCTATTCCTCAACCGGTTCCCGCAACTCCACAAAATGTTGACTTGGTAAGATCAAGTAGCCCTCCCGTTGACAAAATCTGAAAGCATGGACCTGAAGATTTCAGAGCTAATATAGATGATGACCCACAGAAGGCAGAGTTTTGGCTTGAAAATTCCATTCGGGTATTTGATGAATTGTCTTGTACTCCCGAAGAATGTTTAAAGTGTGCAATATCTTTGTTAAAAGATTCAGCGTATCGTTGGTGGAAAACATTGGTATCTGTGGTTCCGAAAGAAAGGGTTACGTGAAAATTCTTCCAGGATGAATTCAGAAAAAAATACATATGCCAACGGTTCATCGATCAAAAACGCAAGGAATTTCTCGAGTTGAAGCAAGGTCGAATGTCTGTGGCTGAGTATGAAAGAGAGTTTGTTAGATTGAGTAAATATGCTCAAGAATGTGTACCCACCGAAGCTGCTATGTGTAAAAGGTTTGAAGATGGTTTAAATGAAGACATTAGAATATTTGTTGGGATGTTGGAACTGAAGGAATTTGTAGTATTGGTTGATCGAGCTTGTAAGGCTAAAGAATTGAATAAAGAAAAGAGAAAAGCTGCGATGGAGGCTCGAGATACAAGAAAGCGGCCTATGAGTAAACCATTTCAAACTCAGTCAAAGAAGTCTAAAGAGATGAATCCTAGAGTGACTGCTTCAACTAGATATCCACGTCGAAACCGGGGAAAATTGTATTTGGGTTCCAAAGCTCAAGCTACAT
Source organism: Gossypium hirsutum (assembly GCF_007990345.1). Lineage (NCBI taxonomy): Eukaryota > Viridiplantae > Streptophyta > Magnoliopsida > Malvales > Malvaceae > Gossypium > Gossypium hirsutum. The sequence continues at coordinate 35,970,283 of NC_053449.1, forward strand.
CGGTATCAAGTGTGGGTAGTATGAAGCCTAGTAGACCGGAGTGTCAGCATTGTGGAAGACAACATCCTGGTCAATGCTGGTTAATTAGCCGGGCTTGTTTCAAGTGTGGTTCTCGACAACATTATATTAAAGATTGCCCTGAGAAAATTGAAGAAGAAAAATTTCAGAATGTTAGATTGAGTGATACTGCCAGCAGAGGTAGACCGTCAAGAAACACCGGAACTAGAGATAGTGGTAAAAGTGGAATGAAGGGTACAACTTCAAAATTAGAACCTCGAACACCTGCCATACGTGCTCGTGAGGATGCATCATCTCTCGATGTGATTACTGGTACATTTTCTCTTTATGATATTGATGTTGTTGCTTTGATTGACCCTGGGTCTAATCATTCATATGTATGTGTGAATTTAGTATCTAATAAAAAATTTCCTGTTGAAAACACTGAATTTGTGGTAAAAGTATGAAACCCTTTAGGCAAATATGTTTTACTTGATAAGGTTTGCAAGAATTGTCCTTTGACGATTCAAGGTTATTGTTTCCCGGCTAATCTGATGCTCTTACCATTTGATGAGTTCGATGTTATCTTGGGGATGGATTGGTTGATTTTGCATGATGCCAAGGTAAACTGTAGACAGAAAATCCTTGAATTGAAATGTGGAAATGGTGAAACTTTTCAGGTTGAAGCGGAGGAGTCGAATAAACTACCTAGGGTGATTTCGCATATGTCTGCTCAGAAGTATATGAGAAAAGGATATGAAGCTTATCTTGCTTATGTGTTGAATACTGCTATAACTGGGTCGAAGCTTGAATCAGTGCCGGTAGTCTCTGAATTTCCAGATGTATTTCTAGAGGAATTGCCTGGGTTACCTCTAATTAGAGAAGTTGAGTTTGCTATCGATTTATTACCTGGTACTGCACCGATTTCTATTGCTCCATATCGGATGGCTCCGACTGAATTGAAAGGATTAAAGGCTCAGTTGCAAGAATTGACAGATAAAGGATTTGTGAGACCGAGTTTTTCTCCTTAGGGTGCTCCTTTATTATTTGTGAAGAAGAAAGATGGTTCTATGAGACTTTGTATTGATTACCGTCAGCTCAACAAAGTGACTGTAAAGAACAAGTATCCCTTGCCGAGAATTGATGATTTGTTTGACCAACTAAAAGGAGCGACAATGTTTTCAAAAATTGATTTAAGATCCGGTTATTATCAGTTGAGAGTTAGGGAGTCAGATGAACCAAAGACTGCTTTCAGAACGAGGTACGGACACTACAGATTTTTGGTAATGCCTTTTGGTTTAACTAATGCTCCGGCTATTTTTATGGATTTGATGAATCTAATTTTCTGACCGTATCTGGATAAGTTTGTGGTGATGTTCATAGATGATATTTTTATTTATTCTCGGGATGAATCCGAGCATGCAAAACATTTGAGAACTGTGTTGCAGATTCTGAGGGAGAACAAATTGTGTCCTAAATTTAGCAAAAGTGAGTTTTGGCTTCGTGAAGTTGGATTCCTGGGACATATAGTTTCAAGTGACGGTATTCGGGTTGATCCAAATAAAGTTTTAGCAATTGTTGATTGGGAACCACCAAAGAATGTATCCGAAGTTAGAAGCTTTCTGGGCTTAGCCGGGTATTACAGACGCTTTGTCAAGGGATTCTCGATGATTGCTTCTCCTATGACCAAGTTATTGCAAAAGAATGTCAAGTTTGAATAGACCGATAAATGTCAACAAAGTTTTGAGAAATTGAAGGCTTTATTGACTGAGGCACCAGCGTTGGTACAACCGGAGTTAGGGAAGGAGTTTGTAGTTTACAATGATGCATCATTGAATGGTCTTGGATGTGTGTTAATGCAAGGGGGCAAAGTAATAGCTTATGCTTCGAGACAGCTGAAACCGCATGAGAAGAATTATCCAACGCATGATTTAGAGTTGGCTGCCATTGTTTTTTCTTTAAAAATTTGGCGACATTACTTGTATGGTGAGAAGTGCCGAATCTTCACAGATCATAAGAGCTTGAAGTATTTAATGAATCAAAAAGACTTGAATTTGCGACAACGAAGATGGCTTGAGCTAATAAAAGATTATGAGCTAGTGATTGATGATCATCCCGGAAAAGCTAATGTGGTTGCTGATGCCTTGAGCAGAAAATCTTTATTTGCTTTGAGAGCTATGAATACGAGATTAACTTTATCTGATGATGGTTCAATTTTGGCTGAATTGAGGGCTAGACCGTTATTTCTTCAGCAAATTCGGGAAGCTCAAAAGAATGACAGTAAATTGCAAGCCAGGAAGGCTCAGTGCGAAGCAGGTGTTGACTCTGATTTTCGAATTAGATCGGACGATTGTCTGATGTTCCGGGATAGGGTATGTATACCAAGAAATGATGAGTTAATTCAGACCATTTTATGTGAGGCACACAGTGGTGATTTGTCAGTTCACCCAGGTAGCGTGAAAATGTATAATGATTTGAAGAAATTGTATTGGTGGCCGGGCATGAAAAAGGATATCTCTGAATTTATATCAAAGTGTTTAATTTGCCAACAAGTGAAAGCTGAGCATCAAGTACCATCGAGTTTACTCCAACCGGTAATGATTCCAGAGTGGAAATGGGACAGCATCACGATGGATTTTGTGACAGGATTACATTTGACTCCAAGGAAGAAGGATGCTATTTGGGTGATCGTTGATAGATTGAAATAGTCGGCTCATTTTATACCGGTACACATAGATTTCTCACTTGATAGGTTAGCGGAGCTATATGTTGCTGAAATTGTGAGATTGCACGGGGTGCCTAAGTCCATTATATCGGATACAGATCCGAGGTTTACTTCGAGGTTTTGGATAAAGTTGCAAGAGGCCCTGGGTACAAAATTGAACTTTAGTACTGCATTCCATCCGCAAACCGGCGAACAATCTGAAAGAGTGATTCAAGTTCTTGAAGACATGCTCCGGTGCTGTATTCTAGAATTTGAAGGCAGTTGGGAGAAATATATACCATTGGTTGAATTTTCTTACAACAATAGTTATTAGTCGAGGATAAGAATGGCACTGTATGAAGCATTATATGGAGTAAGTGTAGAACACCTTTGTATTGGACTGAGTTCAGTGAGAATCAGATTCACAGAGTTGATTTGGTGAAAGAAACTGAAGAAAAGGTGAAAGTAATTCGTGACTGGTTAAAGGCTGCTTCAGATCGACAAAAGTTGTATGCGGATTTAAAGAGAAAGGAAGTTGAGTTTCAAGTGGGTTATAAAGTGTTATTAAAAGTATCTTCGTGGAAGAAGATTTTGAGATTTAGCCGTAAAGGCAAATTGAGTCCATGTTTTATTGGACCGTATGAAGTTATTGAAAGGATTGCACCCGTAGCTTATCGGTTAGCCTTGCCAGCAGAGTTGGAAAGAATACATAATGTATTTCACATATCGAAGTTGCGATGCTATCGTTCAGATCCTTCACATATAGTTTCTCCTACAAAGATTGAAGTTCGACCAGATATGACTTATGAGGAGGAGCCATATTTAGGGTTTTCAGGCTTCCAAGATCCATAATCAAGAAAGACGAGAAATCAACCTTAATCGGGGAAAAGGGAAGATTGAGGATTAAATTGCAAAATCTTTACATTTTATATCGAGGTAAGCTGTATGTAATTAATACATTGTTATAATTATTTTTGTTATATTTAATGACAATATACATGAAAGGATCGATATTATAATGTGTTTTGGACAAATTGTAAATATATTTGGAAAGTAAGAATCTTTGTGAAACTGTCGTAATAGTAAAAAATGAGTAAGGATATCGATGAACACGTGTGTAGTACTGTGTGAAGGCTTCTACGTGTATCGATAAATAATGGTCACATGTGTAGTACTAAGTGAAGGCTACTATGTGTACCGAGAAGTTTTGAGCACGTGTGTAGTACTGTGTGAAAGCTACTACGTGTATCGGTAAACTATGGTTACATGTGTGGTACTAAGTGAAGGCTACTATGGATACCGAAAAGCTTTGGTCACGTATGTAGTACTATGTGAAGGCTACTACGTGAGCCGTAAAACTTGATCACGTGTGTAGTACTATGTGAAGGCTACTACGTGAACTGTAAAACTGATCACGTGTGTAGTACTATGTGAAGGCTACTACGTGTATCGAATGATAAAAATAATATGAGTAGTACTATGTGAAAAGCTCTGAATTTTATGTTTTTTATACCGTCTTAATGATGAAATATGAGTATGTGATCGGAATGTGATAAGTTGTGAAAATTGATTGAAGTGATGACGTTTGCGTTGTGTTATAAATAAATGGTTATAGTGCTATGTGAATAAGGAATGTTGGAATAGAACAGATTTGGACAGTGATGGTGATGTTAGTTTAAAAAATCACCAAAAATTAGAGAAAATGAGTTAGACTGAATAATAAATGAAATTGAAGCTGAATGAGTATATTTTCATATGGAAGAAACAGAGTAAGCAAAGGAGTTGTATATTTGGGGATATTTAAATTTTATTGAGATAGGGTTGGATTGATTTCGAAATCCCCTGTTCCAAATTTGGAAAATCACAAAATATTGTACAAAAATAATTATGGCTTGAAATTTACATTCTTGAATTCCTTAATGAGTCTATTTTTAAGAAAAAGAAATGAGAACATTGTTTGAATTTTTTACAAAGATTTAAATAAATTTAAGTATGCAGAAGTCAGAACTGTCAGGCAGTAAAATAGGGGAAGGTTTAAAGAATAAACTGTACTAATTTGCTGAACCAAAAATTTTGAAAATTTTATGATGGAAAGGTATATGAGTCTAGTTTTAGGGAAAATTTTTTTATCTTAATTTCGAGTTCTGTAGCTCCGGATAAAAATAATTTAGCGACTGTGACGCAGAAAAACAGTTTGCTGGAAATTGAATAAATGATAGATTTATGTGTGATAGAAATTTTATTGTATATGATATTATTCTAGAAATTTATTTATCGATTACATACATACTTTCTAAGCTATAAGCTTACTCCTCTTTATTTTTCTTTTGTTTTATAGTGATTTTAATCAGCTCGGGAATTGGACGGAGTCAGGACATTATCCTCACTATTATCATCATCTTTTGGGTATTTTGCAACCAATACTTTTGAAAAATGGCATGTATAGATGACTTTATGTAATGTGGTATAAATATGTATATATATAGTACTATTCGGTTAAATATGTTGGAGTTTATTAATGGATAAATTATGTCTGAATATATATAACTGTAATTGGTTGGAAATATTGAAGTTGGTTGAAATTGTCTTTGGAAATCTGCAGGGGGTTTTATGTAAAAATAAGCAGAAATGCTGTCGAAATTTTTACAAAAAAAAAAATTTAAGTGTTTGAGTTCTAGTAATACCTCATACTCTGTTTCGGCAAGGAACATGGGTAAGGGGTGTTACATTGTAATCCTGCCTCGCACGCAAGGGGTGCAGGTCTAAACCGGATGGGGTCGAGGCGTACCCGCATGACGTGCGACGCGAAATGTCTGGATCGGTCTGGCCCAGATGGGCTTGTGGATATTTTAAACCAATATGAATTTATTTTCCTTAGCAGACATAATCTACTTATATGTGGACAGTATCTGGTTCCACTCATTTTGATTCAACTTTTTTAAATCAAATTGATTTTTTCACTCCTTAATGATAGATTTTATGGTTATTTCCAAATTTTCCATCTTCCTAAATTCTTATAAAAGGCTGTGTATTCTGTAGAAATTTACACACACTCATACTCTCTCACACTGAAACTCTTTTACTTTCAAAACTCTTCATTTTCCTCTTCGTATTTTCAAACGTTCTGGTGATAAAAAAAGGCAACATTCATTTGATTGATTGTTGTAGTGGTTCTACTACTTTGATCATTGTTGTTGTTGTATCCTGGGAGACATTTGACCAACGTTTCTCCAAGTACCGTAAGAGCGACCGAATCTGTCTTAAGAAAACTGTGTTTCACAGGCCTCAACGTTTCGTAAAATCTCTATTCTTTTTTCATTCAACTTTTTATTACTATTTTTTTCTTTGACTTTCATATTTCACAATTTAATTATAAATTGTTCCATTTATATAAATATTTATTTATTTTGTTTTAGTAACGTGTGTATTGTCCAACAACATCTTGAAACAGGGATGCAAGACACCTTTAAATAGGTTAAACAAAGTTCTAATTATACTAAAATATCACTAGAATAAACAGAGTTTAAATGGGAAAAGGTAAAAGAGTTTAATTGGGAGAAGAATACGAAGCACACCCCACATACAAGGTAAACAAAAATTAAAGAAGAAAATGAAGATTGTGATGAAGAATCACTTGGAGGATTGTCATTTTTCAAGCATGCAGAGATGGTTGCCTTTGACTCCATCTCAGATTCCTTTAATTCACTTGTCGTAACTATTTGAGTTAAAGTGAAATCCAAGTGATTTTTTGGACTATTGGAAATGGACTCTGAAATTATTTATCATAAGAATATAAAATCAATTTATATATATTTTTAGTTTAGTTGGTTTTTATCCATTTTAGGATAGTGAAGAACTTGGCTAACTATTAGTTTAAATTCATTATTTAAATATTAGAAATATGAGTTGACTTGAAAGAATAAAAAATCCAAAAGTGGTTGGTAGCTTTTATTGTATTTTTGTTAACAATAAAGTGGTAGGTATCTAACATGCATAGGAAAATAATTTAATGTTGTTGATTTTTATGGAAGTCTTACCTAGGTTTTTGCTATTTTTTGTTGTAATAATTGGATGGTAAATTTGGATATCTATATATAGATTTAGGTTAATTCTCGTACATGGTATTTAGGAAAAACTTTGGATGTGTCAAATTTAATTTATTTTGAGTTGTATCATTTAGATTTTTCATTAGAGCTATCCAATTTAGCATAGGCGCCAAAAAATAAGAGGGAGAACAAATAGCAAAATTTGACAATTTGCAAGAGAAGGGAATAAAACTCAAGTTTTTACGAGAATTGCACCTTCTCCTTGTTTTCTCTTAACCGCTAAGTCAATTACTCATCCTTGACATAAACTTACAATATTAATTTTAAAAACAAGGCGTGTCACATATTAGGGTTTAAAACAAAATTTGTAAAATAATAAAAATGGTACGAGGAAGGGATTTGAACATGGGTTTCAATGATAGTTTCACTAACTATTAACCGACAAACTAATAAATTATTTATTTCCTAAAAACGCACAGATAATCCTAAAAATAGGGCATGACCACTCTCTCTCGGTTCACAAACCCAATTTAACTAACACCAAATTTTTGGGATGTGACAAGCTGACTATAGGCCCCAACCAATACAACTTTGTTTCATAGGTTAAGTGGTAAGGTTGTGAGGGCCCCTACCACGAGGTGATTGGATCGAAAAGGCTACTAAGGATATAGTTGGTGATACAGAGCAACGCCACACAATACAATTTGTCGAATGTGATAGGAGAGTCTTTATCATAACATTTGTAATATACGGACTAGCATGAATCATCTGATGAAATATAAGTATAGTAAAATTAAAATTACACTATAGCTATTTATTTTAAAACATTATTTATCAAGTATTCTCTATATTTTAGTAAAACCTTAATTACATTTATTCAAGTAATTTAAATTATTCAAATTTTATTAAATTATATTTTAAAAATAAAAAAAATAAATTAAGTAGCTCTAGTGTAAAATCTGAATGATACAACTCGAAATAATTTAAATTTGACAAATCCAAAGTTTTGCCCAAATACCATGTACAAGAAATAAGCTAAATCTATGTATAGGTATGCACATTTACCATCCAATTATTACAACAAAAAATAGCAAAATCCTAGCTAAGACTTCCAAATAAATCAACAACATTTAATTATTTTGCTATGCATGTTAGGTACCTACCACTTTATTATCAAAAAAGTAATAAAAGCTACTTTTAATTTTTTTACTATTTTTAGAAAACTCATATTTCAAATATTTAAATAATAAATTTAGAAGAATAATTAGCCAAGTTCTTCACTCCCTTAAAATGGATAAAAACCAATTAAATTAAAAAATATATAAATTACTTTTATATTCTGATGATAAATAATTTCAAAGCCCATTGTCAATAGTCTAAAAAATCACTTGGATATCACTTTAACTCACATAGTTACGATGTGTGAATTGAAGGAATCTATAACCTCCCAAACTTGACATAGACATTATAGCTAGATTGAGTAGGATACATTAGCCAGCGAAATGGCTAAGTTGACTTACGTTACTTTTGAGGACCTTCAATAAACTCATTTTAGAGAAAAATCGTAATTGTACATTTGTGTTAGTTGAATACATTCATTTATAGGTCAACTGTACTTAAGAATCATTTTGTTGTTGATAGTGTTGTTTTAGGAAAATCGTTTGCTTGTCGCTCTTCTTTGTAAAAACTCGATGTTAAACTAATGTAGTGAAAAAAAACCAATTTTCAAATTATTTTGGAAACCTTGTTGCCTTATCGATTTTTTTTTTTGCAAAAATAGTTTCTTTGTAATGCAATGGAATTTATGGACCAATGTCAAATTTTACTTAAGCCAGATATCATGCGTTTTTCAGTTTTTATGCTTAAGTAATCCATGCATACAAAATTCCCCAAATGAAAAGTTACCAAGCCACAGACCAGAAATAATTAAAAATTACAAACCAAAACTAATAGAGACTTATTAATAATGCTTACTAAAAATAGTCTGAGGCCCAAGGTGATTCTCCATATCCAGGTCTAATCCTAGTTTCGAGGTTTACCTGAAAAGTTAAACACTATGGGGGTGAGCTTATGAAAGCTCAGTGTGAGTCGAACAATTATTTAAACAGACATAAATATCAAATACAGTGAAACATGTTAGCAATAACAGAAGAACACATAACCATCATTGGAATTTCATATCATTATATAGCGAATATCAAATTGATGTCAAAAATGTATGAAGCATCGGTCATCATTCATTCGAGTAACAATCATTAATTTCGATACCATTCAATACAATACATATAAAAATCAATAACATTTTTATATGTCATGAGCATGATGCAATACAAAAAGGTTCTTACCCATTCATCCATTCGTTACACACCACGTGTTCCCTAGAACCCATGTGCCAAACTCGAACGTATTTGAGCAAAGCTCTATGTGGTAGAAACCACCGTATAACATAAAGGCAAAAAATCTACCAAATAACATATAATGCGATAAATTCATCAATATCATATAATACGATAAAATCACCAATCCCCTCGGTACTCCAGGTGTGGTGCACTGACTAGGTATAAATGCAGACTTAATATACCGCTAGTTTTTGAGTTTGGACCCACACCTTATTTACGCTCTTTCGCAGCACACTAGCGAATCTTGTTGTTTTTCAATAAACTTTAAAACGAACATAAATTAAATTAAATCAATATAAAAATTAATTAATACACCTCTTATACAACCCCTAAACACCATGTAACACCCCAAACTTGGCCTAGAAGTTAGACCCAAATCTGGCGTGTCACATTGAAGTGTTTTTCGAAAACCATGTTTTCATTAAAAAACCCTTCTTGAAAATTTCAAACTTCTTGCCATTTAAAACTTGTATAAATCCTCAGTTTGCGTTTGTTTATTTTCAATCGAGGTTTATTAAAAATGTATTACCTTCAAAACCTTATTGTTGCAAAAGCTTAATTTAAAGCAAATGATTTACGAAAACATGATATTTAAAAATTGAGGTGCAAAAACTTAGTGTTAGAAAATAGTCATTGTTTTGGAAAACCGTGTTCTACTTCTAGCATATATAAATCACAATCACATCAAATCCCAAATTTAAGATCCAGAAATTATAGAGGATTTATTACAACCCAAATCAAAATCAAAGTGCTTTAGTAAATGAGCAAAATAGAATAAAACATGTGCAGTTGTGTGGCCTTCTCCGAGTCCCTCGCAGCTTCGAGCCGTCTAACGCTGGGGATTACCTGAAAGGTTTAAAACGGGGTGAGTTTACAAAAACTCAGTGTGTAATCCCTTATCATTCAGTCAGTAATATAAGTAGTAACAGTCTGGGCCTAAGCCCTTTTCAGTAACAAAACAATGTGGGCCTTAGCCCGATAAGTAATAATGTGGGCCTTAGCCCAATATAGTATCAGAATCAAGAACAAAATACATGTGGGCCTAAGCCCAATAAAGTGACAGAATCAGTAATAGAAACGCAACAGTGCAATCATGCAACCCATCCCAATCCAGCCAACACACCACCCGTACCAACCAACACACCATGTGGGGATAAAATCGACCCACCCTGCCAACACGCTAATATCAGCACCGGTTGTGGCACTAATCAGTATTGCAGCAAAGCTGCCAGTAACCAGAATGGCTAAGAGCCGTAAACATGATAACTATAAGCTATAAACAGAATGGCTACAAGCCATAAGTACAGTAATATGATTGGCATAAAGCCATCAGTAGTAGTAATATGATCGGCACACAGCCATCAGTAGCATCGTAGCATAGCTGCCAGCAACAGTATAACAGCAAAGTTGCCAGCAACAGTATATATGGCCAAGCCACCAGTACAGTACTTCCTTCATAACAGAATCCCCACCCCATGCAATATGTCGTTTATGTAGAATGCCACGCTCAGAATCAATCATACAAATCACAGACAAATCAGCCATACCAATCATAGACAAATCAATCATTTAAATCATAGACACATCGATCATTTACATCTCAAACAAATCAATCATTTACATCACAGACAAATCAATCATTTAACCCCGAGGGGCAAAATTATCATTTTTCCCTATAGGGGTATTACTGTCATTTTACCCTACAGCGGTATTACAATCATTTTATAACATAGGAGCATAACAGTCATTAAATGTCATAGTGGCATAACAGTCATTTAATGTCATGAGGGCATAATAGTCATTTAACCCTACATGGGTATTACAGTCATTTTACCTTATAGGGGCATAACGGTCACTTTACCCTACAGGGGTATTACGGTTATTTTACCCTATAGGGGTATTACAGTCATTTTACCCTACAAAGGCATTATGGTCATTTTACCCTACAGGGGTATTACGGTCATTTTACAAATATTGGGGTCTCGATACTTATTACGACCTTCTAAAAGGTTATCCTTGCTTCGAGCGACTCAGATAACCTACACGGCTAGAACAGTGTATATGGGCCCAAAACCCGCTATTGGGCCCAAGTGGGCCCATACGCTCGTGTGGCCCATTTAGTCGAGATTCACATACGGCATCGTGAGCCTCATAAACCAACCTATCAATGATCACTTATCGAGGATTTTACCCGTGTGGGCCCACAAGCACATTGGGCCCTTGTGGCCCATTACGACCTATTGAGGCCCATAATAGCCCAAGACCACGAGAGCGATCGTGGTGGCCTCTACAGACTAACACCCATGTTTATGGGCTTGGTTCACCACATGCACGATCACACGCTCGTGTGGCATCATAGCCGTATTTCTGAATTTTCGACATTTTGCCGATCTACAGTCATAGCAGTGTAACAACACATACTTTCGGCTTGTCAGCCGATCATCGAATACCACATAAAAATGCACATCTAATTGCAACAACGAAGAGTGCGAATAATCTGGAGCACAAAACCTATAACCAACACAACACAAGATTAACGCATACTCTTAATCCATAAACTTTATTTACTAAACTACAAGCACTCACCTTGCTAGATCTAACAGATACTAGCGCCTCACTGCTGATCAAGGGCGATTCCCCCTCCTAACATGATTCGGCAGATCAAAAGTTGTTAGAAAACAACCATACATTCAGCCCCCAAGAGAAAGAAAAGGGAAAGCTGAAGCTTGTTAATAGAGCCAAAAGAAATTTGACTAAGAACGAAATAATAAAGTGGTTGTAACACCCCCTTACCAATAAAACAAACGTATTTCAGCAATAATCAGTCAGGAAGATTTGGCCCGAAACAAGAAGAACAAAGAGATTGGAGAGGGAGAGAGTATGAGAATTCGGCTATAGCAAAAAATGATTAAAGAAGATATGAGTATTAAGTTTCAAGAAGAGAAGAAACAGTATTTAGTTTTTTATAGAGAAAAGAAGCAAAACTAAAGTTGAAAAGGAGAGACCAAACGGCAACATACAAAAGAGCCCGCCAAGACAACAACTCCGGTACTTCGGATATACCTAACAAAAGCCCCTAGTCTAATTTCCAAGAGCAAGAAACCTATTTCGGCACAACTTCTCAAGCCTTCAAACTCCTTAAAAATCTCCACCCCCTTTCCTTGATTTTCTCCCATTATCCCTCATTGATATCCTCCACAGCCAACTCACAAGATCAATTCAAACACTCCAACGACAGAGTTCAAATCCAAATCCAACAACAGAGTTCAAATCCAACACCAACCCCTGCCTCATCATGAACAAAATATATAATCCCATTTGCATGTAGTGAGACTTGAACTCCAGTCCCCTACCAAAAATAGCACGCCACCTTGCCACTAGACAACAACTCCTTTGTGTTATGAAACAACCACAAATAATTATAAATCCTGTAAGCTAACATCCAAGTTCCTTTAAAAGCCCAAAACTTAAAATTTTGCCAAAGGCCAGACTTGAACCCAACCTTCTCAATCACTCCCAAATACTCTCAAATCACTTAGCCACTCAACCAAACATGCAATTTGTGTTACTCACTTACACAAGTAAAATATATAAGAGCAGTCTTCTATCCGCTTCCAAGCTCAAGGCCTAATACTTCTAGGCTCAATCTTCATTTTCTTCTTTCATTTTTGTTTACCATGTAGAATGTCCTATTTAGATTATTAGAGTTCAACTCGTATAAACAAGAGATAATAAATGTAACACCCCAAACTCGGTCTAGACGTTATGGTCGAATCTGATGTGTCACATTGAAGTGTCTACGAAAATAGAACCCGTTTGTAAAATTTGTTTCCAAATTTTAAAACCCTTTTATTAGTGTTTAACAAACATCTAATCAAAATGTGTGCCTTGTTATCTACTATTATTATAATAGGTTGATCTTAAATCGCGGAAGCTTTTGAAAACTCTAATGTTTAAGTTTCATGGCTTTGCAAACAATTATTATTTTGAAAATTCATCTCCTACTATTATTGTAGCATCCCCGATTTTAGATCTAGTCGAAACAGTGGTTTCGGGACCACAAATTTGATGAGGAAAAATTTATTTTTTATTATATTTTTATGGTCTACAATTTCACGGAATGATTTCGTAAAAATTTTGTTCAAAAATTTCGACGTTTGGGCACTCAATTTAAGCCAAAAAGACTAAATGGTAAAAAGTGCAAAAGTTGAGTTCTAGAAGCTAGAGGTGTTAAATTGCTATGAAATTTTAAATTGGAGGTCCTTAAATGGAAATTAGACCATTGGTTAACTTTTTGGAAAAAAATGGACAAGAGATAAGTGAAATAGGATTTTTTTAAGTTGGGGGCATTTTGGTCATTTAGTAATTAAAAGAATTAAAAAGGCTAAAATAGCCAAACATTTGTCCATCTTCAAGCTAAGGCCAAATTTAGCAAGGGGAGAAGCCATAGTTAGGGTTTTCAAGCTTCCAAGCTCCATGGTAAGTGATTCTAAGCCCCGTTTTTAATGTTCTTTACGTTTTTGGAGTCCCGGTAACTTATTTTAGCTATTTCTAGCAATAATTTAACCTAGGGTTTATATTTGGAAAAATATCCATAGGTGAAATGTGTTTATTTTGATGTTTTATGGTAGAATATAAAGCTATAAATTATGTTAAACAACTTTTGCTAAGCGATTTTAAGTGAAAGCGAGTAAAACGACATAATCGGTAAAAATACCTAATGTTCATAAGTAAGTGTTAGAGTGGGAATTTGATGTTACCATAGAAGGGAAAAATGTTCAGTATGTCATAAAACATAAGAATAAGAGATGAAGTTTAATTTCCGAGCTTTGGGGCAAAAGTGTTAATATGCAAAAGTTTAGGGGTAAAATCATAATTTTCCAAAGTTTGAGTTAAGGACTTTTTTGATGAATGTGCATGTTAAATAAGTTAAATGTGTTATTATAGTTTGAGAAAGAAGTGGAATCGACCTTGATCGGAGAAAAGAAAAGATTAAAGACTAAATTGCTAAATTTCTATATTGTTGCACCAAAGTAAGTTTGTAGTGAATTAATGCATTGTTTTAATGTTATTCAATATATTGTTCAGATTTGAGTAAATATAGATTAAATATTTGATGTAGATTATAAAACAAATGTGGTTAAGTTTGAGAAAGGTGGTAAAATGTTAAAAAAACAAGGATTCCGATTGAACACTCGGAATAGACCGGAATACATTGGATAAAAAAGGGTCGCTAAGTGCAGATTTCCCGAGGGGTTTCTAAGTACTGATTCCCCGAATTATTGATTCTAAAGGTGGTTGCTAAGTGCTGATTCCACCGTATATTTGATTGTGAAAGGGGTTGCTATGTGCTGATTCCCCGTATCACTAAATATAAATGTGGTTGATAAGTGCTGATTCCACCGTATCTTTGATAGTGAAAGGGGTTGCTATGTGTTGATTCCCCGTATTACTAAATATAAAGGTGGTTGCTAAGTTCTGATTCCACTGTATCTTTGATTGTGAAAGGGGTTGCTATGTGTTGATTCCCCGTATCACTGAATTAAAGGTGGTTGCTAAGTGCTGAATCCACCGAGTAACGGATAATAATCCAAGTGTTCAACAGGGAAATTGGAAAAGTGAATGTACATATGAAATGGACAAGATTATGTGAGGAATATTGGGTTTGATACTTAATCGACCCATGTGTAAGATGGTATGAAATATCAAAACTATAAAAGAGTAAATTTAGAAATAAAATAGTTTTGAACAAAAATAGTTGTGCAGCTTTGAAAAATCACCATAAATGGTGGAAATAAAAATTAGAGGCTAAATAATATATGAAATTGAAGCTGAATCAGTCTATTTTCACATGAAAGAAACAGAGCAAGCAAAAAAGTTATATATTTATAAATATTTAAATTTTAGTGAGACAGGGTTGAATTGATTTCGAAATCCCCTGTTCCAACTTTGAAAAATCACAAAAAATCGTAAAAAAAATAATTCTGGCTTGTATTATACATGCTTGAACTTATAAATGAGTCTATTTTCAAGAGGAACAAACAAGAACATCATTTGAATTCTGTACAAAGAGTTAAGAAAATTTCAGTGAAGAGGGCTCAGAGCTATCGAGCAATGAAATAGGGTAAGTTGAAAGAATAAAATGTACTAATTGGCTAAATTAAAAATTCTTAAAATTTTATGGTAAGAAGATATGTGAGTCTAGTTTTGGGGAAAATTAACAAAACTTAATTTGAAGCTTTGTAGCTCTAGATAAAAATAATTTAGTGACTATAACTCGACTAGACAGCTTTAAATTTAAATATAACTGGATAGTGAAATTATGTATAATGCTATTTAAGCATGTTATATACATAAAGGATGTGGGATGGAGAGGAGGAGGAGGACAATAAAATGTATGAATGAATTGTGTATAAATGGTCATATGCCCGATTATAATCGGTAAATGTTAAATTGAATGGTAAATACGTATTGGTACTGAAGGAGCTATTGCGGTGTTGAAAAGTAAATGATCAAATGTTTAAGAAATTTAGTCATGATATATATATGTGTGATAATAATGATGTATGGATGATTATATTATTGAGTTGCATTGATTAATTCGGTTTAGGTGATGAAAATGTCAAGAACACTTGTCTTTGATATGTGATGATCATGTAATGCCATGAAAATTTGTTTAATTGAGTAGTTTAAAATGTATCTATATTTTGTTATCTAACTTATTTTGTAATCTATTTGACAAATGATAAAAATTAATTCGGTTACTATGTGAGGTGAATTATGATTTGTGAAGCATATCTATATTCAGCAATAATGGATAAAATACATTTATGTCACGGGTGAATGGTTAAACACTTGGGTTAGTATAAAGTGTATATTTAGTAAGGTTTGCTGGAAAAGAAATAACAGGTTTTGGTTTATATCGAATAGAGAAAATTTGTACTATCTTTGTGGCTAATTTTGTTAGCTGTATGGGAGATGAATAGTTAATGTATGTATGTGACAATTAGCTTACCAGATAGTGAACTATTGATATACTACAATAGTTAAAAAGGAAAATTTGACGATATGAGAATATGTAATGATACGGATCAATTCAGGTACTCAGAACGAATTCAACAAGTAAGTGAAAATTTATAAATTCATACGACGAGGAAGTGAAAGATTGTGAGTATATTTAGCCAAGTAAACCCTAATTAACGACCCAAGAATAACAATTGGAAAGTTTTAATTTGGATAAAATTTTATAACTCGGATTAATATGTCTATAAGTGTATTTATTCTGGTAATGCCTCGTACCCTTTTCCAGTGTTGATACGGGTAAGAGGTGTTACAATGTGACATCACTAGATTCGGCCCCAATGTTTAGGCCGGGTTTGGGGTGTTACAATTATAGCAGTTTTAAATAAGTAAGCAAAAGCCTAATTAAAAATTTTAAACAAACATAAAAGGCCTTATTACAAAAACAAAACCCAACATAAACTTGAAATTTATTTAAAAGCAATGTAGATCAGCTGTAGTTGTGTGGCCACCTCCGAGTCCCTCATAGCACCAAACCGCATATGGCTGAGGATTACCTATACAGTTAAACAGAGGGGTGAGTTTACGAAAACTCAGTATGTAATCCCCTAACAAACAAAAAGTCAATTAAATAGTAAATAAATGTAGTTTGGGCCTGAGCCCGGTACAGTAACAATCCAGTTCAGTGTGAGCCTAAGCCCTTCCCCGTAATAGTAAATGATTGGGCTTGAGCCCATCACAATGCCAGTTATTAGTAGGGCCTTTGCCTAATTTCAGTAATAGTATCAAAAGGGCCTTAGCCTATAATAGTAACAGATATCAGACATGCAGTGAACAGTATGTAATATCATTAATCGATGCAGTAACAGCACAAAATCATTAATCAGTGCAGATATGCAGTTAGAAATCCTACCCAATCCAGCCTCTACACACCACTTTGTCCCACCAAACACACCATGTGGGGATAAAATCGACTCACCCAGCCAGACACACTAATATTAGCACCAGTTGCGACACTAAAAAGTATTGCAGCAAAGCTGCTAGTAAAATAAACGACATATAGCCATCAGTAGGTCCACAGTCATCTTGGGCGACCCATGCAACCTTATCAGTACGGTACACTTCCTCCAAATATAACAACCCATCCCCATGCAATATATCGTAACATAATATCATATGTGTATGCAAAATGTCATGCTCAATCATAGTCATACATATCATAGAGCAAATCAGTCATACATAACATAAGGCCATAATAGTCATTTCATCTTCTAGGGATATAACAGTTATTTTACCTTATGGGGTATTTTGGTCATCTTATCCTATGGTGGTATTCCGATCATTCTACCCTATGGGGGTATTTCGATCATTTTACCCTATGGGGGTATTTCTGTCATTCTACCTTATGGGGGTATTTTGATCATTCTACCCTATGGGGGTATTTTGGTCATTTTACCCTATAGGGGTATTTCGATCATTTTACCTTACGAAGGTATTTCGGTCATTTTACCCTATGGAGGTATTTCGGTCATTCTACCTTATAGAGATATTTCGGTCCTTTTACCCAATGAAGGTATTTTGGTCATAACAGTGTAAATGGGCCCAAGGCCCATTACTCGGCCTAAGTGGGCCAACATGCTTGTGCGGCCCGTTCGGCCCAGATTTCGCTACGGTTATGAGATCTACACAACCCAGTCCAGAATTGGCCATAAATCGTGGATTTCATCCATCGAGGCCCACAAGCCCATTGAGCCCACATGGCCCATTTCGGCCAAACGTGGCCCATTACGGCCTAAACCCATGGAAATGCTCATGGAGGCCTCTACAGTTTATCGCCCATGATTCGCAGGTTTGGCTTTCCACACGAGCGATCGAACACTCGTGTGGTCTTAACGCCGTATTTCAGCTTTTCGGCTTTTTCCGTTCTACAGCTACAATGGAGCGGTTACACACCTGATACGATTTACGGATTCTCTTTGTTCCGAACACTCTTATTTTGAAAATCAATGATCATCGCACCCTTGGTTCCCAGGAAATGTGCGAATCGACCTCGACCACCACCAGTTAGGAATGGAAGCAATGCAAGTTGGAGAAAGCGATGAAAACCTTGCCGATCTCCCATCGAGAACAAGGAACAAATGAGATGTGATATATATCTCTCCAGAACAACAACCTCCCCAAATCCCATTATTCTCTCCTCAAATCTCTCCAAATATCCCTCCTCAATTCTCTCTATGACCAGTTCAAACTCCATTTAGCAGTATTTCAATCCAACTCTACCACCCACACGAATTAGGCAGCAAAATAAATATTCCCTTTCTGATGCACCACCACTCGAACCTTAGACCTCATGTACACTCCACACACCCCTTACCAGTAGACCAACAACTCCTTTGTATCATATTTTAACCACAATAATTTAAGAACCTACTATCTAGATCCAAGGATTTTATTCACTTAAAATAAAAATTTTGCATAAGCCAAGGCTTGAACCCCTGACTTCTCAAACACCTCCAAACAGTCCTAAAACACTTAACCACTAAAGCAGACATTCATTTATGTCACTTTCTTGCACAACTAAATATTTATGCGCAATCTCCTAACTGTTCCCTTGTTCAAAACCTAATTCTCCTAGGCCCAAAACTCGGGGTGTTACAATAAAAGTGGAGAAGAATGAACACAAATATTTTACATAGAAAACCCTCAAAGAGGGAAAAACCATAGGCAAAGGAGGCTTCGACTTTCCACTAAATGATTACACAAACAAGAGAAAAATATGGAGAAAATACTCTCCATAATTACAACAAAACTCTCATGAAAACACATGTGTGGCTACATCTTGTCGCCCCTAAAGAAAAACCATTTTTCTGATTGCCATCTTGAAACAGGGATACAAGACCCCTTTAAATAGGCTAAGTAGAGTTCTAATCATAGTAAAATATCCTTGGAATAATCAAATTTTAAATGGGAAAAGATAGCAAATTTTAATTGGGAGAAGAATACGAGGCACACCCTACATACAAGGTAAACAAAAATTAAAGAAGAAAAGGAAAATTCAGATGATGAATCACTTGGAGGATTTTCACTTTTGAAGCATGTAGAGATGGTTTTCTTTGACTCCATATCAGATTCATTCAATTCATTGATTGTAACTATTTTAGTTAAAGTGATATCCAAGTGATTTTTTAGACAATTGAAAATGGACTCTAAAATTATTTATCATAGGAATATAAAAGAAATTTATCTGCATTTTTTGTTTAGTTGGTTTTTATCCATTTTAGGGAACTCAAGAACTTGGGTAACTATTAGTCTAAATTCATTATTTAAATATTGGAAATATTTGCTGTCTATAAAGAGTAAAAAACAATCCAAAAGTGGTTGGTAGCTTTTATTATTTTTTTAACAATAAAGTGGTAGGTATCTAACATGCATAGGAAAATAATTTAATGTTGTTTATTTATTTGGAAGTCTTATCTAGGTTTTTGCTATTTTTTTAAATAATTGGATGGTAAATTAGGATATCTATACATAGATTTAGGTTATTCCTATACATGGTATTTAGGCAAAACTTTGGATTTGTCAAATCTAAATTATTTCGAGTTGTATAATTTAGATTTTGCACTAGAGCTATTCAATTTAGCATGGGCACCAAAAATAAGGAGAAGGAGAACAAATAGCAAAAATTGGCAATTTGCAAGAGAAAGGAATTGAACATTGGTTTTTATGAGAATTACACTTTCTCCTTGTTTTCTCTTAAACACTAAGCTAATGACTATTCCTTGACATAACCTTACAGTATTTCTTTTAAAAATACGAAGTGTCACATAATAGGGTTTAATGCAAAATTTACAAAGTAATAAAAATGGTGTGAGGGAATGGATTTGAACTTGGGTTTCAATCATAGTTTCACTAGCAGTTAACTGACAGACCAGTAAATTGTTTGTTTCCTAAAAGCGCACAGATAATCTAAAAAATTAGGGCATGATCACTCTCTCTCGTTACACAAACTCAATTCTACTAACACCCGATATTTCGGATGTGACAAGATGACTATAGTTCCCAAACAATAACAACTTGGCTTTATAGGTTAAGTGGTAAGGTTGTGAGGGCTCCTACCATGAGGGGATTGGATCGAAAAGGCTACTAGGTTTATAGTTTGTAAAAAAATAGAATGTCGGTAATGACAATATATCACAAAGAAAAGAGAAAGAAAAAATAAAGAGCACACAGATATTTATGTGGAAACCCTTTCGAGAAAAAAACCATGGCCAGAGGAGAAGAAACTTCACTATGTCTAATTCGAATGATTACAAGAGGAGTAGACTATATCTATTTATAGGCTTGTAAAACCATATTCTAATAGGAGTGTAGTAAGATTGAAACACCTTATTCTAATCAATATCAAATAGATGGAGTTTAATAAGTTTAAAAAAACCTTATTCTAAAATAAAATAAAAGAAGTGTAGTTCTATATGGATTTTACTTTTATTTTATTTTACCATTGTATTTTATTTAAATTAGGATTCGAGTCACTTAATTCTAACAATCTCCACCTTGACACGAATTCTCAATGAACAAGTTCTTCATCGGAAACTCTTAACGAACAAGTTCTCCACCTCTTCCATTAAACCCCTTAAGGGTTTATCTTCAACAATGAACACCAACCAAGTCTAAGAAATGCTCAAAATTGGTTATAGGAAGTGACTTAGTCATCATATCTGCAGGATTTTCATGAGTACTAATTTTGCTCACAACAATATAACCACGAGCAATAAGATCACGTACAAAATGATACCGAACATAAATATGTTTTGTTCTCTTATGAACATTTGATCTTTTATAAGGAAGATGGCACTTTGACTATCACAAAATACTGTACTGATTTGAAGGTCTTCATTGAGTTCACTAAAGAGTCCCTTAAACCAAATAGCTACTTTACAAGCTTCAGTAATCGCCGTGTACTCAGCTTCAATGGTAGACAAAGCGACTATTGTTTGCAAAGTGTCTTTCCAACTTATTGCACAACATCCGATTGTAAAGACATAACTTGTGAGGGATCTTCTTCTATCAAGGTCTCTAACAAATCAGCATCAATAAACCCAATGAATCCATCTCTAGTTCTTCCAAACTGTAACCAAACATCCGTAGTACCTCGTAAGTATTTTAAAATCCACTGAAATGCTTTCCAATGTTTTTTATCAGGATTCACCATGTATCTGCTAACTACACCGACTGCATATGATAAATCTAGACGTGAACAAACCATAGCATACATGAGAGATCCCATTGCACTAAGGTATGGAACATGTGACATGTACTCAATCCCATCATCTAATTATGGAGACAAAGCCGATAGAAGTCTGAAATGGGCTCCTAAAGAAGTACTAATAGGCTTAGTACTCTGCATATTGAACCTACAAAGAACTTTCTCAATGTACCCATTCTGAATTAGGTACAATTTACTTGTTTTTCTATCTCTAAGAATCTCCATACCAAGTATCTTCTTTGCTGGTCCCAAATCTTTCATCTTAAATTCTTCACTTAGTTGGGCTTTGACCTTTCTTATCTCTCCTTTATCTTTCGCTGCTATCAACATGTCATCAACATAAAGGAGTAGATACACAAAAGAACCATCACTGTTTTTCTTAAAGTAAACACAACTATCAAAGTTTTTTTTTTTTGAAATCATGAGAAGTCATAAAGGAATCAAACCTTTTATACCACTGTCTTGGTGACTGTTTCAAACCGTTAAGGGACTTTTTCAGCAAGCAAACATAGTCCTCTTTTTCTGAGACTATAAAACCCTCTTGTTGTTTCATGTAAATATCCTTTTCAAGTTTTCCATGCAAAAATACAATTTTTACATCTAACTGCTCAAGCCCTAAATCATGCATGGCCACAATACCAAGCAAAGCTTGAACCAAACTATGCTTCACAACTGGGGAGAACACATCTGTGAAGTCTACTCCTGGAATTTGACTGTAACCCTTTGTAACAAGTCTTGCTTTATATTTGGGTTCTTCAACTCCTGGAGTCCCTTCTTTTTTTAAAACACTCATTTACAACGAAAAACCTTTTTACCTTTATGAAGTTTCACAAGATCCCATGTTCTATTTTCATGGAGCGATTCCATCTCCTCTTGCATAGCTAACATCCACTTTTCTGAGTCTTCACAGCTAACTGCCTCAAAATAATTAGATGGCTCTTGGTTTGCATCTATAACTTCAGCCACATATAAATCATAAGCAACTAGATCAGCCTCGGCATACTTTTTTGTAGATTTAATTTCACTTCTAGTTCTATTTTGGCGATAGAGTATTATGGTGAAGAAGCAACTCTATTCTAAATTTTTGTACTGGCTTGAGGAGTTGACTCTGTTGTAGATTTTGGATTAATCTGATGCTCCACCTATTTTTGATTTTCTTTATTGGAAGAGTCTTTAAGAGATAAGTTAGGTAGCATAGCATTTTCATAAAAAAACATATTTGCTAATCACAACGTTTCTATTTTAAGGACACGATAACTTAAACCCTTTTATACCAGCTTTATAACCAAGAAAAACACATTTAATGGATCTCGGTTCCAATTTCCCATTATCAACATGAGCATTCATATGACACCCAATGATGTTTAAATTAGAATAGTCAACAGGATTAACAGACCATACCTCTTGTGGAGTCTGTTTCTCAATGGCAACAAATGGAGATCGGTTGATCAAAAAAATGCACTAAAGGTTGCTTCGGCCCAAATGACTTCATTAAGTTGGCATTTGACAACATACATCGAACCTTATCCATGATCGTTCTGCTCATTCATTCTGCAATGCTGTTTTGCTGTGGAGTATGACGAGCTGTCAAGTGTCTCACGATCCCTTCTGACTTGCACAGTTTATTAAACTCATCAGAAAAGAACTCTAAGCCATTATATGTGCGAATGTATTTTATTTGTTTTCTCGTATATTTTTCAATCATAGTTTTCCAAGACTTAAATGTGGAAAACACATTGCTTTTCTGCTTCAAGAAGAACGCCCAAACTTTCTAGAAAAATAATCAATAAAAGTTGACATATAATTAGCTCCACCTCTCGAAGGCACTCTAGATGGCCCCCATGGATCAGAATGAATATACTCCAATGTTCCCTTCATGTTATGGATTCCTCTGGTGAATCAAACTCTCTTTTGCTTCCTAAAAATGTAGTGCTCACAAAACTTCAGTTTGCAAATTCCTTGCCCATCAAGAAGTCCTCTTTTACTCAATTCTGCCATGCCATTCTCACTTTTATGCCCTAGGCGCATATGTCAAAGTTTAGTAATATCACCATCTGACAAGGAAGAGGTAGCAAAAACTGCATCACCAGTAATAGTAGAACCCTACAGAACATATAACTTGGCAGTCTTTCTCTGCCCTTTCATCACAATTAGGGAACCTTTGGAAATTTTCAAAACCTCACTTTCATCTATGTATTTTTTCCCTTTTGAATCAAGAGTACTCAACAAAATTAAATTTCTTTTCAATTCTGGAACATGTCATACGCCACTAAGTGTTCTGACAACTCCATCAAACATCTTAACTTTAATTGTTCCAACACCTGAAATTTTACACAAAGTATTATTTCCCATCAAAACAACACCTTCAAACACTGTTTTGTAAGTTGTAAACCAATCCCGATTGGGACTCATGTGGAAGGTGCAGCCCGAATCAAGAATCCACTCCTCGCTCACTTTAGAATTGTTGATAGAAGCGACTAGAAGTTCATCATCGCTATAGTCTTCTACAACATCAGCTTCACCGAAATTTTCTAGTCGTTTTCCCTTTTGATTTGGAGCCTCACTTTTGATCTTATTCTGTAGCTTATAACACTCAGATTTAATGTGCCCTTTCTTCTTGTAGAAGTTACAAGTTTTACCTCTGTTTGAAGACTTCGATCTACCTTTAGATTTACCGTGAGGATTCCATTCCTGTGTCATTCCACGATTATCATCAGCATTCCGATCTTGTCTCCCATGAACAATGAGACCCTCCTCTTGAGAGTCAATTTTAACCATAAGATGTTTCATCTTATTATACGATGTCAAGAATCATAAACCTCGTCAACTGTGAGAGACTCGCGGCTATATAAAATCATGTCTCTAGAGGTTGAATAAGACAGGGGTAATGAAGAAAGTAGAATCAACCCTAAATCTTCCTTATCATATTGAACCTCCATGGCCCAAGTTTGAGAGAATTTCTTTAAACACTATTAAGTGTTTGTCCATAGACACACCTTCTTCCAAATGATGAGCATAAAGACGTTGCTTCATATGCAACTTGTTGGTTAGAGTTTTTGACATACAAATTTGTTCCAGCCTCTTCCATAATCCAGTGGCGATCATCTATTTTATCACATCCTGTAAAATTTCGTTAGACAAATGCAGATGTAACTGCGTTAATGCCTTTTGATCCTTACACTTCTTCTCTTCCTCCGTCAATGTCGAAGGCATCTTATATCCCCTAGTAGGGCTTCCTCTAAGTCTATATGTGCAAGAACTACCTGCATCTTTATCTGCCACAACGTGAATCTGGTGTTGCGATCCAACGACAAAATTTCATACTTCAAAGACGCCATTATCGTGATTAAGATAAACAACCCGAAAGCTTAGATTCCAATTTGTAAAAGAATAGAGTGCCGGTAATGACAATACATCACAAAGAAAAGAGAAAGAAAAAAATAAAGAACACACAGATTTTTACGTGGAAACCCTTTCAGAAAAAAAACCACGGACAGAGGAGAAGAAAATTTGCTATGTTGAATTCGATTGATTACAAGAGGAGTAGACTATGTCTATTTATAGGCTTGTAAAACCATTTTCTAATAAGAGTGTAGTAAGATTGAAACACCTTATTCTAATCAATATCAAATAGATGGAGTTTAGTAAGTTTAAAAAAACCTTATTCTAAAATAAAATAAAAGAATTGTAGTTCTATATGGATTTTACTTTTATTTTATTTTACCAATATATTTTATTTAAATAAGGATTCGGGTCACTTAATTCTAACATAGTTGGTCATAGAGTGCAACGACACACAACACAACTTATCAAATGTGATGGGAGAGTCTTTAACATTCATTGCTAATATACAGACTAGAATGAGTAGTCTGATGAAATATACGTACAGTAAAATTAAAATTACAAGATATATATTTATTTTAAAACATTATTTATCATGTATTCTCTATATTTTAATAAAACCTTAATTAAATTGATTCAAATAATTTAACTTATTAAAATTTGATTAAATTATATTTTAAAAATAAAAATTTAAATTAAATATCTCTAGTGTAAAATGTAAATGATACAACTCGAAATAATTTAAATTTAAAAACTCCAAAGTTTTTCCCAAATACCACGATGTGTATGTAAATAGAATGAACCAATTTAAACTTGGACAAAGTGCTCTTAGACAAATCAGATCCACGAATTTTTCCTTCAAAGTTTAAGTGAAGAGGGTCTGACCCATGTGTGGTAAAAATGGTATCTCCATAGAGTACCATTCAGGTAACAAACCTTGATTATAGCACATTCAAGGTAAAAAATCATTGTCTCAAACTTTATCTTAGTGGTAATACTGATAACGAGATAGAGGAGCTTCGACTCCAAGATCTGCCTTAATCGTGAGCTTAAAAAGAAAAGCCAAGCTTAGACTCTGAATAAGCGGTTCTCGGGAGGTAATATGAGTGTTTTTGTTTTTATTTATTTATTTATTTTACTTTCATTATTTTTTTTTCAAATTAATTTTGAAAAAAAATAAAAATAAGTAGTCCACATGGTCTGGGGTGATCCACACAGCCTGGTGACACGGCCATGTATGACACACAACATGGACATAGGGGCATGTCACAAGTCGTGTGAAAATTGGAGCTAATTTTTTCAATTTTCTTTTAACCCACACGGGCACAAAGAGTTCCACGACTTCGCGGCATGAGCATGTGACCACACATCCTAGCACATGGGCGTGTGGTAGACCGTGTGACCCTTACAAGCTTGCACACGGGCTTGGGAGAAGCGAAGGAGCATCGCACATGACTTACTGGGCTTATTTTTAACTATTTTTTTCAAACATGGTCTACGTGATTCCACACGGCCGTGTGGCGCACACGGCCTCGCCACACAGCCATGTAGCTAACATGGCCATGTCTCCTTTTTAAAGCTAGTTTCTTTTTTCTTTTGATTTTTTTCTTTCCTACCCAACCAAAATGATTTCATTTAGTTTTATATTTTATATTTTTTTTATATATTTTTTGTTTTTATTATATTTTATCTGGCACTGTAATTTTATTGTTTTGTCAGTTGTTTTTCTATTTTGTTATCTCTTTATCTCCTTTTTAAAGCTAGTTTTTTTTCTTTTGATTTTTTTCTTCTTTTGTTTCTTTTCTACCCAACCAAAATGATTTCATTTAGTTTTATATTTTATATTTATATTTATTTTTTTGTTTTTTGTTTTGCTTTTATTTTTATTTATTTATTTTATTTTGCACTGTAATTTTATTGTTTTGTTGATTTTTTTCTATTTTGTTATCTCTTTATCTTCTTATTCATTTTTGTCTATTTTCTTATTAGTGGTGCATCGTTGAAAGCGCCAAATATAACCTATCCCTAAGAAATTACGAAAAGAATAGTATAGAGGAAGTAGGGTCAAATTCTTAATGACTGGACCGCTATAACTTCTTGTTCCCCGAAATCCTGGGCATAATCGTGCCCAAGAAAAACGTCTGACCTAAAAAATAAATTAAAAAATAGAATGAAGAATATGAATGAGTTGAGATTAAATAAATTGAAATCAGAATTGAGAAAGGAAACAAAGTTGAGAAAAAGGGTATTTCAATTTGAAGGATTCCAGCCTCCGGATATCTCGATTTTCCCTTAGTTCAATCATAGACTTTTAGGTAGTTCTTCTCATAATTGGATAAGCCAATTATAGTGGAAGAGGATGCCTACAAGAACCAGCTCAACTTTAGGTTATAGCCTTGCGATCTAGAGTAACCTGACTCTAGCCAACTATCACTCCTATGAGACTATCTTACACTAGATCATCATTTTTCAATGGCGAAAGCCATGCCATTTCGTCTCTTAGGCTCAATAACCTCTGACACAATAAGTTAGCCAACCAACTGTGCAACCTTCTCAAAACATACAAAGTAGCCATCTTTGCACAAGATGAAAAGATTAATTTTGGAAGGACATGGACCAATTGTAATGCAAGAATAACTTAGTCATGGTTTTACTTAATCAAACATCTTACCGAGGCTTGTAACAACACAAACACAATTTTGAATAAATTAAGTAGACGAAATGCAATCATAATTTGTTTCCATATTAATTAAATTAAACATTTCAACATCATAACAACAACAAAATTAAAAGGATAGGGAACAAGAATCAAATCCGATGTTCTCTTCGTGGCTTGACTAGTTTGCTTCACTCTTCCTTCTCCGCTTGTTCTTATCTAACCGAGGCTTCTACGAACACTTGAATACTGCTCCAAATGGTGGATGAATGACACTTTTTAAAGAGGTGAAATTGACAAGGGAATGAAGAATAATGAAAGGGAAATGAAAAGAGAAAAATGAGAGAGAAGTGAAGAGATGAGAAGAGTTGAGATGTGTTTGAAATGAGCAGCCAATGGGGTATTTATAGGTTGAGATGGCTGCCAAAATTAGAAAAAAAATCAGCAGCCATAGAGTCCCCCCATGACCGGCCACACATGTGGCAAGTTTGAAGTTTTCAAACTTGCTATATTAAGGTAGGGGCAAATCTAGAAAGGCACAAATAATGGAGGGGTTTTAATGCAATTTGAAGAAGCCTTTAAGGGCCATTTTGTAATCCAAATAATCAGCCAAGAAATCTGATTGGGTCAACATGTGGGACGATTTTGGGCTGCCCAGTGCTCGGTTGGTTTGGTTTTCTCGGTTCAACTCAACTGGACCCCTTTTCATAATTAATTAATAATAATTTATTTAACCAAAATTAAATTGGATTAAAATTAAAATTAATTATATTATGAATTAATACACATAATTTGGACCGTCGTATGCTGAAAAATTATTTTGCTTTGATGCTTCAAAATTGCTACTCGGTTTTATGCTTCTAGCAATGTCTGTCGAGTCACTTTTCGCCATTTGTGCAAATCTGTTGAAAATAATCAAAATTAATCAAAATTAATCATAAAATTATTTAAAATTCAGCATGTTAATAATTTAAGTACAAAATAATTATTTTATAATAATTATATATTTTTCGACAAGAAGTTTACCGAAACTGCATGAATTTGAGTTAAAAAGGGCATGAAAAAGTATGTATATTTTCGTGTTTCCAGTATGTCAACTAGATTTTGAGTTCTAGAACTTGCTTCGGTTATACATGTCAAGACCACATTATTGATTTGATATACTGAGATGATAGAGGCATTTAGTATTTAACTCATTTAACCTATAAAAACCTTACCTATTGAACTAAACCCTAGTAAACCCATTTGATTCTAACACATTTTTTTCTAACCTGTTAATGTTAACCCATAACCCATATGTATGTTGTAAAATCATCCTTGTTATTGACTCACTTTTTGTCAAGATTTGATTTGGTTAGTTGCCTAACTATGTTTCATTTTTTAAATTGCTGAATTTTATTTTTGTTCTGAAAAAAAGAGAGAAAGAAAAAATGAAAAAAATGAAAAAGAAAAATATATATATGATTGAGCTTGAATTGTTAGTTTCATATTCTGTTGAAAAGCTCATTTGTATTCTTGATTAGTCTTATTAATGTAAATTATTTTAATCTAGTAACTGATTGTTTTCTAGTTTGGTAACTTATTAACTCGATCTCGATTGTAACTGACTTTTTTGACCTTTTCCATACCCTTAACCTAAGCCCCACTACAACCTTTCAAAGACCTCTTGATTAGTGTGTCATCTCATTTTATAGTGGTGGAAATTTGATCTTTAAGCAAGCGTATGGTAATAGCATTTCTCGTTTGACTGTTGAGTGTATATTAATTGAACCTTAAACACTTTGACTGCTTTGAGTGAATCCTTAGTGAGGATGTCAATTCTTATTGATTTTGAATATAAGGTAATTATTTAGATATTTTTTAGGGTAGACACCTATGCTTTTGTGCTTTAAAAAATTTAGCTTTGACTATTTGAATCTTTAGTGTCCTTTCAATTGAATTTCCAATGCATGATTATTTGCGAATTACCTTGAAGCATTATTGATGAAAATGTCAAATTGAGAAAGTTAACTTCAATGTGGATTGAGGATTTTTCTTGAGGACAAGCAAACGCTTAAGTGTGGGGATATTTAATAAATGTCAAAAGTGAAATGTTTTAGTCTTATTCTTAATACATTTTTGGATGAATATTCAATTTAAAATGGTGAATTTTATGCTCCTAAGGCTTTAAATTATTGTTTCTATAATTAAGAGAGCATTTGGGACAAAAGGAGTGAAAATTAGAAAATCGAAACAAGTTTCAAGAGGCACACGGGCTAAGCCAGTCCACACGAGTTGGACACACGGCCATGTGAGCCACATGAGCTGCCACACAGCCATGTGCCAGACGATGTGGATTTCATGAACAACACTCCAGAAACATGGGAAAACATAATTTTTTGGTTTTTCTAGCTTTCTAAAACCTATATATACCAAATATAATAAGAGGGGAGTAAGCCATCGAAGAATATTGAAGAAAACAACTCAAAAAACACCATTGGAGCTGACTCCGGAGCAGATTTCCATCAAGATTGAAGATCTCCTTTTGATTTCTTTGAAGTTTATTATGAGTTTTTTTATTTCTTGCTGTTATAATGTCTTTGGGATATCTTTAATTATGGTTATGAATTAATTTTCTAAATACCTAGTGAAGATGAACCCTATGATGAATTTTGTCTTTTGATTTCTATTTTACGCAATAAATACTTAGATCTTATTCTCAATTATGTGTGCTTAATTCTTGGTTTAATATTTCTAGATTATTAATCCTTGTTTGTTGTGCTTAATTCAGATGAGGAATAGACCCTATTTAAGAGTAGATCTAGCATAATTGAGTGGAGTTGCATGCAAACCTAAAAATAGGATGACATAAATCTATCGGATTAGAGTCAAATCTAATAGGGGATCCATAGATTAAGTTAATGAGACAATACGAGTTTTGATTAGAATGAAATTTTAATTAATGAACCTAGAGTCAGTAGCTCTTACTCTCGAAAGAGATATTAGCATAATTTAGGGATTTCAACGGATCAAGATAATAAGTGAAGAAATTGTTTAATTTAGATTGATAATGGCATATGAAGTCTAGGTGGATTCTTTCCTAGGTATTGTTTCGCTTCTTGGTTGTTATTCATTTGTTTTCCTGGTTTATTCTTTATCGAGTTCTTGAGTTAATTAATCTAGTTAATTATAGTTTTAATCAATCACTCCAATTTGTTGGTTAAATAATAGAAAAAAGGTAATAATTAGTACTTTTAGTCTTCGTGGGAATGATATTTGTGCTCACCGTAGCTATACTATTAATTTATAGGTGCACTTGCCTTTGTTGAATTTTTAGTTGATTTATGATTGCATCAGTTCTTCTCTACATTTATTATCTCATTATTTATACGGGTCGAACCCCAAAAATCTAAGCAGAGGATTCTACATGGTAAACAAAAAAGAAAAAAGAAAATTAAGATTGGGATGAACTTGAGGATTTTCAGATTCCTTCAATTCACACCTCATAACAATTTGAGTTAAAGTGATATTCAAGTCATTTTTTAGACTATTGACAATGGACTCTGAAATTATTTATCATCTCAATATAAAAGCAATATATATTTTAATTTATTTGGTTTTTTATTCATTTTAAAGAAGTGAAGAACTTGGCTAATTATTATTCTAAATTCATTACTTAAATATGTGAAATATGAGTTGTCTTAAAAGCGTAAAAAAATCAAAAAGTGGTAGGTAGCTTTTATTAATTTTTTATATTAAATTGGTAGGTATATAACATGCATAGGGAAATAATTTAAGGTTGTTGATTTATTTGGAAGGCTGACCTAGGTTTTTGCTATTTTTTGTTGTAATAATTGGATTGTAAATGTGGCATCTATACATAGATTTAGGTTATTTCTTGTACACTATATTTGGGCAGAACTTTGGATTTGTCAAATTTAAATTATTTCGAGTTCCATATTTAGATTTTACACTAGAGCTATTTAATTTAATTTTTTATTTTTAAAATATAATTTAATCAAATTGGAAAATGTTAAATTATTTGAATCAATTTCATTAAGGTTTTTTTCAAAAAAAAGTATAGAGAATACATGATAAATAATGTTTTAAGATAAATATCTATCCTGTAATTTAAATTTTTCTGTACTTATATTTCATCATACGTTTCTTGCTAGTCCATATATTACCAATGATAGGCTAAAGACTCTCCCATCACATTCGCTACATTCTATTATGTGTCGTTGCACTCTATCACCAACTATAGACCTACTAGCCTTTTCGATCCAATCACCTCGTGGTAGGAGCTCTCACATGCTTACCACTTAACCTATGAAGCAAAACTATTATTGGTTCAGACCCACAGTCAGCTTGTGACATCCCAAAAATCTAGGTTAGTGGATTCAGGTTTGTGAACTGTGAGAGAGTGGTCATCCCCTAATTTTTGACATTATCTGTGCGTTTTTAACAAATAAATGAGTTACTGATTTATTGGTTAAGTGTTAATGCAACTATCATTGAAACCCAAGGTTAAATCCCTTCCCTCGCACCATTTTTATTATTTTACAAATTTTGTATCAAGTCGTAGTGTCAAGTATGAGTAATTGGCTTATTGGTTAAGAGAAAACAAGGAGAGAATGCAATTCACTTAAAAATTGAGTTTGGTTTCCTTCTCTTGCAAATTGTCAATTTTTGCTATTTTTTCTCCTTCTCCACATTTTGTGCCGTCCATGCTAAATTGAATAGCTCTAGTGTAAAATCTAACTGGTACAACTTGAAATACTTTAAATTTTACAAATCCAAATTTTTGCCTAAATACCATGTACACGAAATATCCTAAATATATGTATAGATATCTATATTTACCGTCCAATTATTACAAAAACAAAAAACAAAAACCTAGGTAAGACTTCCTAAATATTTAACAACATTAAATTATTTTCCTATCCATGTTAGATACCTACCACTTTATTGTTAAAAAAATAATAAAAGCTACCAACCACTTTTGGATTTTTTTACTCTTTTAAGATAACTCATATTTCCAATATTTAAATAATGAATTTAGACTAAAATTTAATCAAGTTCTTCATTTCCCCAAAATGGATAAAACCCAACTGAACTAACAATATATATAAATTACTTTTAAATTCTTATGATAAATAATTTCGAAGTCCATTTTCAATAGTCTTAAAAATCACTTCGATAACACCTTAACAGAAATAGTTACGATGAGTGAATTGAAGGTATCTGATAAGGAGTCAAAGGCCACCATCTCTATATGCTTGGAAACTGGAAATCCTTCAAGTGATTCTTCATCTCAATCTTCATTTTCTTCTTTAAATTTATTTACCTTGTATGTGCGTTGTGCCCCGTATTCTTCTCGCAATTAAATTCTGCTATCTTTTTCCAATTAAGCTATGATTATTCTAGTGATATTTTACTATTTTTAGAACTCTACTAAGCCTATTTAAAGGTGTCTTGTATCCTAATTTCAAGATGCCAATCAAAGAAAAGGCCGTTCTTTCGGGGCGATAAGATGTAACCGCATATGAGTTTTCGTGAGAGTTTCGTTGTAATTATGGAGAGTACTTTCTCCATACTTTACTCTTGTTGGTTTAACCATTTAGTCGAAAATCAAAGCCTTCTTTGCCCGTGGTTTTAACGTCTTTGGCGGTTTTCCAAATAAAATTTTTGTGTTCCTTCTCCACTTTTATTATATCCTAGTTTATATGGGTTGAACCCCAACAATCTAAAGAGAAGATTCTATAAGGTAAAAAAAATTAAAGAAGAAAATAAAGATTGAGATGAAGAATCAACTAGAGGATTGTCATTTCCAAGCATGCAGTGATGGTGGCATTTGACTCCATGTCAAATTCCTTCAATTCACACCTCGTAACAATTTGAGTTAAAGTGATATCCAAGTGATTTTTTAGACTATTGACAATGGACTCTGAAATTATTTATCATCTGAATATTAAAACAATTTATATATATATATTAATTTAGTTGGTTTTTTTATCCATTTTAAGGAAGTGAAGAACTTGGCTAATTATTATTCTAAATTCATCATTTAAATATTGGAAATATGAGTTGTCTTAAAAGAGTAAAAAAATGCAAAAGTGGTAGGTATATTTTAACATGCATAGGAAAAGAATTTAATGTTGTCAATTTATTTGGAAGTCTTACCTAGGTTTTTGCTATTTTTTGTTGTAATAATTGGATGGTATATGTGGGTATCTATACATAGATTTAGTTTTTTTCTTTAGTTTTTTTCTTGTACATTGTATTTGGGAAAAACTTTGGATTTGTGAATTTAAATTATTTCGAGTTGTAACCTTTATATTTTACACTAGATCTACTTAATTTAATTTTTTTGTGTATAAAATATAATTTAATCAAATTGGAATAAGTTAAATTATTTGAATCAATTTAATTAAGATTTTTTTAAATATATAGAATATGTGATAAATAATGTTTTAAAATAAATATATTTCCTGTAATTTTAATTTTACTGTAATTATATTTCATAAGACGATTCTTACTAGTCTGTTTACTACAAATGAGATGCTAAAGACTCTCCCATCACATTCGCTACATTCCATTGTGTGTCGTTGCACTCTATCACCGACTATATACCTAGTAGCCTTTTCGATCCAAGGACCTTGTGGTAGGACACATCACAACCTTACCACTAAACCTATGAAGCAAAGTTGTTATTGGTTGGGACCCATAGTCAGCTTGTCACAGCCCAAAAATTGGGGGTTCGTAGAATCTGGTTTTTGAACCGAAAGAGAGTGGTCATGCCCTAAATTTTTACATTATCTGTATGTTTTTAGGAAATAAATAAGTTATTGGTCTATTGGTTAAGTGCTAGTGCAACTACTATTGAAACCCAAGCTTAAATTCATTCCCTCGCACCATTTTTATTATTTTACAAATTTTGCATCAAGCCCTAGTATTTGACACACCTTGATTTTAAAATAAATATTGTAAGGTTATGTCAAGTATGAGTAATTGGCTTAGTGGTTAAAAGAAAATAAGGAGAGAATGCAATTCGCTTAAAAACCCGAGTTTGATTTCCTTTTCTTGCAAATTGTCAATTTTTTTCTATATTTTCTCCTTCTCCTCATTTTGTGCCGCCCATGCTAGATTGAATAGCTCTAGTGTAAAATCTATCTAATATAACTCAAAATAATTTAAATTTCACAAATCCAAACTTTTTCCTCAATACCATGTAAAAGAAATAACCTAAATCTATGTATAGATATCCACATTTGCCATCCAATTATTACAGCAAAAATAACAAAAACCTAGTTAAGACTTCCAAATAAATCGAAAACATTAAATTATTTTCCCATTCATGTTAGATACCTACCACTTTATTGTTAAAAAATTAATAAAAGCTAGCAACCACTTTATGGTTTTTTTACTCTTTTAAGATAACTTATATTTCCAATATTTAAATAATGAATTTAGACTACAAGTTAGTCAAGTTCTTCACTTCCTTAAAATGGATAAAAATCAACTGAACTAAAAATATATATAAATTACTTTTATATTCTTATGATAAATAAATTCAGAGTCCATTTTCAATAGTCTAAAAAAACACTTGGATATCACTTTAACTTAACTAGTAATGATGATTGAATTGAAGGAATCTAGCATAGAGTCAAATGCCACCATCTCTACATGCTTGGAAAATGACAATCCTCTAAGCGATTTTTCATTTCAATCTTCATTTTCTTCTATAATTTTTGTTTACCTTGTATGTGGGGTGTGCCTCGTATTCTTCTCCCAATTAAATTTTGCTATCTTTTATCAGTTAAACTCTGATTATTTTAGGGATATTTTAGCATGATTAGAATATTTTAGCATGATTAGAACTCTACTTAGCCTATTTGAAGGGGTCTTGTATCTTTGTTTCAAGATGCCAATCAGAAAAAAGACTTTTCTTTAAGGGTGATAAGATGTAACCGCATATGAGTTTTCATGAGAGTTTCATTATAATTATGGAGAGTATTTTCTCCATACTTTACTCTTGTTTGTTTAATTATTTAGTCGAAACTCAAAGCCTCCTTTACTCGTGGTTTTTCCCACTTTAATGGTTTTCCAAATAAAATTTTTGTCTTTCTTCTTCACTTTTATTATCTCGTTGTTTATACGGGTCAAACCCCAACAATATAAACAGAAGATTCTACAAGGTAAACAAAAATTAAAGAAGAAAATGAAGATTGAGATGAAGAATCACTTGGAGGATTGTCATTTTCCAGCCATACAGAGATTGTGGCATTTGACCCCATCTCAGATTCCTTCAATTCACATATCGTAACTATTTGAGTTAAAGGGATATCAAAGTGATTTTTTAGACTATTGACAATGGACTCTTAAATTATTTATCATCAGAATATAAAAGCAAATTATATATATATATTTTTAATTTAGTTGGTTTTTTTTATCTATTTTAAGGAAGTGAAGAACTTGGCTAATTATTATTCTAAATTCATTATTTAAATATTGGAAATATGAGTTATCTTAAAAGAGTAAAATAATATAAAAGTGGTAGGTAGCTTTTTTTTAATAATAAAGTGGTAGGTATCTAACATGCATAAGAAAAGAATTTAATGTTGTTGATTTATTGTGAAGTCTTACCTAGGTTTTTGCTATTTTTTGTTGTAATAGTTGGATGATAAATGTCGGTATGTATACATAGATTTAGGTTATTTCTTATACACAGCGTTTGGGAAAAACTTCGGGTTTATCATTTTTTTTTGCGTTGTATCATTTAGATTTTACACTAGAGCTATTCAATTTAGCATGGGCGGCAAAAAATAAGGAGAAGGAGAAAAAATAGTAAAAATTGACAATGAAACTGACATGGAGTCAAAGGCCACTATCTCTACTTGCTTGGAAAATGACAATCCTCCAATTGATTTTTCATCTCAATCTTTATTTTCTTCTTTAATTTTAGTTTACCTTGTATGTGGGGTGAGCCTCGTATTATTCTCTAAATTAAATTCTGCTATCTTTCCCAATTAAACTCTAATTATTCTAGGGATATTTTAGTATGATTAGAACTCTACTTAGTCTATTTAAAGGGGCCTTGTATCCTCATTTCAAGATGCCAATAAAAAAGGCTTTTCTTAAGGGGCAACAAGATGTAGCCGCATATGAGTTTTCGTGAGAGTTTTGTTGTAATTATGGAGAGTATTTTCTCCATATTTTACTCTTGTTTGTTTAGTCCTTTAGTGGAAAGTCGAAGCCTCCTTTGCCCGTAGTTTTTTCCATCTTTGAGGGATTTCCACGTAAAATATTTGTGTTCATTCTTCTCCACTTTTAATATCTCATTATTTATACGGGTTGAACCGCAACAATCTAAACAAAAGATTCTAGTAGGTAAATGACAATGAAAGATGAGGGATTGTTATATTCCAAGCATGTAGATATGGTGGCCTTTGACTCCATGTCAGATTACTTCAATTCACACCTCCTAAGTATTTGAGTTAAAGTTATATCCAAGTGATTTTTTAGACTATTGAAAATGGACTCTGAAATTATTTATCATCAAAATATACAACAAATTTAGATATATATTTTATTTTAGTTGGCTTTTTATCCATTTTAGGGAAATGATGAAGTTGGCTCATAATGAGGAAAAAAAATTCAAGAGTGGTACGTAGCTTTTTCTCATATAATAAAGTGGAAGGCATCTAACATGCATAGGAAAAGAATGTAATGTTGTTGATTTATTTGGAAGTGTTAACTAAGTTTTTTGCTATTTTTTGTTATTTCTTGTACATAATATTTGGGAAAACTTTTGATTTCTCAAATTTAGATCATTTCAAGTTGTATCATTTAAATTTTACACTAGAGCTATTTAATTTAATTTTTTTATTTTTAAAACATAATTTAATGAAATTGGAATAAGTTAACTTTTTTGAATAAATTTAATTAAGACTTTTTTAAATATAGAGAATACATGATAAATACTGTTTTAAAATAAATATTTATCCTGTCAATTTAATTTTTATTGTACTTATATTTCATCAGACGATTCTTGCTAGTTCGTATATTACCAATGATATGCAAAAGACATGCCCATCGCATTTGCTACATTCTATTGTGTGTCGTTGCACTCTATCACCAACTATATACCTAATAGCCTTTTCGATCCAATGAACTCGTGGTAGGAGCCCTTACAAACTTACGACTTAACCTATGAAGCAAAGTTGTTATTGGTTCGAACATACAATTAGCTTGTGACATCCCAGAAATCGGAGGTTAGTAGAATCAAGTTTATGCACTGAGAGAGAGTTATCATGCCCTAATTTTTGAGATTATCTGTGCGTTTTTAGGAAATAAATGAGTTACTAGTTTATTGGTTAAGTGTTAGTGCAATTATCATTGAAACCCAAGCTCAAATCTCTTCCCTTGCACCATTTTGTGGTTTCCAATGGGTGCTACAAACAATTCCGTTTCACTTTTTGTAGGTTTTATTGTCATTTGTTTTCATTTTGGGAATTAGGCAATGTAGAAGACTTTTAATGATATTTTTCATGATGCTTCGGAAGATCCATACGTTAATTTCTCTTGGGATTTTGAGAATTGAATCGTATGATTCCAATTATCATTTGAACTCACTTTTGATGTTTGAGACTGCTATTATGGTCGTTTTGATATTTATTTGATGATGATATGATAGCATAATGGATTGGTACAAGTTGGAATGACTTATATGCTTTAAAATGTTGTATTTTACTGGTCCGAAGTAGAGGTATCGATATTCGCTTGGTAAAAATGATACCTCTATGGTTTTGAGATGTGCAGGAAGTCAGAATCATAAATTGGTATCGATACCCAATCACGAGTATTGATACTCGAGGTAATTTTATCAATACTTTTGCAAAGGTACCGATATTTACTGAGACTTTGATTTTAGACGAGAAATAGAATACTAATTTGGTACCGATCTTTCAAATGGTATCGATACATTTGAGCTTGTTATTATATATGTAATGTGATATATGCTTAAAAGTGAGTATGATTACCATGTAAATGAACTAGTAAATATTGCACGAGTAAGAATAATATGACACTAGAGTTGGAACTATTGATGTTGTGATGTATGGTTGTCTTGTTAATGCTTGATGAATTGCTTGCATGGTAGTTGTTCTAGGCATTCATTGAGCTTGTTAAGCTCACCCACCCCCTTCTTAAACTATTGCATATTAGGATGTGTTTTCCAAAGGGTGATCCAAGCAAGTCCATTTCACTTTTTATAGATGTTATTGTTATTTATTTTTGTCTTGGGAATAAGGCAATGTGGTAGACTTTTAATGATATTTTTCATAATGCTTTGGAAGATCAATAGCTTAATATTTCTTAGGATTTTGAGAATTGAATCGTACTATGCTGATTATCATTTGAACTAAATTTTGATGTTTGAGACTGTTATTATGGTTGTTTTGATGTTTATTTTATGATGATATGATATCATGATGAATTTGTACAAGTTGGAATGACTTATAAGCTTTGAAACGTTGTATTTTACTGGTTTGAAGTAGAGGTATCGATATATGCTATGTAAAAATGATACCTCTGTGATTCTAAGATGTGCAGGAAGTTAGAATCGTAAATTGGTATAGATACTCGAGGTAATTTTATCAATACTTTTGCAAAGGTAACGCTATTTTCTGAGATTTTTATTTTAGACGAGAAATAGAATACTGATTTGGTACTGGTTTTGCAAACGGTATCGGTACCATGCTAGGAAAATATCAATACTCATGTTCTAGCACCTACATGATTGTGTTGGAAATTTTGCTAAGTGGTCCTAATGCATGATTAATTATTATATTTTTATTTAAAGTATGTTTGACATGTTTTAATGATGGTTGATATATGTTTGACTAAAAATTAATAAGATCACTGATAAAGAGGATGATTTCTTAATAATGTAACAATTTACTATGAGTATGACATAAACCGTGGTGTTGCATCTTTATATTCGGGCATAGTGATCAATCCGGGTATAGGGTGTTACAAAACCTTAAAAAAAAGTGAATGGAAAAAGTCAAAATCTAAAACTGTCGACGCCACACGGTCGCGTGCCAGGCTATGTGCCAAGCCATGTGAGCCACACGGTCTGAGCCAATAGGGCCATGTGGGCAACACAGCCTGGCCAATTTATTCGTGTGGGCCACACGAGCTAGCCAATTGGAACGTGTGGGCCACACGAGAGTCTAGGCCCATTTTTTGAAAATTTCCATCTAGGCCCAATTTGATCTGAGATTCAATATTACCTAAGTAAGACTTGAAACTGTGGTATCTGATAATATGTTTTGTATGTATTGTGTTTGAAGTATGTGACTTATACAGACCATTAAGCTTAAAATTAAGTTCAAAATTAAGTTCCGAGGGTTAAATTTCATAAAGTCGGCTTGAAAGGCTCAAACGATCTAAAGAAAGTGTTCCTATATCATATTAGAGTCTTATACCTCCTAGGATTTCGCCTCAAGAAAGTTACTAAATCATTTCTAAATACTTAAACCTTTATACATGTCTATTTCTAAAGAAATCAAATTTTCATGGAAAATCCTACATAAGGCAAATATCATACAAGCATTCTATCACTCAAGATAACATACGAATAACTTAGATAAAATAAAAAATCATGCCTGCATTTGAACATACTTATGAAAAATAAGTATTTCTGAATATTCATTTACTTCAACATACCTAGCTAAAAAGATTGAAACATACTTTAACATTTATGAGAAATATACCTTAGCCCCTTTTAAAAAGAAGCAATGTCCTCATTGCGAAAATAAAGTAATGAATGAAAACTGAACACTAGGTAGGTTTCCAAGAATAGAGTGGTGAATCATAAAGACTGCTTAAGTACCAAGTCTTTCTCACAATCTAATCCTAGACATGTTCATTCCATTGCCACATCACTTCATTTTTTCTATTGAGAGAAATTGATTTTATTTTATTCATGCTTGCTAATTTATTCTGCGAAAGCAAAATACTAACTAGGAAAAATAATAATCACCTAAAAAGGAATAAAAACTAAAGATAAGAAATTCCCCCTTTTAATTATTTAACTTATCCTCCTCGTTTTCCTCCTTTGATGTTTCATCCTCGCTTGTGTTCTCATCTTCCTTCCATGACTCGAAGATATAATCTAGGAACTCAGGAACAAAATTGTTAGAGATATTTTTAAAAGTATTTCTTATGGAATCATCTCTAACTTTTACATATTTCCAATAAGTTTGTTGTTGGTTATGCATAAATTTCATCATATCCAACATAATTGACAATTTTGATTTCTTCACAGTATTTGAAGAAATGGGCATTGGATTAGTCAACTCCAGATCAATACTTGGCTCAACCAGCTCATTAACATTTGGCTCATCTCTTGGTTCAGAAGTTTTTGGTTCCTTTATCGGTTCAGTCCCATTCGGTTCTTCCTTCAATTATATCTCTTTCGACTCAATAACTGAGTTAGCTTCAGTTTCAAACTTGTTCGATGACTCATCGATTTCTGGTTCTATCGGCTCATTTGATTCAATTGGGTTTAGTTCATGGACATTATCCACTAACCTTTCAAAATAATGGGTTGTGCTGCAACCTTGAACATATGGACCCTTCCGGTTTGCTTTTATCTTAACTTGGGCCCTTAAGCAAAGTGAACTGATCAATGATGGGAAGTGTAACACCCCTAACCCGTATCTGTCGTTGGAATAGGGCTACAGAGTATTACCGTATAATCGAAACATAAAAACGTACATTTCATAAATTAATATAAACATAGCATAAATCATTCATTTGCATGCATATTGTCCCTTAACCAAGCCCTCAATACCCTAGAAATACAATAGAAAAAATTCAGAATCAAATTGGAAACATTTGGAAAGTTTAAGGAAAAGTTAAAATATCTGAATTGTAAGGGTCACACGGCCGTGTGACTCACACGGTTGAGACAGACGCTCGTGTCTCAGGCCATGTAAATTTTGAAATTGGGACACACGACTGTGTCCCAGCCCGTGTAACTCTCTGAGTTGGTTCACATGGCCAAGCCATATGCCTGTGTGCTAGGCCGTGTAACAGCCTGACTTGTATGCCTTAAAACCTACAGGAGATTGACCCGCACGCCCGTGTCTCAGGCCGTGTGGATATGAAATTGGCCAAAATCAAGCCATTTCCATCATCAAATCAAGCATGTACCTAAAAGCATTTTATACACATGATCAAGGCATCATAACATGACCAAAATAAACAAGAAATGACCAATTCACTAGTTAAAAACCATTCAACCAATATGCCATATAAGGCAACTCAAAAAAAACATACAAACTTACCTAAACATATGCAATACCACATTTAAAACATGCACATCTAGTTAAAACATACCATAATTGTGACCATAAGTAACTAAACATCAGCATACTATTTTAATGTCCTAAAATAACCAACCAATGTGCCCTTCATAGACATCGCTATTATATCCCAACATAAACAGCTGAAACATGTCAACATTGGTCCATTCCTAGCATACACTACACCAAAACAGGCTTTTAGCGGCGCTTTTTTGGGCCTTTAGCGGCGCTTTTTATCGCCGCTAAAAGTATTTGCGGCGCTTTGATAAGCATCGGAGAAAACGCCGTTAAAGACCGCGTCACTAACTTTGGCGGCGTTTTTAGAAAAAAACGCCGCTAAAGACCAAGACCTTTAGCGGCGCTTTTCCCACAAACGCCGCAAAAGACCAGGACCTTTAGCGGCGTTTTAGCCACAAATGCCGCTAAAGACCAGGAACTTTAGCGGCGCTTTAGCCACAAACGCCGCTAAAGACCAGGACCTTTAGCGGCGCTTATCCCACAAACACCGCTAAAGACCAAGACCTTTAGCAGCGCTTTTACCACAAATGCCGCTAAAGACCAAGACCTTTAGCGGCGCTTCTCCCACAAACGCGGGTAAAGAACAAGACCTTTAGCGGCACTTTTACCACAAACGCCGCTAAAGATCATGACCTTTAGCGGCGCTTCTATTAAAAACGCCGCTATAACATTGACTTTTAGCGACGCTTTTTCACAAACGCCACTAAAAGCATAACTTTTTTAAAAAAATTAATTAAATAATTGACTATTTCTATAATAAATATTTTATTATATTTTATTTTTGAAATTTAAACTTTAAACTATATAATTTTAAGGATAAAAAAAATTAATTAAATTAAATTTTCTATTAAAATTTTAACTTTAAAGGTAAATATAAAATTAATGAATTTAAATTTAGAATTAAAATATTATGTTTAAGTTAATGAGCAATCTACCTGACAGCTCATCCAATCTATATTAACTCGGCCAAATATAAAAGAAGCTACAAAACACGTAATAATTAACAATCATGATTAAAGAAGCTAGTACACAAGATAGCTACAAAACCCTGTTTCAATAACACCTAATTCAAGTTCCGACTAAGATAAACGACCATGGAATGCAACATTAAATAACACTCTACTTGAAAAAGTGCTAAGCCTTGGCTTTTCCAGCTTGAAGAGATTCAATTTTTCCAAGTTTTTCCATGAATCTGAAGGCTTCCTGGGACAACACAGCTTCTTGTTCAACACAAGTAACCTACAAAAGACAGAACATGACCATTATGCACTATTATTCTAAGTACCATTTCCTGAAATATTATTAAGAAAATATATAGCATTAGCAGCACAAATTCTGAGATTTATCCGTTCAGTACCATCCTGTAATTGAATAAATTTGTATTAATAAATAAACCAACCCTTCTAAACTCCTTGCTTTTCATGTAATAAACACCAATACATACATGGATGCCCAATTTGTATTTCACGAAAGACAGGGACTCCACCCCTTTCAATGGATTACCTTCAAATTTTTTATAATTTTATAATTTAACTTTAATGTATTTTTTATATTTATATATTCAAAATGTCATTGCCCAGCTCAAACTCAAACATTGTAATTAACAAATCATGAGTTACAACTGTTAGCTACACCACCTATTGAACTTTAGAAAGCGTAAAGAAACCCAAATGAGCTTCTTTGGTGAATTGGTTCTACTGTTCAAGCTAGTTCTCCTCATATAGTAATTAAATCAAATGGAAAAAAAAAGGGGGTTCTTTCTGTCAGTTACAGAAATAGCCTAACACACTAGTATAAACCATATCAACATGTTACAAAAGGTCTTCATTATCTTTATTGGTTCAACACATACCTTCACTTAAAGCATGCCAACTTCAAGTTCCAAAATAAAGCTAAAGAAAATTGAAAGATAAGCATATAATATATAAAGAGATAAGAAAGAAAACTTACAGTTTGTGGTCATCGTCGATTTCTAGCTTCTTTTAATATACATCTAAGA
The DNA here is from genome assembly GCF_007990345.1 of Gossypium hirsutum. NCBI lineage: Eukaryota > Viridiplantae > Streptophyta > Magnoliopsida > Malvales > Malvaceae > Gossypium > Gossypium hirsutum. The sequence goes on from NC_053449.1 coordinate 36,014,084, forward strand.
TTTCCACTGCTTTCTTTCCATATTTATTGGTGTTCTGATTTTATCTAAGGGCTTTCGATTCAAGATTCCCCAATGCCAGGTTTGCAACTACAGACACGGATGCCTTGTGTGGTTATTAGTGTAATAGCATGAGAAAAAAGTTTATTTAATACACATCTATTACAATAGTTAGACATAAAATAAAGCATATTTAGTACAAATCTAAACTTGAAATTATAAAAATGAGTAAAAACACTTGTAAAAAATAATAACTCTTCAAAATAAACAAAATATTTTCCTTCTCTTTCCCAAAAACAAGTCATGTGAGTGGCTAAAATTTACCAATTATCATTTGATTGTTAACTGATATATGAAAACATGGTTAAAAAATAATACTCTTACCAAATGTAAATGTTCTTTCACTAACTTACCAGATTCCCTTGTTGATAAACAATAGTTTCAGCAGCAAGCATCTCTGTGTAAAGCCACGCATGTTTGGAGATAAGGCGCGCAAGAGTCCTATAATGATTATCAGTCCATTCCATCATGGGAACTACGGTGCAAACCGTACAATAAAAATACATTCTCATTCGTAGGGTGTTTGAAGCAAAAAAAAAATGAAAAAAAGAAAAGGAAACAAGGTGAGGGGAAGCCATAGATGTTATTACGTACCTAAATAGAGGAGGAAGATAGCGACTAGCACCCATCATGTCTTCTGTATGTAATTGAACGTTTTGGGCATAAGAAGTGACCCTTGATTTAGTTGAATGGTTGAAAGGTATATTTCTAGAAAATCTGCGAGGGTTTTTCAGGATAATAGAATGAAAAGGTGTAAACGACAATATCATCAAAGAATAAGCTGAAAACTTCACCATCCTTTTAACTAGACAAAGGCTACTCCTCTACGTACCTATCCATTAAAGGAAGCTAGATCATACATTCAATTTATACCAGCAATAGCTATAAACTTTTGCTACTGCGCACTTAATGACAAAAAATTATGTTAATTAAATTTCCATTTCCTTTTTTGTTAAAATAACTCCAAACTAAGAAAAATAGACGAACTAGCATATATATGCATGTATTGCTTTTAAATGAAACAATAGATGTGTAAGGAAACATATGTAACTTTAGAAGACAGGGGTTCTAAGAGACATTTAATCGAACAGTTGAAGAACGTAAAAAATTATTGAATAACATATATATTTATAACATATATAAATATATCATAAATCCAGGTATTGAAAATGAGAACAGTGGAAAGGGAAAGATATACCATAAATCCAGGTCCTTTAAAAAATTATTGAATAAAATATATATTTATAACATCAAGAAAGAAAATCCTAAAGAATTTGACATTTGAATGATTTGAAACACACTCCAACTTATCTGTTGCTTTTAGACTAGAAGGTTTCCATTTTCCTGGAGAAGGGAAGCTATCACATTTTTTTTGACACATGAAAATATATTGATTTTTTTAAAGAAAAAAAAAAGAAGAGAAGAGATTCTAACATATTGTAAAAAATCTACTGTTGCAAATACAAGTAATTAAAACAAAATCATATTCATAAGATATTAAAGAAATCATAAACATACCAACTCCACGTTTTAAAAATGCCAATCTGCAGAGATAAATATGTTTTTTTATTAGTTCAACAGCATGGAAAAGAAAATAAAGAAAGAGCAAAGCAAAAGAAACAACGATAAACTATGGAGCATAACTTGATTTAAGTAAAACAAATGCATATTATATATTCACAATTTATTATTCACCTCATAATTTACCTCAGAACTTTGTTCATCAATACAGAACAAGAAGAATTACCTCAGACAAATGAGGATAAAGACCATTAATTGTTGGCCATCATTGTCGTTTTCTACATCCCAAAGCCCCTGGATTTTGCTAAAAGTCCAGCGGGACTGTGATTGTTATATGTGTATGAATCGCGATCGATTTTTTTAAAACTTCTGCAGAGAAAGAAAATATAGCTTTTCAAATTTGGGCGTTTAAGAATTGGGGTTGAGGAAGAAAAGATAGCAATGGGCATGGAGTTAAAAATTTTAAAGGACAGTATGTTTGTAAAGTTGGGGGGTTTCAAGGGGGGAAATTAGGGATTTTAGGAGCGAAAGTTGGGGATTTTGGGGGGAGGGGATTTTAAAAAATGGCGTTATTTTTTATAAAATTATTTTTTGTGGCGTTTTTTATAAAAACGCCACTAAATGTTTTTGCTATATAAAATGGTTTTTTTAAAGTACAATTATTTTTTGTGGCGTTTTTATTAAAACGTCGCTATTGCTTACCTTTAGCGGCGTTTTTTTATAAAAACGCCGCTAAATGTTTTGCGGCTATTTTTTAAAGTAAAATTATTTTTTGTGGCGTTTTTTATAAAACACCGCTATTTCTTACCTATTGCGGCATTTTTCGCCGCTAAATGTTTTGCTATATAAAATGGCTATTTTTTAAAGTAAAATTATTTTTTGTGTCTTTTTTTATAAAACGCCGCTATTGCTTACCTTTTGCGGCGTTTTTATAAAAACGCCACTAAATGTTTTGCTATATAAAATGGCCATTTTTTAAAGTAAAATTATTTTTTGTGGCGTTTTTTATAAAAACGCCGCTAAATGTTTTGCTATATAAAATGGCGCTATTTTTTAAAAGTAAAATTATTTTCTGTGGCTCCGCAATAAATTATTTCATTTGGAATAAAACGACACTGTTTTGCTATGCTAAAAATCTTTTATTTTGTCTGTTAAAAATTATTAGTTAAGTGATTATATAAAATATTTATTATTATTTTTTATAAATTGAATTTTTACAAAAAAAATCAAGTACTCTCAAAATAAATATCGTATATTTTAATAAGAAAAAAATGATTAAATGATCGTAATTAATTATTAAGTTACAATTATCCAATGTAAGCAATTAATCTCTCACATATCAAATTTCTATTAAAGATTTAGACGTTAATTATGATTTTATATTGTTAATTTCCGATCTAATCTCCATTTTATTAGAGATATTTCTTCCTAACTAAAATATAATTATTTTGCTAGATGTTCGATGTGGAATGATTTTAGTTTTTGTATTTTATTTTTATTTGTTATAATTTGGTCCTATATATCCAAAATAGATAGTTACCTATCCATATCAATTTGTTACATTTTTTTAAATCTAATATTTAAATATATCAAATGGTTTAAATTAAATATTTTTTAGTCATAAACACCGCTAATGTTACCTTTTCCGGCGTTTACAGAAGAAACGCCACTAATAAATTAAATTCTTGTAATGAAACGACACCGTTTTGAAAAATTCTAAATCATATTAGCGGCGTTTTGGCTCTAAACGCCGCAAAAGCTCGCATATTTTACAATTTTTTATATTCAATTATTGTATATTGCATATCAATTTTAAACTAATAATCTTTACAATTTATTATTTCTCTTTTACAATTATATAAGAACTTATTTAATTTATAAATTAAAAAATACTAATTAATCTAAACCTTAAACCCTAACTCGACCTCAAATCTCTAAACCCTAAATCACTAACTCTTAACCCCAAACCCCAAACCCCAAACCTCTAAACCTTATTTAATATAGAAATTAAAAAACACTAATTAATCTAAATCATAAACCCTAACCCGACCCCAAATCCCTAACCCCTAACCCCTAAACATTATTTAATATATAAATTAAAACACACTAATTAATCTAAACCCTAAACCCCAACCTAACACCAAATCTATAACCCTAAATCCCTAACTCTTAACCTCTAACCCTTAACCCTTAACCCCTAACCTATAAACCTTAAATCACAACCTTAAATCAGAATCTCTAATCCATAATCCCTAATTCCATAATCTATAAACCTTAAAATTACAACTCTTAAACCAGCCCTAAATCCTAAATTAACCATATATACCCTAAACTATAATGATAATTAAATTAAATATTTTAAAATTAATACTATCGTATCTTTTACAATTATATTTGAAATTATTTAATATATAAATTAAAAATCAATCAATCATGTACACAAAAAATTTTAAAATTATTTTAAATAATAGTATTTTAATTTCTTCATTTTTAACAAATATTTTTCTATGTTTTTTATTTCAAATTATTTTTACCTGTCATTATTTCAAATTTATCCATTTTTAACAAATATTCAATTAAAAATAAATTAAATAGTAAATAGCAGATAAAATGTTTTTGTGGCGTTTTAGCAGTAGCGACGCTTCTTGGAAAACGCCGCTAAAGATCTAAGCATTAGCGGCGCTTTTTCAGAAACGCCGGTAAAGATTTGAGTATTAGCGGCGCTTTTTTAAAAATGCCACTAAAGATCTGAGCATTAGCGGCGCTTTTTTAAAAACGTCGCTAAAGATCTGAGCATTAGCGGCGCTTTTTTAAAAAACGCCGCTAAAGATCTGAAAGGTAGAAAACGATGTCGTTGTGCTTAGGTTTTTTGCGGCGTTTTTCCAAAAAACGCCACTAATGCTCATTTTTAGTGGCGCTTTCCTAGGAGCGCCGCTAATGCTCGATCTTTAGCAGCGTTTTACGTAGTGCGCTGCTAATGCTCGATTTTTAGTGGCATTTTTTGTTCAAACGCCACTAAAAGTGCCACTAAAAGCCTGTTTTGGTGTAGTGATAGCAACTTAATTCAATCATAAACCAAAACAAACCACAAGTGTTCACTTTCTTACCATTCTAATTATACAAAAAAAGATACCTATTTACAATCTTGATAAAATACCTAATAACTTAGTTTAGTATATTTTCATATTGTACCAAAACCACCTATATAGCCACATATACATGCCACTACCCTAAGAGACACAAGAACTACCGGCATCGATGGATAGTGTAAGCCAAAAATTTGATCCGTCCAAATGTCAGCAACACCGATCTACAAAACAATCCACAAGAATGAGTAAGCTTACAGAGCTTAATAAGGACATAGTATATCATTTAACCTAACAACAATTGAATACAACTCATATATTACTCTATTCAAAGTTATCAGAGTGTAAACAAGGGCACGTATGTGCAATTTAGGGGTACCAAAGTACAAATAGGGGTACGTATTTGCAATTCAGGGTTAATTAACTATAAGCATTTCATTACATAGCTATAATGTGAAAATACAAGTAGAAATCCAATAACATATTGAAATACTATTGCCTTTCCTCGATTTAGATCCGGTTGAGATTTATCTTAATCTAAATAAATAATTATATTCAATTAAGTGTTTCAATTAGTCTCAAACATTCAATCAATCCATAATTCACATTTATACGAATTTATCCTTTAGCCTTAAACATTTAAACATTTCACAATTTAGTCCTTAAGCTCATAAATTGAATTTTAAGCATTTTATTCCTCATTTTATGTTAGTCGAAGTCACTAAGGACCTATATCAATTCATACAAACCATCATTTCACAATTTCACCAAGAACTTTTACAATTTTTACAAATAAGTCTGTAAATGTTATTTTCATCAAAAATCACTTTACAAAACTTGTTTAATTATTAACAAGGACTCATAATCTATAATCAAACATCAAGAATCATGCACGAATATTCATACAAAAACCCTAAAACTTCAAAAATTTTACAAATTGATCCCTAAGCTAGCTAGGTTAAGCTATAATGATCCCGAAAACATAAAAATCATTAAAAATGAAACAAAATTTCACTTACATGCTAAGGGAAAGCTTGACCGAATGAAGAACCCTAAAATGGTGTTTCTTTCCTACGAAATTCGGTAGAAGAAGACTTGAGAAAGATAAATGAATATTAAGACTTGAAAAAGATGAATGAATTTTAGGTTTTGCTAATTTTGAACCTTTATTTACCTAATTACCAAAATAACCTTTAAAAACTTTAATAATTTCAACAAAACCAACCCATGAATATCCACTAACCACTCAAATGGTCTAATTACCATTTAATTCCACTTACTTTAGAATTTCATAACTATTTGATACCTCTAACTAATAAAACTTTACTTTTGCACCTTTTACGGTTTAGTCTTTTTTACGTAATTAAACATGAAAACGTTAAAGAGGTTCGGGTATTGTGCTTTCATAGCTTCTTTTGGTTCCCAGGTAGCCTCTTCTATTTCGTGACATTGCCAGAGAACTTTGGCTAAAGCTATACTTTTATTTCTCAATTCTTTATCCTCTCGAGCTAGAATTCTGATCGGTTATTCCCTGTAAGTCATGTCTAGTTGTATCTCAACATCAACAAGTGAAATCACTTGTGAAGGATTTTGTCGATATAATCGTAACATGGATATGTGAAATACATAGTAAATCTTTTCTAACTCTGACAGCAAAGCTAATCTGTAAGCTACTGGCCCAATCATCTCAATGATCTCGTATGGCCCGATAAATTGCGGACTAAGATTTCCTTTATGATACGGCCATGCCCCAAGTCACAACTAGCTTGAACAAGGAACCTTTGGAACAACCCCAAGGTCCTATCACCCGATCATGAGCCAAGCATTTCAAAGAGGCTGTTTCGGCTTTAGTGGATAAAGTTTGGGCGAGACCTTAGTTGGACACATCGAAGAAGCTTGGGCCAATTCTATGAGCTCTTCGTGCAATTTGTTGTGAGCTGAACTAAGCTCCATTTCAGCTCAACAAGATTGAATCAGCTCAAGTTTAGCTCATTTTAATTTATGCAATAATATAGCTGCTGGAAAAATTATAAGAGTTAGTTAGTTTAGTTAAATACAATTTTATTAATTTCTTAGTGAATTTAATTCAATTAAAAGCTGGACACATTAAATTAATTAATCTTGAACATGTCCTTAGTTAATACTTATTAAATTCGTCCTAGATTAAGACATGAAATTAATTTGTCTTTGTTCAGCCACAATTAATTGTTTTAATTTGTCAGCTACATTTTAATTTGACAAGGTGCAGCCGAATTTATTGAGTTAATTTATTATGTCTTGCTGATTGTTTTTAATGTGAATCCTCATTAATCAGCTATATGAATCATTTTCAGGTACATTCTCTTGGACGGCACCATGCTTGGAACACATTTAAATTGGTATGCTGATGGTTTATTATTCTAGGTGACTATTCGGCCAAGGGAGCTGTTGTTTCCTACTCCAAAGCTGCCCATTTATTTCTTTCACATTGCTGGATACATCTTGGCTGTTCGGTTCATAGTGTTCACACTTAAAGACTCTTCAAAGCTGAGTTTTCACACCTAAAATGACTGCTCATTGCCTCCTTAATTGCTGGTAATTTTTCAGCTAAAGTTGCAAATTGAATAAGCTTATTTAAGCTCATTGGCCGAACCTAGCTGCTACATGCACCATTAAAGTTGTCCAATATTCATCTTTCCATCTAGAAGCTGTCCATTGGAGCTGGCATTCAGCCGAATCTAGCTAGCCTAATTAATTGGATTCATTTGCTTAATTCCTAAGGCTGTACGTGACTATTCAGCTAGCTTTAGCTTTGCCTATAAATAGTTGTTATTTCATTTTTGTAAAAGAACTTTTGGGCATATTGTTAATGAATTGCTGCCGAATTTGTGAGTCATTTTCTCTCAAATTTCGTTTGAGACCCGTAAGACTTATCTAGCTCCTAGTGGCATCTTTCCGAGTCTATTTCTGAACTTATCACTCCCTAAACTCGAGTGTGGCGTTCATCCTAATACCTTCGGTTCATACTTTCTTAAGTATCGGGTCAAGGTTCTCAAATTACCAAATCCAACTCTTTTAGGTCCTTTAAGTTTCGGGTCAACACTCCTCTTTAGTGTTGGTTCATTCTTGACCTTTTTGAGCTAATTTGATCTATTTCGTATTAAAACATGCCATTTCATACATACACCAAAACCATTCCATTCTAAAACCTAAACTATATTCAACCAAATTTAAACCACATTCCTTCGATCCTAACCTTACACATTATTCCTTTCTTATATACGAATCAACCTTCTTTTCGTAAACTCAAACTTAGCCTATTTTCTTTTAAATTCTAAAGAACAAAGCATACTTTTTCGATTATCGATCGGGCACCTAAACGATTCAGATTCATCTACTAAACCGAGATCGTATCACTTTACAGCCAAATCGCAGAACTTTATTCCAATGCGACACTTTGAGAAATACCTTGTCGCCAACTTCAAATTCAATAACTTTCCTTTTCTTTGATTTCCCATATCAAATCAAGACCGAATAAATTTTTCTAAGTGAACTTAGTCCATTATAACGAAGTTTGACACTTTCGACTATACAAAGCATCGTACGGTGCCATCTTAATGCTTGATTAATAATTGTTATTGTGTGCAAATTCAACTAACGATAGAAATCTCTCCCAAATATCTTTGAACTCCAAAACACAGCATCAAAGCATATCTTTGAGTATTTGAATTACTAGCTTAGATTAACCATTGGTCTGTGGACAAAATGCTGTGCTAAAGTGTAATCGTGTACCTAGAGCTTCATCTAACTTGTTCCAGAATTGAGATGCAAACCGTGGATCTCTATAAAAAAAAATAGAAAGTGGCACACTGTGCAACCAAAAGATCTCAGCAACATACAACTCTTCTAATCTCGCTAGTGAATAATCCATACGCGCTGGACTGAAATGTGCCGATTTTGTCAAATGATCAACAATGACCCACACAGCATTTTTCTTCCTCGAAGATAGAGGCAATCTTTATACGAAATCCATCATGACACGGTCCAATTTCCACTCTGTAATCATCATAGTTTGTTATAAACCAAAAGATAGCTGATGTTTGACTTTAACTTGCTAACAAACCAAAAATTTCGACACGAATTCTAAAATCTCTAATTTCATACCTAGCCACCAATACATCTGTTTCAAATTGTCGTACATTTAATTACTACCAGGATGAACCGACAAGCTATTACTGTGTGCTTCCTGTAAAATTTGCTGAATGAGATCAGACTCTCTCGAAACACAAATTATGCCTTTAAAGTACAACCTATCATTTGAACCCACATGAAAATCTAAGTCAGGTGTCATTTCAACATGTTTCCGTGTAGCTAATAAAACATCATCACATTTCTGAGCTTCACAAATTTGTTGCAGAAATGTCAGTTTAACTTTTAATTAAGCTAAAATCAAACCATCACCATTCAATGTTAGTCGTGTGTTCAAAGCTCACAAACTGCACAAAGATTTTCTACTCGATGCATCAGTAACAACATTAGCCTTTTCCGGATGATAATCAATCATCAAATCGTAATATTTCAAAAACTCGAGCCATCTACAGTGTCTCAGATTCAAATCTTTTTACGACATCAAATTCTTCAGGCTTTTATGATCCTAAAGATATGAAATTTCTCTGTACAAATGGTTTCGTCAAATCATCAAAGCAAACACAATAGCTACAAGCTCTAAATTGTGAGTCGAATAATTCTTTTCGTGCGGTTTTAACTATCTAGAAGCATACGCTATCACTTTGCCTTCTTGCATCAAAACACAGCCTAAACCATTCAATAAAGCATCGCTTTAAACTACAAATTCTTTACCAAACTCTGGCTAAACCAACACAGGTGCCTCGGTTAAAAAATCTTTCAACTAATTAAAACTTTGATAACATTTTTCTGACCATTCAAATTTAACTTCTTTTTGCAGCAGCTTCGTCAACGGTACATCAGTCATCGAGAATCCCTTGACGAATCTTCTGTAATCTCTGGCTAAACCCAAAAAAATTTTGAATTCAGATACATTTATCAGAGGCTTCCAATCTACCACAGCTGAAATTTTGTTCAGATCAACTCTAATGCCACTGCTGATACCACATGTCCCAAAAATCTAACTTCTCTAAGCCAGAACTCACACTTGCTGAACAAAGTGAATAGTTATTGCAATCATCACACACAGGAACTGTTCTCTCAACATTTCTTACACTACCAACACTAGCTGCTAAAGAATTAACTGACAGGAAATTCTTTTGCTTTGGTTTCTCTCTACAAAAGAACTCTGAAGGAGCAGCTGATCGACTTGTGTCATTTCTAATTTTCTTTGATGGAGCCATTTGAGCAGGCTTGAATGACCCTCTTTTGTTATAGTCTCAAAATTTCGAATCTGATTGTTGTTTGCTTTTACAAATTTCTTCAACTTTCTGGGCTTGCTCTAATAGTTTTACAAATTCTCGTAACTTCAATGCTACTACAGCCATGCGGATATCATCATTCAACCCATCTTCAAATCTAATACACATTTCCTCCTCATTTGATACGACATTATAAGCATGCTTGATTGACTGTACAAACTCATATTCATACTCAACTACAGTCTGATTTCCTTATTTTAACTTAAGAAACTCTTTCTTTTTCCAGTCAATGAACCGCCGACTAACATACTTAAAGTATCCCACCATAGATATGCCTCATCTTTTAGTAAGGATACCTTAGACCTCAAACAATCTTCAGGGGTGCACAACATTTCCGTAAAAACTCTCTTCGTATTCATTAGCCAATACTCGACTTTTGAAGGATCATCATTTATCGTACCTCTAAATTTTTTTGTTTCACATTTCTAAATTTTGTCAACTGATACTTGGGTAATCATCACAGATATATTTCTAAATTCAGGTGTGCCGAATGAGGCATAACAGGGTGTGCGAATGGCGGAGTCACAAGATTTTCTTACGTGAACTCATTGCACCATTGGCTCATCATTCCAAGAAATACATTTTTCATCTAATTCATGTGCATTTCAATCACGTATGAATGAAATACAAACTTGATTTTAATTGAAAACATGATCGATTGAGGCACAAACATTTAAGCATGAATCAAATAAATATTATTTAATCAAAGCAATCATCCTAGCTTAAATAAAATTAAGCTAACATTGTTGTAAACAAGAACAAAAAACACATAGCAAACATCTTTATATTAAATTAAATAAAAGAAAGATTAAACCCAATTCAGAGTGGCTGTCACCCAAGACTCTGACTGACGAGGCTCTTTCGTTCCTTTACTTTGCTCCTTTATTGATGGCTCTCCAAGGTTGGAAACCAAAGGTTCTTTAAGAGGCTTAATTGCTAAAATCTCTATAAAGAGATGATGCTAGGTGTGGGAATGAAAAAAAACTAAGAGAATTTGGAGAAAAGAGAGAATGATGAATGATGAGAATGAATGAGGAATGCTTGAGGGATGATGAATGAAGGAATGAGAGGGTCTTATTTATAGGTGAGGAGAGGGGGATAGTTTGCTAAAAATAGTGGATGTTAACCTCTTCAAATCTCCTCAAATTGTGGTCGGCCATGCTTAGTGGCTTTTGACTTGATTTTTTGCTTGATTTTTAAGCAATTTTGGATGTCACACAACTCAAGACTGAGACTCGGTCAATCGTAAATCTTCGGGCAAATCTGTAATTTCTTTAACACTGCAAGGACCTTGTGTAATTAAACCAAAGAGTGGTTTAAATGGACAACCATGTGTAGCCGAATATTAGGTTGACTTGGTCTCCAATTTGGACGGTTTTGTAATCCAGCAAAGCTATCAAACCTATCCAGAATAAATCAACAAGTTAGAGGACCAAAGAATAAAATTTATCCAATTTAATTAATTAATTAAAACCCAAATTATTAATGAAATATTTTAAAATTAATTATTAAATATAATTTTATATTTTATTATTTAATTTAATCATGCATGGCCCACTTTATGTCTTAAAAAATATACTATATTCAAATTAATATAAAATAAGTCATTTATTGCATGAAAACTATATAATAAAGCATAAAATCACATTTTAATAACTTCTATGTCCTAATTTCATATTTTCAATATTTCATTAATTTATTAACAATTACTTAGTTTTAACAATGGATTTAAGTAAAAAGGTGATAAATTACATAGGAAAAATCCTATATATTTTTCTGTTTACATCGAGATACAACCAGACATGACTTACATGGAAGAACATATTAGAATTCTAGTTCGAGAGGTTAAAGAATTGAGAAATAAAAGTATAGCTTTAGCCAAAATTTTCTGGCAACATCATGGAATAGAAGAGGCTACCTGGGAATCAAAAGAAGCTATGAAAGTGTAATACTCGAACCTCTTTTCTAGTAAGATTTTTGGGGACGAAAATTCCTTTAAGGGGGAGAGTTGTAATAGCCCGTTTTCAGTGAAATCGAAATAGTAGTTTCAGGACCACAAATTCGACGAGTAAACTATTATTTTGTTATTATTTTAATGCCTAATGGAATGTTAGTAAGGTTGTACAAAAATTTAGTTAAGAAATTTTGACGTTTGAATGTTGAATTACGTAGAAAGAACTAAATCGTAAAAGGTGAAAAAGTAGAGTTCTATTAGTTGAAGGTATCAGATAGTTATGAAATTCTAAAGTGAGTGGACTTAAATTGTAATTAGACCACTTGAGTGTTTAGTGGAAATTCATAGGTTGGTTTTGTTGAAATTATTAAAGTTTTTAAAGGTTCTTTTGGTAATTAGGTAAATAAAGGTTAAAATCAACAAAACCAAAAATTCATTCATCTTTCTCATGTCTTCTTCCACCAAATTTCAAAGGAGAGAAACACCACTATAGGGTTCTTCATTCGGTCCAGCTTTCCCTCAGCATGTAAGTGCAATTTTGTTCTGTTTTTAATGATTTTTATGTTTTTAGGATCGTTGCAGCCTAACCAAGCTAGCCCAGGGATTAATTTGTAAAAATGTTAAAGGTTTAGGGTTTTTCCATGAATGTTCTTACATAATTCTTGATATTTGATGGTAGATTATGAGTCCCTGTTAATAAATAAACAAGTTTTGTAAAGTGATTTTTGATGAAAATAATATTTAGGGACTTATTTATAAAAATGGTGAAAGTTATTGGTGAAATTGTGAAATTTGGTTTGTATGAATTGATATAGGTCTCTAGTGAATTCGCCTAGCATGAAATGAGGACTAAAATGCTTAAATTTCAATTTATGAGCTTAAAGACTAAATTGTGAAAAGTTAAAGTGTTTAGGGACAAAGGGTAAATTTGCATAAAAGTGAATTATGGATTGAATTCAATGTTTGAGAATGATTGAAAAAATTAATTGAATTTAATTATTTATTTAGATCAAGATAAATCTCAACCGAATCTAAATCGAGGAAAGGCGAAAATCACAGATTAGCTCAATCATATTTCTACGCTCTAGTCGTCAAGGTAAGTCCATAGTATTTCAATATGTAATTGAATTTCTACTTGTATTTTCACATTATAGCTATGTAATTAAATGCTTATAGTTAATTATCCCTGAATTGCACATACATGCCCCTATTTGTACTTCAGTACCCCTCAATTGTACATAAGTGCCTCTGTTTGTACTTCAGTACCCTTGAATTGCACATACGTGCCCCTGTTTACACTCCGATAACTTTGAATCGAGTAATATATAAGTTTCATTCAATTGTTGTTAGGTTAAATGATATACTATCTCCTTACTAAGCTCTATAAGCTTACTCGTTGTTGTGGATTGTTTTGTAGACCTGTTTTGTTGACATTTGGACGGATCAGGCTTTTGGCTCACACTATCCATCGATGTCGGTAGTTCTTGTGTCTCTTAGGGTAGTGGCATGTATATGTGGCTATATAGGTTGTTTTGGTACAATATGAAATATACTAAACTAAGTTATTAGGTATTTTATTAAGATTGTAAATAAGTATCTTTTTTGTATAATTAGAATGGTATGAAAGTGAACACTTGTGGTTTATTTTGGTTTATCATTGAATTAAGTTGCCATGCTAGGAATAGATCAATGTTGACATGTTTTAGTTGTTGATGTTTTGACATAAATATGGTGTCTATGAAGGACACATTAATTGGCTGTTTTAGGACATTAAAATGTTATGTTTATGTTTAGCTACTTATGGTCACAATTATGGTATGTTTTAAGATAGTATTGAACTAGATGTGCATGTTTTAAATGTGGTAATACATATGTTTAGGTAAGTTTGTATGTTTATTTTTTAGGTGACTTATATGGCATATTGGTTGAATGGTTTTTGACTAGTGAATTTTTCATTTCCTGTTGATTTTGGTCATGTTATGATGCCTTGATCATGTGTACAAAATGCTTTTAGGTACATGTTTGATTTGGTAATGGAAATGACTTGATTTTGGAAAATTTCATGTCTACACGGTTTGAGACATAAGCGTGTGACTTAGCCGTGTGTACACACGGCCAGGCGAAACAGTCGTGTGTCCCCTGTATGTTTTAGGGCATACAAGTCAGGTTTTTACATAGCCTGGTACACAGGAGTGTGTAGCTATTTCGAGAGTTACACGGCCTAGCACATGGGTGTGTGGCTTGGCCGTGTGGCCCAACTCAGAGAGTTACATGGGAAAAGACACAGGCTAAGACACGGCTGTGTATCCCTATTTTAAAAGTTACATGGCCTGAGATACGAGTGTGTATCTCAGCCGTGTGAGTCACACGGCCTGTCCACACAGGCATGGGACCCCTGCAGTTCAAATTTTCTAACTTTTCCTTAAACTTTCCAAATTTTTCCAATTTGGTCCCGATTTGTTTCTATCATATTTCTAAGGCATTAAGGGCTTGATTAAGGGAAAATATGCATACAAATGAATGATTTATGCTATGTTTATATTAAGGTATGAAATGTATGTTTTAATGTTACGATTATACGGTAATACTCCATAGCCCTATTCCGGGAACGAATACAGGTTAGGGTGTTACACTTTCCATCATTGATCACTTCACTTTGCTTACGGGCCCAAGTTAAGACAAAAATAAACTGAAAGGATCCATATGTTCTAGGTTGCATCACAACCCATGATCTTGAAAGGTTAGTGGAGAATGTCCATGAACTAAACCCAATTGAACCAAGTGAGCCGAGAGAACCAGAAACCGATGAGTCATCGAACAAGTCTGAAACTAAAGCAAACTCAGTTATTGAATCGGAAGAGGTAGAATCAGAGTAAGAACCAAATGAGACTAAACCGACAAAGGAAGTAGAAACTTATGAACCAAGAGATGAGCCAAATGTTGATGAGCCAATTAAGCCAAGTATTGATCCGGAGTTGACTAATCCAATGCCTACTTCTTCAAATACTGTGAAGAAATCAAAATTGTCAATTATGATGGATGTGATGAAATTTATGCATAACCAACAACAGGCTTATTGGAAATATGCAAAAGTTAGAGCTGATTCCATAAGAAATACTTTTGAAAACATCTCTAATAATTTTGTTCCTAAGTTCCCAGATTATATCTTCAAGCCATGGAAGGAAGATGATAATGCAAACGAGGATGAAACATTAAAGGAGGAAGACGAGGAGGATAAGTCAAATAAATAAAAGGTGGAATTTCTTATCTTTAGTTTTTTAATTCTTTTTAGGTTTTTTTTCCTAGTTAGTAGTTTGCTTTCGCATAATAAATTAGCAAGCATGAATAAAATAAAATCAATGCCTCTCAATAGAAAAAAATAAAGTGATCTGGTAATGGGAATGAACATGCTTAGGATTGGATTGTGAAAAAGACTTGGTACTTAAGCAATCTTAATGATTCACCTCTCTTTTCTTGCAAACCTACTTGGTGTTTAGTTTTCATTCATTACTTTGTTTTCGCAATGAGGACATTTCTTCTTTTTAAAGGGGCCTAATGTATCTTTCACATAACTTTTAAATTATGCTTCAATCTTTTTACCTAGGTATGTTAAAGTAAATTAATATTCAGAAATAATTACTTTTCATAAGTATGTTCAAATGCAAGCGTAATTTTGATTTTATCTAACTTATTTGTATGTTATCTTGAGTGATAGAATGCTTATATGATCTTTTTCTTATGTAGGATTTTCCATGAAAATTTTATTTTTTTTAGAAATAGACATGTATGAAGGTTTAAGTATTTAGAATTGATTTAGTAACTTTCTTGAGGCGAAATCCTAGGAGGTATAAGACTCTAATATGATGTAGGCACACTTTCTTTGGATCGTTTGAGCCTTTCAAGCTGACTTTATGAAATTTAAATCTTGGAACTTAATTTTGAGCTTAATGGCCTATTTATTACAAATTACCTACATTATAAGCCACATTAACATTTTTTTTATCCTATTCTTTTGCACCTAACTTAACCAAAATTTGTCTTGGTGATCAAAGTTTGAGGAAAATTATGGAAAGATGTACATGAACTTCACATGTTAAAAAGAGAGAGAGAGAAATGAATAAAGAAGCAAAGAAAAGTTTTCCCAAATGCAAAAAAATAAGAGCAAATAAAGGAGTGCTCAAAGTCTCAAAAATAAAGAGAAAAGTTTGCTCAAAGTTCGAGTAAAATAGAGCATAAGTTCGAAATAAGTTTGGGGGTATTCTAAAGATCCATTTGTATAAAAGTTGTGACTCCAAAGGAGTTAAGACAAAGTTAGCGTTAAGATGTTTTGAACCTAAAAATCATTTCTCTTTATCCTTACCTTTAGCCTAGCCCCATTACAACCTAATAAAAGACCTATTGATTAAATGATTATACCGACTACATTAGTGGAGAAGAATTACTAAGTTCAACATATGAAGTCACTAATTAAACCTTGGGGTTGCTATGTTTAGTTGATAAGGGAAGTATATTGATTGGTGAATGTTATGTATGACTTTGAAAATGCATGCAAACTATGATTCATGTTGACATTATGATGTACTTAGTATAAAGTTTGGAAATAATATTTGTATTCAAGCTACTTATGAATAAAGAATATTTTCTAGCATAATTTTATTAAACCATGACTATGTGTAAAGATGCATGTTGTTTTATCATTTTGCAAAATTTGCCTTCTCAAAAATTGTGTTGTGCATGAACATTACTCGGGACGAGCAATGGTTTAAGTTTAGGGGTGTGTAAACTCAAAACTATATGGGGTTTTTGTATATGCTTTTACCACCTTTTTAATTAATTTTTATGTTTATCTCAAGTAATTATTATTTAAATAAGTGAATTTTACTTAATTAGTAATTTTAGACATGAATTTGGAAAGTATGTGAAATTATGCTTAAGTACATGATTTTCATGCATATTTTGTATTAATTCATGTTAATTTATTAATGTATCTAATTTTCACTATGTAGGAGGTCCATTAGAGACATGATTTAAATAAATAAAAGATGGTCATGCACAAATTATCCATGTGGATGGCAAGACCATGCAATTTTGGGCATGGGGTTGACTACTTCACCTAGTAAAGAAGGTGATAAATGATGAACATGTCTTCTAAGTTATTGGACTGAAAAAACCATCCAACAAGGGGAATTAAAAGCCCAATTTTGACACTTGATGTTGGCTACCCAAAATGTGTTTTGGAATATTTAATTGAAGATCCTTGTAGTTGGAAAATAATCAAAATTTAACCCAACAACTTCTCTGTTGAAACCGTCCACTCTGACGTGATCTGGCTTGGTTGAATGAGTCGTGTCTACGTATGTTGCCCGATCGTCATCGAGAAGTGTTGATTCCAAAGTCTTCAATTGGTTTGAATCGGCTAAGTAGGTTTAATATCGATGGAATGGGGTTCAAGTTGGCTAGGTTTTTGTTATGGTAGGTTCGGTCATAAAGAAATAAAGGATGGAAGTTATTGGGGATGGGCTTGGTTTTAAGATAATAAGATAGATAAAGATAGATGATGGAAATGGATAGCGAACTTAAACGTCAAGAGCGATTCAACACTATAAAGAGTGTCACCTAGGTTTTTATATTGTTTAAGGTGGAAAATTGGTTTGGTAGAAGGATAGGTGAACGCCACACCAAAAGGTTAGTGATAAGTTCAAAAAAATGGAGTTCGGGTTGATGCCACTAGCACGCTAGATAAGTCACTTGAGACTCACACGAAACAGAGAGGAAGAAACCTCACAAGAACAAATGTTCATTCAATAAAATGGCAAAAAGTCCCTAATACATAAAATGACCAAACTATTTATAGCTTACAAGAGATAGCCGAATGGACAAAATGAACAAGCTTAAAAGCTAAGTAATTCGGCTATGAATGTGTTGTAATACTTTAGGAAATATTCCTTAATAAGCTAAGTCTATATTTGGCTAAATGGAGCACCAAAAGATAGCTTCTTGATGAAGAAAAGTAACTTGGGTAAAGATGAATGCATAGGAGACCATTAGCCATGTCTAAGTTCGCTTAGAGACTTTAATGAGGCATTCAAGTTGTGGTGTTTGGCCGAAAAGGTGGGTGCCTTAATGAGGGTCTTCAATAGCCATTTGATGTGTGAACAAGGAGCTTGAGAAGTTTCTTGTGTGTGAACATGACCAGCCGATTGGTCACTACGTGTGAACACCAAATATGAATGGCTTGAAGGTTCTTTGGGGAAGTGGTCGACCAAACTTGGGGAATTAAGGTTGCTAGTGTATCTTGGTCGAATGGACACCTTGGGGAAGCCAATGAATCAGCCACTATTTTTTAATTTGGCCATACATGAATCCTTGCATTCTTTGAACCAGGCCATGCATGAACATCCTTTAATGCTCCTCTCACATTCGGTTGAACCTACATAGCATATGAACACATTAAACCAATTATAGATTTGGCTAAACATAATCAAAACATCATTTAGACAAATTAAATAACATACTAGGATAAATTAAAACACTTAAGTATGGACTAGCTAGTACATTAAATTCGGTTAGCTCAAAAACAAATGAAAATACTTAATGAGTTGAATTGAGCTAGGGAATTCAGTCTTGAGCTGCATCAATTTAATTAAAATGAAACTAATACTTAATTTATTAAAATGATGAAAGGAATAAGCTGGAAAGAAACTAAATCGAGCTCAAAAGAGCTAAATTAAGCTCAAGTAAGCTGATTTGAGCTAGATGGAGCTCGGGGAGCTAGTGATGAACTGAGATCAGCTTGCACTAAGATGCAAGGAGCCTTTAATAAGCTGGCCCGAACTTCTCCTTTAACATGGAGCTCATTTTTATTCCAAAGTTGAGTAAATAAAGTTGAAATAGCTTCTTGAAGGTGCTTAGCTCGAGCTCGAGTCATGGGTCCTTTAAGGAGCTCGATGGGATCAGGATTAAAGCTTGTTGAGCTTCGAGGCGTGGTCATGTCACACTCTATAGCTATCTTTAGCTTTAAATTCGAATTCAAATTGAGAAGACTTAGTCATCCCTTTTCCTTGAAGCATCGCTAGCCACATGAGAGAGGGAAGGAAGGAAATTTAAACCTATTTTTAGTAAACTCAAACCCTTACCTTCACCTATAAATACCTTATCATTCCTCAGCTTTCCATCATCCCTCATTTCTCAACATTACTCTCTCACTCACTCTGATTTCCTCTCAACTATTTTTCCCTTTTTCCTTAGCATAGTCGTCCACTCTATAGCCTTAAAAGATTTTTCAAAAGCAGTCTTTAGCTGACTACCTTCTAAACCCTTAGCAAAAGAAGCTTCCATCAGAACAGAGGAGCATTTTAGTCAGACTAGATCCGAAAGGCTGCTGAACTGAGTCTACTTTTTCCTCTTGATTATCTATTTTAACATGTTTACTTTGAGTTTTATGCTTTTGACATCAACTGTGAAGCTTTAAAATTTATTTGCTAGGATAATTATATTAAGTCAGTGAGATTTGTTTAATTCACGTTAACATGTTTTTTACCTTAGTCGATTATGTTTACAATTAAATCATGATGTGTTTCATTCAAACATGATTGGGTGCACTTAGATTAGCTGAGCGGTCCTAACTAGACGACAGCTAGTAGAGGCATAACTGAAAACTGCAATGCTTAATTTAAGTCATTAAAATTGACTAAGTTAAGGTTCATAATATCTTTAGTTAGCTCTATTATCTTGCATGGTTTTTAGATTTATGTAATTAAACTATTGCAGATGTAAATGTCCCTGTAACCTTGCATAAATGCTAAGAAACCTTTAGTCTAATATGATCAGTAACATGCATATTTAACTAAGTAAAATATCTGAGAGGACTTAATTTGGTTTCTAAACCCATAAGGTATCAAGTTGTCGTGGAAGTAATTTCAAATATGTTAGCATGATGAAGGTAAGTTGATTTGATTAATATAATTATCCTAGCCCATTTAATGTTGATTATTTTTGTTGCTAAAGCCTTCATTCATACATTTAGGTAAATTGCATTTAGATTAGAAATTGCATTAGGGATCACTCTTGCATTTAATTAATCTAATTATCACTATCCAAATGTATTGAGTTTTTTACATCAAATTGTTAATTAAAATTTTGCAATTAATTTTTTAAGCCTATACAGTCCTTATGGGGACGATAACTCATTTTTACTTACTTATTACTTGAACTACTACATACAGTTGCGTTAACACATTACAGTCCATTACAATATATAGAATCAGAATGATATGCATGTATGACTTGCTGGCGTACAATAATAGAAAACAGAAACATATTTATCAGACCTTATTGAACACATGAGTTTTTCCTTGAAGTCAGATGCATGGTTATATACAAATTCAAAGATATACAAATTAACATATTCTGACATCACATGCTCACATCCAAACATACATGAAACTGGAATTTTGGATAGTGATGAGCAAGGTGCGGCAATAGTTTTATCTATGCATAGTAAGCCATTTTTCACCTGTTTTTTTTAATTTTTTATGTTTTTGAGATCGTTGCAACTAGGTTCAGCTAGCCCGTACATACGATTTTGAAACTGTTAAAGATTTTGGATGTTTCCATTTATGAACCTTGTGGTTTTAGATGTTAAATGATGAATTTAGAATGTTGATCGATATTTAAAAGTATTTATTAAGTGATTTTTGATGAATTTATCGATTAAGGACTAAATTATTAAATTAATAAAAGTACAAGGATTTAATGTGAAATTATTGCAAAAATGGGATGTTTTGGAAACCATGAACATTCAGCTAAGCTTAATTCTGGGTAAAAATGGTTAATTTGCATGTTTTGGGCTTAGGGACTAAATTGAATAAAAGTAATACTTTAAGGGTAATTTTGTAAAAATATCAAAAATGACCAAATTATATGAAATGAATTGTTTTATTTTCTAAATTAATATCTTGAATGAAATTATTAATTTAGATCAAGATCGGGTGGAAAATCGAGAAAAATTGAAATACCAAATTGCCCCTAAACTTTGGTATTTCTACAATTTAGCTAGGTAAGTTCGAATGAACTATACTATGTATCTTGTTGAATAACATGAATGTTATTATATGAATTTTATTGAAAATGAATCGATATATATATATATATGTTATTATACAATTTAGCTTATAATGAAACGAGGAAATTTTAATGACACACGACGACTATCTAGACCCGTTTGAACCTTAAGAATATTTAGGATGCAAATGACATTTCATTAGGGGTTACCGTGTTTTGGGTGCTAGTCTTGTACGTCCTACCAGTGGCTGAGTTTTAGGCATGTACTGCGGTTACTTGACAGCTTGTGTGAGCAGCACTGTGTAGCTACGTCTTGAGTGACAGCTTGTGTGAGCAGACCCATATATGGCTCGAAAGAGAGCACTGATATGAGATATGTGATAGTAGTGGCTTCGACCACATGTTGGCACTTAGTGTGCTAGATTTTCATGTATTCGATTTTATTCCAGTGGTTCAACGGGAAATGTTCTGTTACGAGATGATATGAGTTTGATACAAACTAATATAGGTATATACATGAAATGCATGGAAATGATGGTACGTGATATATTGATATATTGAAATGGATGATCTATGTATATGATGAAATAGTAAGATAATGATATGTATCATGACATGTAAATATATGTATATCTTTGATATGTTGATACATGGTAATTTTGTAAGTTGAGACGAGTAATAAACTCAAGTGTGACATGTTGACAAAATAAGGTTATCAATGTTGAATTTATATGAAATATGTTCAAGTATGCTAACATGTAGTGTTGTTTGATGCTTAGGCAAGTGCGAAGCTATTGGTTGAATGGCATTATGTTTACTTATAAGTCGTATTGAAATGGTAAGTGCTCAAATGAAAATATGCTTGTACTCATGAAAAAATGGCAAGCTTTAAATTATGCAAATTCTTATGAAATGGCTTATCATGTGATTAATTAAAAAAGAAGAAGTCATGTTTGGGTGCACTAGCTTATGGCTATGGATAATGATATGCTTATGTCTTATGTGTTATGCTTATGTAATGGGTGTGGAAAGTAATGAAATGCAAATGAAAATAGATAAATTTAGAAGAGTTTAAAGTTGTTTAAAACATTACTATGCTAGGGATAATATGTATAAGTGATACTGTGGATTTACTCACTTTGTGAATTGTTAAATTTGGTTTCATGAATCGTCTGGTGTCGGTATATGATTATTCTTAATATGAATAAAGTTCATATTGGAAATGGATTGATCTGATTAAATTTTATACGAGCTTACTAAGCATTCATTGCTTACATAGTTATTTTTCTTTACTTTCCAAACTATCGGAAGTTTGATCGGGTTGGAAGCTCGTTGGAGATTTATCACACTATCCAGCGATTATATCGGTAGATTTTGATGTCTTGGTTAAGGTTATAATGGCATGTATAGGTATTTTGGCTAATGTTGACATATATGTTTTGGATGTTGATATGGTCATTTGGTTTGGTTTGACTTATGGCATTTTGGTAGTGCAATGAATTTAGTTTTGGCATGTAAATATTAGCCTTAAAATGGTGAATGTTTGGTTTGCTATGTCTGAATGATTGAAGATGAAATGAAAGTCTAAATATACATATTGTAAATGTCTTGTGGCATATGTAAATGTGGTGAATTGGTACTTTGTTATGAATGACTTATATGACTATTGATGCTAGTGGTTGAATGGTATACTTAGTACCATGTATACGTAGTACCATTTGGTATGTTATGGTAAGTAAATTAAATGGTATGTAATGATGCAAACTTAGTTAGAAATTAATTAATTATTTTGGCCAAATTTTGAGTACAAGGTTATACATGTTTCAATGTTGTCATTTCAGGTGCCTTTGGGCATATTGGTTGGATGTTATTATACCATATGTGTTTGGCTTGATTATGCATGATTTTAGTGCCTTTTGAGGGCTTATGTATATGTGCAAAGGGGTTATAGGTACATGTTGAAAAGGGTGAGAAAAATGGCTTGTCAAATGGCATATTTTCGTCCACACGGGCAAAGGCATGGGCGTGTGTCTCAGCCGTGTGTGACGTACGACTAGGCAACACGGCCGTGTGTCCCCTCTAGTTTTCAAAGGGTTGCAAGTCAGGTTTTACACAGTCTAGCTCACGGCCCGACACACGGGCGTGTGAGGTTATTTGGAAGGTTACACGACTTGGCACACGGGTGTGTGGCTTGGCCATATAACCCAAGTCAATGAGTTACACGGGCACATGCACAGGCTGGGACTCGGCCG
Organism: Gossypium hirsutum; assembly: GCF_007990345.1. Taxonomy (NCBI): domain Eukaryota; kingdom Viridiplantae; phylum Streptophyta; class Magnoliopsida; order Malvales; family Malvaceae; genus Gossypium; species Gossypium hirsutum. Next base: position 36,037,443 of record NC_053449.1, read on the forward strand.
TGTGTCCCTATTTCGAATGTCTGCACTGCCTAAGACACGGGTGTGTCTCTTGGCCGTGTGAGTCACATGATCTGGCCACACAGTTGTGTGACCCCTACAGTTTGTAAATTTTCATCTTTTCCCTAAAATTTCTATAAGTTTTTGATTTAGTCCTGATTTGTTTCTAATGTGTTTTTAGGGCCTCGAGGGCTTATATAGGGGACAATATGTATGATATTGATTGGTTTTGTTCTGATTGGTGATATGAATTAAATTATTTAAAAATTTTGATAGTTCTGAAATGTAAACTTTGGTAATGCTCCATAACTCTATTCTGACGACGGATACGGGTTAGGGGTGTACATTTATTGGTATCAGAGCTACGATTTAGTCAATTCTCGGGCTGAATGTAGTATGTGTGAAGTCTAGAAATACATTCCAATATATAACCTGTGCTAGTGTGATATCTCCCGACGTTGATGTGATTTGTTTCATTTTTAGATAGAGATGCTTTCCAACTGAGCTAATTTCGATAATGCAGAAAACGATACTCAAGTGTCTGGGTAAAAATGTTGCGTATGATGAGTCGGAACTCATAAAGGTATGAATAAAAGTTCATAATGTTATGTTGATGATAAATATTATGTTATATGTGTGTATATATGAGAGTTAAATTTTGAGGCTTTACGACCTTCACCCCCTCACTCGTATGTCTTATACAATGAAATTCACAAGATTTATATTGATTAAGTCCACAAGTGTGAAACTGAAAAGTTGAATGGCTAAATGATTAATAATGCGGTCAGAGCTGAGAATAGGTTAGCAAGTAAAGACGATTTTAGAAAAGATATCAGATTTTTCTGAAGATCATTCGAATTACGCAATGTCACTGTTAAAGAAGAAGTTAATCTTGACTAATCGATTTATTTAGGTATGGTATCTAAAGAACGAGTTAACTGAAATTTATTCTAAATTGATTTCTTTAGTGAATGGGATAATGTGGGATTATTGATGACTGCAGTAGTCAGTGGAGTAATGTTTGAATTGCAAAGATATTTTAATGCAGCTGTTATAGTTGAGTATTTTATAGTGATCTCCTCTTGGTATTCTATATGTTCTTTTATTCTTAGAGATATATGTAACTGTTCATTTTCAGATGTGATTCTTATGATATAGAAAGACTGGCTAATCATAATATTAGGCGGAATTATTGTTAGTCTAGTTGATTCATGATCGACATTACTCTATCTTTCTTTGGTTTTCTAATCCACTATGTCTGATAGAAAACTTGATGATAAGACTCATATGATGATATTTTCTACTTCTACTGGTTGATGCTCTGAATTACATATATGCAATTTACATCGTCTCTATCACAACTGTTTCCAGTGCGTACGGGCAATATTCTTCTTTTGAATTTTCTCTGGGATATCATCGAGCTCTTTATCATTCAATACAGGTTGTATTCTAGGAAATTTAGTATAGCTTCACATCTTGGATTTCATTATCTCGGTTTTCTTATTATTTTTATTATTTAATCTATCAAACATGGTTCATCTGTAAAGGATATTCATTGGTCAGAAGTAATTACATCTATTACGGTTATGATTCCTGGTTCGATCATGGAAGTACAGTTATATAGATTTTAGGTTTTTAGTGGTTGTGTTCCTATACTGGCTGTTCCTAGAACTACATTCGATTTTCCTCTTCTATTTAGGAGTGCACTATTGATGTTGAGTTATTGTTCTATCCATATGGTCAAAACATCAGTCTTATTATAGTACTATGGTTTTTAATCTATTTGATGGTTGTGGCTTCGATATAGTTCAAAGCTTCAATGTTAATAATTGAAATAGCTTTATTATATATAATCCCTTTCTAGTTTTCGTGAAAGGGTTGACATCAGCAAAAGTGTAGACGGTGGAAGATCAAGCTCAAATTTGTATATTGGTTTTCCTTCCTCAGGTAATCTTGATTAATGACCACGAGTTAAAATGGGATGTTATGTTTCATTTGAGTTAATGCAGTTTTTAAAGATCTTTGATTAGTATTCTAAGGGAATTGTGATAGATTGTATGTCTGGGTTGTCTTGACAATAAGAAGAAGGGATTATTCTAAAATGTTATTATATGATAGATAAAATCGACTCAGTTGTTTTAATCAGAGTGGGTTAGTCATTTGAAAATTAATTTAGTTATACGCATTTGAGTCTATCCTCAGGTCCAGGAATAAATTTTATGCATTCACGGGTAAATAGACGGACAGTCAAAATGAGAAATTCATATTCTAGAAGACATGATACAAAAATATATCTTCAAGTCAGTTCTAATCTGGAAATGTTATTATGGTTTAAAGTCGTCCCGATTGTTGAAGTTATTGCACTTGTGTTAAATGATATTCCTAGACATTTTCCAATAAAAGGGAAATAAATATTAGTTGAAAGTTATAGATACAAATATGTTAGTAGCACTAGTCAGAGTTTGATAATCCAGGTTTCTTGGTTACGTTTGGACAGACGATTATCGGTAGTTATATTGCTAATGATAAAGTGATACCAGGAGAACATCAGAGCTACTCAGTTAAGTTCGGGTATAGTATCATGTGCTAAAATGAGTTCTGATATGAGTTCAAAGTCGATATGAGTTATGATTGATTTTTGTGGACTTCGATTGAAAAGCTGGAAGAAAGACTAGACTTAATAGCTTGTAAAGACTAAACTTAATAGCTTGTATCAGGTGAGGAATTTCAAGAACAAAATTTTTGTAAGAGGGAAGAGTTGGAACAGTCCGTTTTTCAATGGTGTAAGAAACAGTGGATTTGGGGCCACCAAATCTGACGAGTAAGTTCGTAAATATTATCTTTAATATTTACGAGTTAATTTTGACTTTGAAAGGGTTTTTGATAGAGTGAATTTGTTTTATAAGCGATTTATTAAGTTTAAGTGGTATGACCCTGAGGTCAAGTGGTTTTAGAAATTGAGGTATCGGGACCTCATTTTTATAAACTGAGTCGTAAATATTTTTATAAATATTTACGGAGTGTAATTAAGGTGGTATTAAAGTTTCGTTAAAAAATTTTATCGTTTCGATAGTTAATTAATTAAAAAGACTAAATTGTAAAATATGTAAAATTTAATTGCTATTTGATTTGAGTGATTAAATGGCTTAATGAATGAAATTATATGGGCTAATATGGTAAATATACCATATTATATAGGAGTGGGCGGTGGACTTTGTCTTATTATGAAAATATCTGTGCTTTATTAATTAAAATAAAATATATTAAATGATAAAAAAAATACATTAAAGATGTAATCTTTTACATTTGTTTGTTTTGCCGAATTTGAAAGTAGAAAAATCCATGAAAGATGAGCAAGGTATGGCAATGGTTTTATCTATGCATGGTAAGCCATTTTTCACCCGTTTCTTTAAATTTTTATGTTTTTGAGATCGTTGCAACTAGGTCCAGCTAACTCGTACCTATGATTTTGAAATTGTTAAAGATTTTGGATGTTTCCATTGATGAACCTTGTGGTTTTAGATGCTAAATGATGAGTTTAGAATGTTGATTGATATTTAAAAGTATTTTATTAAGTGATTTTTGAAGAATTTACCGATTAGGGACTAAATTGTTAAATTAATAAAAGTACAAGTATTTAATGTGAAATTGATCCGTAAATGGGCTTTTTTGGATACCATGAACATTCGGCTAAGCTCAATTTTGGGTAAAAATGGTTAATTTGCATGTTTTGGGCTTAGGGACTAAATTGAATAAAAGTAAAACTTTAGGGGAAATTTTAAGAATGTTTTAAAAAAATGACATGTCATTAAGGGTTACTGTAACACCCCAAATCTAGCCTAGACGTTATGGTTGTATCTGGTGTGTCACATTGAAGTGTCTCTCAAAACTTAAACTTGTTGATAAAACTCGTTTCTTAAGTTTCGAAAACCTTTTAAGTAATGTTTAACGGAACACTTAACCAAATGTTTGCCTTATTAACTGCTATTATTATATTAATTTTATTTAAAACGTGGAAGCATTTGAAAACTCTAACGTTTAAAGTCCGTGTCTTTGAAAACCGTAGTTATTTGGAAAATCTGTTTTCACCTAACTAACAGTATAAAGTATGTAAGCAAAGCCCAATTAAAAATTTAAAACCAACTTAAAGGCCTTATTACAAAATGAACACCCAACAAATTAATAAAATTAAAAGAAAGGCAAATGTAAACATTAGCAGTAGTTACGTGGCCACCTCTGAGTCCATCACAGCTCCGAATCGTCTATGGCTGAGGATTACCTGCACAGTTAAAAGGAGAGAGTGAGTTTTTGAAACTCAGTGTGTAATCCCCTTCTAGACAATCACTATGCAACATGCAAAATCAGCTTAGGCCTGAGCCCTATACAGCATTGGTACAGTGTGGGCCTTAGCCCATTACAGTAACAGTGTGGCCTTAGCCCAGTACAGTGAAAATGTGGGTCTTAGCCCAATACAGTAAACAGAATAATGCAGTGATGCAACCCATCCCAATCAAACCAATGCACCACTTCATACCACCAACACACCATGTGGGGATAAATTCGACCCACCCAGCCAACACACCAATATCGTAGCAAAGCTAACAGAATAATAATGCAGCAAAGCTACCAGTAGTAGTAAGAAGCAAAGCTGCCAGTAACAGTATATGTGGCAAAGCCACTAGAACAGTATACTTCCCCTATATCAGAATCCCAACCCCATGCCATATGTCATGTCATAAATCATACGTGTATACAGTATGTCATACTTAGTAGTAGTCATGTATATATATCATAGAACAAATCGGTCATACACATATTTCAACTCCTAAGGGTATAACAGTCATTTTACCCTTCAGGGGTATTTCAGTTATTTTAAATTTCAAGTGTATTTCGGTCATTTTACCCATTGAGGGTATTTCGATCATTATACCCATCAGGGGTATTTCGGTCATTTTACCCATCGAGGGTATTTTAATTATTTTACCCTTCGAGGTTATTTCGGACATTTTACCCATCGAGGGTATTTCAATCATTTTACCCTTCAAGGCTATTTCGGTCATTTTACCCTTTAAGGGTATTTCGGTCATTTGCCCATGAATCGCAAGTTGGGCTTACTGCTCGAGCGATCGCAAGCCCGTGTGGTCACAAACGCCGTGTTTAAGGCTTTTTGACTTTTCTCCGATCTACAATTGTAGTGGGGTGATTACACACCTGAATTCGACAGAAAAGCGCAAATCTCCACATACACTAACCTAGATTCAACCAAACGTCATTTCATTAACCACAAAATTCGCTAATCAAACAAAGCCAAATTATGGTAAGGAAAAATTAGTAGTCGAAGCCCTTACCAAAAATAACCGAACCGCACCCTCAGCTCCTTGGAGAAACTCCAACCAACTCTTGAACTCCACCTAGCACAAAAGCCACAAAACCCTTTACTTCCAACCCTTAGGTCGCATTTCACTTAACCATGTAACCCAATAATGTACATACATTCATTCAAATTGCATCCCAAACAACGATTAACAAACACTTACTCACCTACCAAATGGTTGACAGGGCAGGGAAAAGAAACAAAAGATCAATGGATTGAAAAGTGCAAACCAAACCAGACAAAAGGTGTCGCAGAACTCACCTATCAACACTCGACCGAGGAGACAGAGAAGAACCAACACCAATACTCCCTTTAAAAGTATCTAGAGTGGAGATGGAGCAAGAATTCGACAAGGTCTGGGAAAAAGTAGGGGAGAGGGAGAAGCAGTAAAGAGAATAGGGGAAGAGAAAAGAGAAGATTCGGCAACCTAGAGAAGAGGGAGGAGAAAGGGGATTCGGAAGAGGGGACTAACGAACTATTCGGTTAAAACAAAAAGAAGAAGAGAAAGCAAAAAGAATAAAAGGAAAAGTAGGAAAACAAATGAGCAAACCCGAAAGGTACCCGCAGTCTTTAGCAATATTCGGCACAAGCAAAAGGTGAAAGAAAAGCTGACCAAATCAAAGAAGATAGAGAGAAAAACAACCCCAAAACCGATTCCCACAAAGCCTAAAGACCAATTTCGGCACAAGCCTACCCCCAAACAGCACAACTCCCCCTCACTCTCAAACTCCTTGATTTCCTCCTAAAAACTCTCCCATTATCCCTCCTTGATTTTCTCCACCAATTCCTCTTCAACTTCCCCAACCACTCCATTCAAAATCCATTCAAACTCTCCACAAATGTGTTTCAGTCCAACACCACAACCTACATAGCTCAAGCAGCAAAATAATTACTACCTTGCACAACCCAAGACTTGAACCTCAGACCTTAAGGATACTTCACATGCCACCTACCACTAGACCAATACGCTCTTTGTGTCATAAAACAAGTATTAATATATATAAGGCCTAACTGCCAGTGTCCAGATTCATTTAAGAGAAAAACCAAAAATTGTGCCAAGGCCAAAACTTGAACCCATGCTTCTCAAACACTCCCATACACACCCAAATAACTTAACCATTAAGCAAACAAGCAATCAGTGACAAATCATGCAAAAATTAAAGACTCAAAATTTGGAGCATTACAACTCTATCCCCCTTAACGAAATGTCGGCCTCAAAATTTACTTTATAAGAAAAGATGAGGGTATTGTTGTCGCATCCCCTCTTCGGGTTCCCACGTGGCTTCTTTTGAACTATGATAAGCCAAAGCACTTTAACTAGAGGAATGGATTTCTTCCTTAGTACTTTAACCTCACGATCCAAAATCTGTACAGGCTCCTCCTCGAAAGTCAGATCTGGCCTAACCTCGACCTCCTCAACCGGCACTATGTGTGTAGGATCAGAGCGATAACATCTCAGCATGGAGACATGGAACACATTATGAATTCGGTCCAATTCTGAAGGCAACTCAAACTGAAATGCAACCGGTCCCACACGCTTCAGTATACGGTAAGGCCCAATAAACCTAGGGCTAAGCTTACCTTTCAGTCCAAACCTCAGTATCTTTTTCCATAGGGAGACCTTGAGAAATATGAAGTCCCCCATAGAATGCGCAATCTCTCGATGTTTAAGATCTGCGTAGGACTTCTGCCTATCAGATGCTTCCTTCAACTGGTCTCGAATCAATTTTACCTTTGCTTCGGTATCTGAAACTAACTCTGGCCCCAAAACTCGCCGTTCACCTAGTTCAGTCCAACAAATAGGAGTACGACACCTACGACCATATAATGCCTTATACGGTGCCATTTGGATACTGGACTGGTAGCTATTATTATATGCAAACTCTGCTAGCGGCAAATAATCTTCCCAATTGCCTCGAAAATCCACTACACAACACCTTAACATATCCTCCAGTATTTGAATCACCCTCTCAGACTGACCATCTGTCTGGGGATGACACGCAGTACTAAAGTCCAGTCCTGTACCCAAAGCCTCGTGTAACTTCTTCCAAAATTGAGATGTGAAGCGAGGATCCCTATCTGATATAATAGAAACCGGTACCCCATGCAGTCTTACAATCTCAGCCACATACAGCTTAGCCAACTTCTGCAAGGAGTAATCAGTACGGACTGCTATGAAATGGGCAGATTTAGTCAATCGATCAACGATGACCCATACCGAATCCTTCTTGGTAGGCGTTAAGGGCAGCCCACGCACAAAATCCATGGTTACTCTCTCCCACTTCCAAAGTAGAATTTTAACCGACTGAAGCAACCTTGAAGGTAACTGATGTTCAGCCTTCACTTGCTGACAAGTTAAACACTTACCCACGAAATTAGTTACTTCACGTTTCATTTCTGGCCACCAGTACAACTCACAAAGATCTCGATACATTTTATTCCCGCCAGGATGCATAGCAAAAGGACTACTATACGTCGCTCGCAGAATAGACTGCCTCAAATCATTATCCCTCGGTACACAAACTCTCCCATAAAAATACAGTACTCCTTCATTATTCAACCTAAAATCTAAAGTTTCCCCATTCTCAACCTGACGGAAACGAGGAACCAGTGACTCATCCAACAACTGTTTACCCTTAATCAATTCAATCCACGTTAGTCTAATTTGCAACTCAGCCAACAAACTACCATCACCAAACAGGCTGAGAAGAGTAAACATCGCTCTCAAATCAGATACAGCCCTACGACTTAGTGCGTCCGCTACTACGTTAGTCGTCCCAGGATGGTATTCAATCGAGCAATCATAATCTTTTAGCAGCCCTATCCATATTCGCTGCCTAAGATTCAACTCCTTCTGAGTGAGGAGAAACTTAAGACTCTTGTGATCTGTGTAGACAGTACACTTCTCACCATAGAGATAATGCCTCCAAATTTTCAGTGCAAATACCACCGCAGCTAACTCCAAATCATGAGTAGGGTAATTTGCTTCATAAGGCTTAAGCTGACGAGATGCATAAGCAACCACCTTACCCTCCTGGATCAGTACACAACCCAAACCAATGTGTGATGCATCACTGTAGACAGTGAATTCCTTCCCAGACTCTAGCTGCATTAAGACAAAGGCCTCAGTAAGAACTTTGTTCAATTTCTCAAAACTTTCTTGCGCTTATCAGTCTAGTTAAAAGGTACCCCTTCACACAGCAACTTAGTTAAAGGTGCAGCAATTAGAGAAACCCCTCAACAAAACGTCTGTAATACCCTGCCAGACCTTGAAAGCTTCGAATCTCAGATACGGTCTTAGGTGGTTTCCAATCCAGTACAGCTTCAATTTTTTGAGGATCCACCCTAATCCCCTCGATTCTCGAATACACCAAGATATCATCTATGAATACCACCATGAACTGATCTAAGTAGGGCTGAAATACTAGGTTCATTAGGTCCATGAAGGCAGCTGGTGCATTCATCAGCCCAAACGGCATTACTAGGAACTCGTAATGACCATAACGAGTCCTAAACGCAGTCTTATACACATCAGCCTCCTTAACTCTCGACTGATGGTACCCAGAATGAAAATCTATTTTGGAGAAAATCGAAGCTCCTTGTAACTGATCAAATAAATCATCTATCCTCGGCAAAGGATACTTATTCTTGATAGTCAATTTATTTAACTGCCGATAGTCGATACACATGCACTGGTCCCATCCTTTTTCTTCACAAACAACACTGGTGCTCCCCACGGAGACATACTAGGTCGAATGAATCCTTGATCCAACAGTTTTTGGATTTGAGCTTTTAGTTCCACCAGCTCCTTTGATGCCATCCTATAAGGAGCGATAGACACCGGAACTGTTCCTGGAAAAAGCTCAATTCCAAATTTCACTTCATGGCTTGGAGGCAACCTAGGGAGCTCATCAGGAAAAACATCGACAAAATCCTTAACAGATCTGATATCTCCAACAGAAGGACCCCTAGAATCAGACACACCAACATAGGCTAGAAACGCCTCACAACCCTTATGAACCAATTTTTCGGCCCTTAATCCAGAGATCACATTAGACAAAAAGTCCCTTCGCTCTCCAATCACAGCCACCTCCTCGTCCTCATTAGTCTTTAATATCATCCGCTTAGCAGCACAATCCAAATTTGCACGGTGTTTAACCAATCAATGCATCCCTAAGATTAGGTCAAACTCACCAAACAATAGCTCCATCAAATCTGCTAAAAATATAACACCTTAAACCTTTAGGGGCACATCTCTGAACAAGTTGTCTACTCTTACTGATTGTTCCAGTAGACTTAACACAGTCATCTCATTAGCAGTACCCTCACACATGATACCCAAGGTGCCAGACACAGTGCATGCAAAGTATGAATGTGAAGACCCTATATCAATTAAAGCAGTATAAGGTACATTATGAATTAGGAACGTACCAGTTATAACATCTGGAGCGTCACCATCCTCACGGTGACAAGCAGCATAGACCAGTGTTAGTTGTCTTGCCTCACTATTACTAACCCCTCTACCATACATTCCATGACCTCGTCCCACACTATTTCTACCTCTAACCTGCCCATGGCCCCTTGGTGGCTGCTGACCACCTCTCACTGGCTAAACAAAACCCTGACCTCCAGCTTGCATCTGAGTAGGCCTCTGAGGACAATCCTTAACTTGATGCTCTTTTGACCCACATCTGAAACATGCCCCAATCTTCTTCCACCACTCACCCAGATGATGTCTCCCACAATCAGCATAAGGCTGTAGTCTAGCAATAGTAACCCCAGCTCGGATTGACTCATCAAACCTGGCCTTCATTTTAGGCCTACTAGAAGAACTTGACGGCTCTGAATCCCTCTTAAACCTGCCCCTATCATTCTCACAATTCTGGCGCTCAGAGCGCTTCACATTGTCGGCAATTTTTGCCTTTTCAACAAGGGCAGCAAAATCTGCTCCTTCTGCGGAGCTATTAGGACTCGCAACTCATCCTAGAAACCATCCTCAAAATGCACACAACACTTATACTCAGTTCCACTATCCCACATACGTAGCGACTCAGTCGCAGGAACTTTACCTCATACTCTGCCACAGTCTTATTCCTCTGGGCCAAACTCAAAAATTCTATTCTTCGGGCATCCACATAACTTGTCCCCACATACTTTCCTTAAAATACCGACTTAAAGAAATCCTATGTTAACCGATCAGCCTGAGCTCCTTCTCCCACAGTAAGCCACCACTGATAGGCTTCATCTCGAAGCAAAGACACAGCACCTTTTAGCTTTTTCTCAGAAGTGCAGTCGAGGTCATCTATTATTCTCTCCGTGGCTTCCAACCAGTATTCAACCACATTAGGAGCCACTCCAGAAATACACCTAAAAATTTCCACTCCATTGACCTTAGTCGTTTTGAAATTAACCCACGGCCCACAACACATTTACTGGTCCTTACGACCCTTTTCAGAATAAGGAGCATAGATTGAGATAGTGCATCATCCCCAGCTGCTCGATCAAATCATCCCGTCTCAGTCATCGGTGAAGATGGTGCTTTCCTAGCCCCAACATTAGGCATGTGGCCTGATACCGAGGATCCAACCCTAGCACCTCTTCGGCCTCTATCGCGGCCTCGTGAACCCCTTCCGCAAGCACCTCTAGCGCTTATATCGTATAACGTATAATCTATTTACGAAGTTTTATGCATTAATTAGTAACTCCAGTAATTATTAACAGATGTCTTATGAGAAGTAGTAATCAGAGTTTGTTTTTTTAATTCAAGAGTCTCTCTACAGTTTCCAGTTTTCTTACAGTCTCAGTTTTCTCTAATTTAGAAGTTTCAATATAGTCCTACTATCTATAGTAATCTCTCAAGATATTTCAGTTCAAGCAGTCTATAATATAAAGAAAACTTACAGATTCAGCGCTGGAGACTCGATGTGCCACACTTGTAACCTTCAAAAATAATTCAAAATAGTTTTCCAAAAATTCCAAATATTTCAACACCCACTCCACAACCGAGTTTTGCAACTTACTTTGATACCACTAAATGTAACACCCCAAATCAGGCCTAGACGTTATGGTCGTATCTAGTGTGTCACATTGAAGTGTCTCTCAAAACTTAAACTTGTTTATAAAACTTGTTTCTTAAGTTTAGAAACCTCTTAAGTAATGTTTAACGGAACACTTAACCAAATGTTTACCTTATTAACTGCTATTATTATATTAAGTTGATTTAAAACGCGGAAGCATTTGAAAACTCTAACTTTTAAAGTCCGTGTCTTTGAAAACCGTAGTTATTTTGAAAATTCATTTTCACCTAACTAGCAGTATAAAGTATGTAAGCAAAGCCCAATTAAATATTTAAAACCAACTTAAAGGCCTTATTACAAAATCAAAACCCAACAAATTAATAAAATTAAAAGAAAAGAAAATGTAAACATCAGCAGTAGTTGTGTGGCCACCTCTGAGTCCATCGCAGCCCCGAATCGTCTATGGCTGAGGATTACCTGCAAAGTTAAAAGGAGAGAGTGAGTCTTCAAAACTCAGTGTGTAATCCCCTTATAGACAATCACTATGCAACATGCAGAATCAGTCTGGGCCTGAGCCCTATACAGGATTGGTACAGTGGAGGCCTTAGCCTATTACAGTAATAGTGTGGGTCTTAGCCCAATATAGTGACAATGTGCGCCTTAGCCCAATACAGTCAACAGAATAATACAGTGATGCAACCCATCCCAATCCAACCAACACACCACTCCCTACCACCAACACACAATGTGGGGATAAAATCGACCCACCCAGCCAACATACCAATATCGCAGCAAAGCTACTAGAATAATAACGCAGCAAAGCTGCCAGTTGCAGTAACGCAGTAAAGCTGCTAGTAACAGTATATGTGGCAAAGCCACTAGTACAGTATACTTCCCCTATATCAGAATCCTAACCCCATGCAATATGTCATGTCATAAATCATACGTGTATGCAAAATGTCATACTCAGTAATAGTCATGTATATATATCATAGAGTAAATCGGTCATACACATATTTTAACTTCTAGGGGTATAACAGTCATTTTACCCTTCGAGGGTATTTCAGTCATTTTACCCATCGAGTGTATTTTAGTCATTATACTCATCGAGGGTATTTCGGTCATTATACCCATCGAGGGTATTTTGGTAATTTTACCTATCAGGGGTATTTCAGTTATTTTACCCATCGGGGGTATTTTGGTCATTTTTTTTGTTCGAGAGTATTTTGGTTATTTTACCCATCGAGGGTATTTTGGCAATTTTACCCTTCAATGCTCTTTCAGTCATGTTACCCTTCGAGGGTATTTTAGTCATTTGCCCACGAATCGCAAGTTTGGCTTACCACTTGAGCGATTGCACGCCCGTGTGGTCACAAACGCCGTGTTTATGGCTTTTTAGCTTTTCATTGATCTACGATTGCAGTGGGGTGATTACACACCTGAATTCGACAGAAAAGCACAAATCTCCACGTACGCCAACCTAGATTCAACCAAACGTCATTTCATTAACTACAACATTCGCTAACCAAACAAATCCAAATGATGCTAAGGAAAAATCAATACTCGAAGCCCCTTATCGAAAACAACCGAACCGCACCATCAGCTCCTCGGAGAAACACCAACCAACTCTTGAACTCCACCTAGCACAAAAGCCACAAAACCCTTTACTTCCAACCCTTAGGTCGCATTTTGCTTAACCATTTAACCCAATAATGTACATACATTCATTCAAACCGCATCCTAAACAACGAATAACAAACACTTACTCACCTACCAAACGTTGACAGGGTAGAGTGCAACTTGAAGCACAAGTAAGAGCAAATCAAAAAGGGGATCCGAAAACTGAAAAGAGACAAGGCAGGGAAAAGAAGCAAAAGAGCAATGGATAGAAAAGCGGAAACTGAACCAGACAAAGGGTGTCACAGAACTCACCTATCAACACTCGACCAAGGAGAAAGAGAAGAACCAACACCAATACTCCCTTTAAAAGTATCTAGAGTGGAGATGGAGCAAGAATTCGGCAAGGTCTGGGAAAAAGTAGAGGAGAATAGGGGAAAAGAGAATAGAAGATTCGACAACCCAGAGAAAAAGGAGGAGAAAGGGGATTCGGCAGAGGGGACTAACGAACTATTCGGTCAAAACAAAAACAAGAAGAGAAAACAAAAAGAGTAAAAGGAAAAGCAGGAAAACAAATGAGCAAACCCGAAAGGTACCCACAGTCTTTAGCAATATTCGATACAAGCAAAAGGTGAAAGAAAAACTGACCAAATCAAAGTAGACAGAGAGAAAAACAACCCCAAACCGATTCCCACAACGCCTAAAGACCAATTTCGGCACAAGCCTACCCCCAAACAGCACAACTACCCCACACTCTCAAACTCCTTGATTTCCTCCTAAAAACTCTCCCATTATCCCTCCTTGATTTTCTCCACCAATTCCTTCTCAACTTCCCTAACCACTCCATTCAAAATCCATTCAAACTCTCCAAAACTGTGTTTCAGTCCAACACCACTACCTACACAGCTCAAGCAGGAAAATAATTACTACCTTGCACAACCCAGGACTTGAACCTCAAACCTCATGGATACTTCACACGCCACCTACCACTGGACCAATAAGTTTTTTATGTCATAAAACAAGTATTAATATATATAAGGCCTAAGTGCCAGCGTCTAGATTCATTTAAGAGAAAAACCAAAAATTGTTCCAAGGCCAAGACTTGAACCTAGGCTTCTCAAACACTCTCATACACACCCAAATCACTTAACCATTAAAGCAAACAAGTAATCAGTGAAAAATCATGCAAAAATTAAATACTTGAAATTTGGGGGGCCATCTTCTTACAGTATGCTTTGTAATAAATAAAACTTGGTAGGCCGTAAAATGTTGAAAGGATATTTTATAATTCACTTTAGCAAAACGTTGAATTATGTATGTTATTTTTTACATGCACGATGTTTGAAATGCATAGTTATAGCCCGATTACCTATTTGATAAAAGGTTGTAATTTTTATAAATACGGCATGCGTGTCGTGCCTTATTACTATTCTCTTGTATTTCTCTTCTCATCTTACTCCCTCGTATGTAAAACGAGTTTCTGCATATTGTAATTTGCAAGAGTTATTGTGGGCTAGAAGAGCAGGAAGATGGGCCAACTAGTGTGGACCGATAGCTTGTGAAAACGGCTTACACCTTTAGGTTTCCTTTGGTTCTCCCATTAGCTTGGGTTGAACCACCTTAGTTTATGGGCTAAAACTATTGCATTTATTTATTGCTTTATTTATTCATGTATGAGCTACTATGGATATCTCAAGCATGCCAATTTTATATATATTAAAATTTGATAATAATAAACCCCATTAATTAATGAGGTCAATTAAAAGACTAAAAGGACTAAAGTAGACCATAATCGATGAGATGCAACAACCTTAATAAAATCCCTCTATTAAATATAAAGTCAACATAGCCTTTCAATTTTACCCTCATTAAGGCCTCGATCAATACTGTGTAGGTTCTGCCAAAGAAAAGTATTAGTATTTATCTTGGTTAAACGCGAAGAATAAACAAGTGATATTCGCTGGTTAAAAATTGGTTAATGACTTAACTAGGTTACTCTAATAGGATTAGAAACCTAGAGGCAAGTAATTTGGATAAATCATAAGATGATTAGAACAAGAGTTGTTCACCAAATATTAGGAGTTACATATGATGTAATTAGCAAGTGTTGCTTACCTAAATAACATAATCTTGAGAGTAAAGCCAAAGCTGACTTAAGAGAATGTGAAATATGGATCCTTAACCCACTCGAAATACTTTCAAGAAAGTCTTTTCTAAATTAATATATTAATTTTGAAATTAAATAGTGGGAACATCTTTTAATAAAGTCCTATTAATGATTGATATAAACTTGGTAAATTTACTCACACACATATTTTATAGTTGTAGATATATTATGGCTGCAAACACTAATACACTCTCATTGCGATCGGTCCTTGAGAAGGACAAATTGAATGGTTTGAACTTTCTTGATTGCTTCGGTAACTTGAGGATTGTCCTCACACAAGAATGAAAATTATATGTCGTTGAACAACCACTTCCTAATGAACCACCCGCTAATGCCTCGAGGGTTGATAGAGATGCTTACAGGAAGCATCTCGATGACATGGTAGACGTTGGATGTCTTATGCTTGCCACTATGAATCCTGAGCTTCAGAAGCAACATGAGGACATGGTTGTTTATGATATGATCAAGCACCTGAAAGAACTTCATCAGGGGTAAGCACGGCAAGAGAGGTTTGATACATCTAAGGCCCTATTCCAATGTAAGCTAGCTGAAGGAAGCCCAGTAGGACCTCATGTCTTTAAGATGATTGGTTATATTGAAAGCCTATCTAAGCTTGGGTTTCCATTGAGCCAAGAGTTGGCCACTAATTTTATTCTGCAATCGTTGCCTGATAGCTACAGCCAGTTTGTCCTCAATTTCAATATGAATGAAATTGACAAGACTCTGCCACAGTTGCTCAGTATGTTACAAACTGCTGAAGGCAACATGAAAAATGTTAGACCCAAGCCCATACTAATGGTCCGTAACAACAAGGGAAAGGCCAAGGTTCAGACAAAGCTCAAGGGCAAAGGTAGGCCCTAGCCTGGAAAAGGAAATTCTGCACTGAAACCTAAAGGTGGGGTGTCTAAGGAAACTGCTTTCATTGTGGTGTGACTGGACATTAGAAGCGGAACTGCCCTATCTATCTTGAGGAAGTCAAGAAGGCCAAAACAAGCGGAACGTTTGCTTCAGGTATTTATGTTATTGATATTAATTTATCAACTACTAATTCTTGGGTATTAGATACTGGTTGTGGTTCTCATATTTGTACTTTTGTATAGGGGCTACAAAGGAGTAGGACTTTTGCTAGAGGAGATGTGGACCTGCGAGTTGGAAATGGAGCAAAAGTTGCTGCATTTGCTGTGGGAACATATACTTTATCTTTGCCTAGCAGACTTGACTTATGTTTAGAGGATTGTTATTTTGTGCCAAGTTTGACTAAAAACATTATTTCAATTTCTTGTTGAGACAAAATTGGTTTTGAGATAATTATTAAGAATAATTTTTGTTCCTTTTATCTCAATAATGTTTTCTATGGTTCGGCACAATTGATAAATGACATCTATATTTTAGATCAAATGAATCTCATTTACAACATAAATACTAAAAGATCTAAAATAAATTACTCAAATTAAACTTATCTATGGCATTGTCTTTTGGGCCACATAAGTGAGAAATGCATATCCAAGCTCCATAAAGATGGTCTCTTGGATTCATTTGTTTTTGAACAATTTGAAGTATGTGAATCTTGCTTATTGGGAAAAATGACTAAATCTCCTATTACTAGTAAAAGTGAACGAGCTAGTGATATATTGGGCCTAATACATTCTGATGCATGTAGACCAATACACAGGCTAGAGGTGGATTTCACTACTTCGTTACTTTCACTGATGATTTTAGTAGATATGGGTATGTTTATCTCATGCGTCATAAGTTTGAGTCCCCTGAAAAGTTAAAGGAATTCAAAAATGAAGTACAAAATCAACTAGGCAAACTATCAAGACACTTCGATCTGATCGAGGTGGAGAGTATTTGAGCCTAGAGTTTGATGATCTTTTGAAGGAATGTGGGATTTTCTCACAACTTACTCCTCCTGGTACTCCTCAATGGAATGAAGTTTCTAAGAGAAGAAATCGAACTCTGTTAGACATGGTTCGATCCATGATGAGTCATGCTGATCTACCGACTTCTTTTTGGGGACATGCACTTGAGACAGCTTCTTTCACACTAAATCATGTTCCATCTAAATTGGTTCAAAAGACGCCATATGAGATGTAGACTGGGAAACGTCCTAGTATGTCTTTTATGAAAATTTAGGGTTGCGAAGCTTATGTTAAACGTCAGATGTCTACTAAGCTTGAACCCAAATCTGAAAGGTGTATTTTTGTGGGGTATCTGAAAGAAACCAAAGGATATTATTTCTTTAAACTCACTAAGAACAAAATGTTTGTTACTCAGACTGGTGTCTTCCTAGAGAGAGAATTTGTTTCTAGAAAAGGAAGTGGGAGAAAGATTGAACCTGAAGAAATTCAAGAATCACAAGATACCACTGAACCAGAGATAGAACAACAAATTCTACAAGAAATTAAGGAACAAGTAACTGCTGTAGAAACACAACCACTGCGCAGATCTTTAAGAGAACACCATGCACCTAAGAGATATGGATTTCTCATTACAATGCATGGTGACGTTCTTATAGATCAAGATCAACCTAGGACTTATCAAGAAGTGGTGACGAGCCTAGACTCTGAAAAATGGCTTGAAGCCATGAGATCTGAGATGGATTCCATGTATGAAAACCAAGTATGGACTTTGATTGACCCACCCGAAGGGGTTAAACCTATAGGGTGCAAGTGGTTTTTCAAAAAGAAAACCGACATGGATGGTAATGTACAAACATACAAGGGGCGATTAGTCGCTAAAGGTTTTCGCCAAATTTATGGTGTTGACTATGATGAAACATTTTCTCCTGTAGCTATGTTTAAATCCATTAGGATCTTACTCGCCATAGCTGCATTTCATGACTATGAAATCTGGTAGATAGACGTCAAAACAACTTTCCTTAACGGAAAACTTGAAGAGGATGTGTACATGACACAACCTGAAGGTTTTGTCAATCCAAAAGATGCTAGAAAGATATGTAAGCTACAAAGATCCATTTATGGATTAAAGCAAGCTTCTCGAAGTTGGAATCTTCGTTTTAACGATGCAATCAAAGAGTTTGGTTTTATCAAATATGAAGATGAGCCATGTGTTTACAAGAAAGTTAGTGGGAGCACTATCACCTTCTTGGTACTGTATGTGGATGACATACTTATCATGGGAAATGACATACCTACCTTGTAGTCTATTAAGACTTGGTTAGGAAGTTGTTTTTCTATGAAGGACTTGGACGAAACCACTTACATCTTAGGAGTCAAGATCTATAGAGATAGATCAAGACGACAACTAGGTCTAAGCCAAAGTACATACATAGATAAAGTACTGAAAAGGTTCAGTATGGAAGAATCTAAGAGAGAATTCCTACCTATGAGACATGGTATTTCACTCTCAAAAGAAATGTGTCCTTCAACTCCACAAGAGAGAGAACGCATGAGTAAAATTCCATATGCTTCCGCTATTGGATCTATCATGTATGCCATGTCATGTACCCATCCAGATGTCTCATATGCCTTAAGTATGATGAGCAAGTACCAAGTAGATCTCAGTGAAGGTCACTGGACCATAGTCAAGAATATCCTTAAGTACTTAAGAAGAACTAAGGATACGTTCCTAATATATAGAGGTAAGGAAGAGTTAAGTGTAAAACGTTACACTGATGCCAACTTCCAAACCGACAAGGACAATTCTCGATCAAAATCAGGTTTTGTGTTTTGCCTTAATGGTGGTGCTGTGAGCTGGAACAGTTCAAAGCAAAGTATAGTAGCCGATTCTACAACAGAGGCCGAGTATATTGCAGCTAGTGAGGCAACAAAGGAAGCGATTTAGATCAAGAAGTTTATTACTGAACTAGGGGTTGTGCCTAGCATATCAGATGCTATAGAACTCCGATGTGATAACAATGGAGCCATTGCACAATCCAAAGAACCCAAATCTCACCAGCGATCGAAACATATACTTAGGCGCTACCATCTTATTCGAGAGATTATCGATCGAGGGGATGTAGCGATATGCAGAGTACCTACAGATGATAACATTGTTGATCCCTTGACCAAGCCTCTAACACAGCAGAAGCATGATCGTCACACTAAGTTGCTTGGTATTAGATATATGAGTGATTGGTCTTAGTGCTAGTGGGAGATTGTAAGAGTATGCCCAAAGATCAATCATGAGATGGTTGTAATAACAAACTTGATTTACCATGTTTATTAATATAAGGCGTTGCCATTATTATTTCAGTTTCTTTTCTGTGTGTATAAATAAACTATTTTATAATAATGTCCTGAGAATAATATGATTATTCTTAAAAGATCCTCAGTCAAGTATTACTGTGGACTAGGACAACAATAATGCATTAAGACTAACATGTAGTTGATTGATGATAAAGAGTTGTCATTGATATGGAGTGTCAAAATTAATGCATGAATATGTGTGTTAGAGAACAACATATTGGACTGACCCGCTATGAGTATGTTTCCTGGATTATTATGTAATTGTCACAACATTACTCATAGTGATTAATATGTATATGATCCTCAAACTTGAAATCATCATTATCCCAACATCGTGAGTTGTATATTTTGATATAGTCAAACATACACCGTAACTGGTTGTTCTATAAAGGCTGATGTTGTATATACCACAACCTATGTAAAGGGATATGGTTGATCGATAAGTCCCTCCTACATAATGGAAGTAATATCTTAGGCCAATTGATTGAGTGAGACTAGAAATGCATGGTCATGCTCAAATAAGTTGATATGAGATGTCATACTTATTTATATATCATAGTCTACTCAAGATATCAAGGAACACGGAATGGACTATGCAAGTGTGACTATTCCATGACTTGTGTTGTAATGGCCCAAATTTAAGGTTATCAAAATAGTGGTTTCGTAACCACAAATCCAGTTTAAAGAGAAATTATTATTAATTTTTTTATGATTTATCGAGTGATTAGATATAAGTAATAGAGTATTGATAAGAAATTTTATTGATTGCATGCCTAAATTGCCTATTAAGACTTAATTGCAAAAGTGGGTAAATATGAGTTTTAGATGATAAAGGATTTATTTGAAGTCTATAATCAAAGTAAAGGTTCTTAAATAGTAATTAGACCATAAAATTTCCATGGGAAAAAATAGGCATGGATAGATAAAAATAACTAAAGTTTTAATGAAGGGTATTTTAGTCATTGAATAATAAAAAGAATAAAAAGGGAAAAAGATGGAAAAAATATCATCTTCTCCAAAAAGCTTGCTGCCAAAATTTGAAGGACACCATAGCTAGGGTTTTCACACTTTCTCAAGCTCATAGTAAGTGATTCCAAGCCCCATTTTTAATGTTCTTTACATTTTTGAGATCCCGGTAGCTTAATTTAGCTTATTCTAGCAATAATTTAACCTAGGGTTTATATTTGGAAAAATAATCATAGGTGAAAAGTGTTTATTTTGATGTTTTAAGGTATAATATGAAGCTAGAAATTATGTTAAACAACTTTTGCTAGTCGATTTTAAGCAAAAACGACTAAAACTCCATAATCGGTAAAATACCTAATGTTCATAAGTAGATGTTAGAGTAAGAATTTTATGTTGTCATAGAAGAGAAAAATGTTCAGCATGTTGTGAAACATAAGAATAAGAGATGACGTTTAATTTCTGAGCTTTGGGGAAAAGTGTAATTATGTAAAAGTTTAGGGGTAAAATTGTAATTTTTCTTAAGTTAGAGTCGAGGGCTGTTTTAATGAATGTGAGTATTAAATAAGTTAAATTTTCTATTATAGATCAAGAAGAATGGAATTCGAGGTTAGATCGAGGAAAGAATAAGATTGAAGACTAAGTGATAGATTTGGCTATATTTGGTACCGTGGTAAGTTTACGGTAAATAAATGCAATATTTTAATAATTATTATTAATGTTGTTATTTTCTAGAAATTATATATTTTTTTCATGAATTTATCTAATGTTGACTCAAGTATGAGATGACAAAGAATTAGTGATACAAGCCTCGTTGAAACATTAGGAATGTATTGGATACAAATGTCATGACATTTGGGTAAAGAGATTCCATGTAAGACCATGTCTGGGACATTGCATTGGCATCCTTGAGATCATGAGACGTCCCATGTAAGACCATGTCTGGGACATGGCATTGGCACCGAGATGAGAGGTCCCATGTAAGACCATGTCTGGGACATGGCGTTCGCACCGAGATGAGAGATCCCCCGTAAGACCATGTCTAGGACATGGCATGGGCACCGATATGAGAACTCCCATGTAAGACCATATCTGGGATATGGCATTTGCAGTACATGAAACATCCCATGTATGACCATGTCTGGGACATGGCTTTGGCATGTTATTATCAGAAAGAGACCCAAGTATCCTTATTATTCCAATGTGGTTCAACGGGCTAGTAAATAACTTATGTTCATGAAAGTTCAGTTAAAAGCATATATGGCAAGTTCAAGTGAGTTATAAGAGTTAAGAGTATATTACATTACCCAATGAGAATCAACATTTCAGCAAGAGAAAAGTAAGTCATAATTATGAGTTATCTAAGTAAACAAGTAAGTGAATGAGTAAGAGATCAAGTAAAGAGGAAACTAAAGATTATGTTACTTGGTTATTATTATTTGTGTTTAATGTTGCTATTTATTTACTTGTAAACTTACTAAGCATTATGCTTATTTTGTTTATTTTCTTTTTATATAGCATTATTAATCAAAGTCAAGAATCCTAAAGACGTTGGAGATCGTCCACACTATCAACCATAACGACTCGGTATTTTATGATGAACTATGTTTGAACTATGGCATGTATAGGGACTTACTTATTTTGAATGTTGTATTATGATTTTGATAAAGAATGATGTGTAAATATCTAATGATTAATGGTTGTCAAAATGGCTAAGTATGAAGGTGCTTGTTGTTATACATGTCTATGTGATAAATTATGCATAGAAATCAAGAAAGAGTAATAATTTGCAAAGAAACAGATTGCGAACAACAGCAGTGACGTGATTTTAAAAAATACTTAGGATAGTATAAAATGAATTATAGGGTGTATTATATATATAATGAAATCTTGTTGAGTCTATTTTCATGGAAAATAACGGTTTAACAAAAGGAATTTTATATTTTGAGATATGTGAATTTTGGTGAGACAGGGTCAGAACTATTTTTGGAGTCTCCTATTCTGAGTTTAGAAAATCACTAAAAATTGTAAAAAAATAGTTATGAGTTTTAATTTATATGTATAGATTCCTTATTGAGTCTATTTTCTGTAGAAACAAGTGATAACACCATATGAAAATTCTAAAATGAGAAAACTTATTTTTAGTGGCAAGCACTCAGGACAGTCGAGTGGTGAAACAGGGGAGACTTTAAGTAATAAACTGTACTAATTTCCTGAACCAAAAATTCTGAAAAATTTATGGTAAAAAGAAATATGAGTCTAGTTTTAGGGAAAATTTACGGATCTAAATTTCAAGTTTCATAGCTAAATTTATAATTAATTTAGTGGTTGTTGTGCAGGTGGACAGCCTTATTATGAACAGTGAAATAACTTTTAAAAGTAAATTTTTATGCCCCGAACTTTTAAGTTAAGTCAAGTAACGCCTCATGCTCAACTCCGGAAGTGGTCTCGGGTAAGGGGTGTTACATGTGTCCATTCCAGAGATAAAGGACTTAAGGATTAATGCAAAAAAAGGTTAATCACAAAAAGGTTATGTCGAATCATGACTTCTTGTAACTTAGGTAGCAATGATGCATTGCTAGATGCCACTCACTGTTTGTAACATTAGAATCGTTCTAGTATTACTGCTAACGTTACAAGAACCTACAGGGTCACACCTTATGGTTGAAATGAACAGAATAAAACATAGTTGGTATTATGTTTCGTTGTCACATGAATTAAATTAATTATAGAATCAAATATCGAACATGTTATATGTACAAGGATGTTGTACACATAATAAGAACATAGTTCTATTAATATATGAATTTGGTTCGTATATAAATTTAAATAAATATAGTTTACCGAAATCCTTGTTATAATTAATGTAATTATAATTTTCGGTTAAAAATATTATTATATTTATTTATTTTTAATTATGATTATTATGTTCAGATAAAAATTTTATGAATTATGATTCATTATATATATACCAATTATAAAAGGGTGAGATATAGAGAGTTTTTGAAACCCTAAAAAAAGAAAAGAAACCCGAAAACTTTGCTTGTGAGGTCTAGAGCCGTCAAGCAAAGAATTCTCCAAAAATAGTTTTGGAGATTTCTTCCGTTCATTGTCAAACTGGGTGGATTAGGTAGAGGTCGGAATCATAAAAGGTTGCGACTTGGTTCGATAGTAGATCAGAATTCTCGTTGCTGAGGCGTCGTTGTCTACTCATATTGAAGTTTCGGTAATTTTGAAACCATTATTTCACCCCGATTCGTTCCTCGCACATGGATCCATGGGTTGGATCGCCGGAATTATTTTTTTATTAGTTTTTGCTGTGCCATAGGGGTACCGGTGATCCTACAATTATTTGTATGGTCTCTCTTCAATGATGCCGGATATGGAATTCGTGTTTTGTATTCTCTAATTATTGGCTTATGCTTTTTCTTACCTTCCTTAACCTCATCACTTTTCACAACAGCTTCTAGCTTTGACTTTTTTTCAGGCTCTACTAACCCTTTCACATTTCGAATAGTGATTGAATGGATTTGCTCCTTTGGGTTAGTTTCAGTGTAGCTAGGTAAGCTCCCTTGTGGTCTTTCTGATGTGAGCTTGCCTACGAACCAAGTGGAGAACTAACAAGAAGCCATCAAGCTGCCCATTGGTCCAATAACGCGAGCTAGAGCTAAACGATTCAAAGATGCTATTTTAGCAATGGTGGAACGGGTTGAGGAAAATGATAGCAAGGAGTTTAAAAACGAGTTGAACATATTCAACTTCTTTGAAGCTGAATTTTGTTCTAGCTAATTAATTTGCTGCTGGAATTTTAGACCATTTAAATAAGCATTTAAATAAGTTTCATTACAGCTTTTAAATATGTCTTAATTTATTACAAGTGTTTAATATGTTGATTTGGTTACATGAATTAATTATGTTCAGCCGAATTAATGTGTCTTGTTTAGTACATATTTAATTCGGCTTAATGTTAATTAGTATGTTCATATTATGTTTTAAATTAATTCAGCTGAATTGAGTTAAATTAATGAGGTTCATTTGTTTTGTTTAGGTTCAGCCGAATGTGGAAGATGCATGGGAAAGGTTGGCCGAATGTGGTGTGCAAGATGCATGCATGTTGGATTCAATGCACCTAATGATACATGCATGAACTACATTAAAAATGGTGTGCTAATTATTGAAGTTCTCTAAGTGAC
This sequence comes from Gossypium hirsutum, assembly GCF_007990345.1. Classification (NCBI taxonomy): domain Eukaryota; kingdom Viridiplantae; phylum Streptophyta; class Magnoliopsida; order Malvales; family Malvaceae; genus Gossypium; species Gossypium hirsutum. The sequence continues at coordinate 36,061,982 of NC_053449.1, forward strand.
CATTCGGCTAAAGAGATAGTTTTTCAAGCTGCCATTCATTTCCTTCACATTGCTGGATACATTTTGGCCATTCGGTTCTTGGTGTTCACATTTTAAGGCTTTTCAAAACCGTCCATTCACACCTAATGTGGCTGCTCAAGTGCCCTCTTTATTATTGATAATTTTTCAGCAAGAGTTGCCTATTGAATGATCATTTAAGCTCATCAGCCGAATGTAGCTGCTACATGCATTCCCAAGATTCATTTGCTTAATGTGGAAGCTTCATGTATGGTCACCATTCAGCCGAACCTACATTGGCCATTTTTTTTGTTCAATGTTTGCTTAGAAACTAAGTCTAGAATATGTCCATTCGGCTACTAGGCATTAGGCTATAAATAGTTACTCATTTTCTTGTAAAAGGACTTTTTGCCAAATTTCTGAATGAAATACAATTTTAGTGAGAAATTCACTCTCTTTATTCTTCAAAGCTCAATTGACTTATCTTTACGAGTGACGTCAATCTGACTTTGTATCAAACTTATCACCCTTGGTGTGCCGTTCACAAATATACCGAAGGTTCCTATTTTGCTAAATAGAGGGTCTCGGTTTTATCTACCATCATTTTCTTTTTCTTTGAAACCTTTAAGCCCGGGTCCTTATTTGCTAATAAGGGTTCGTTCTTGTTTCATTGGAAACCATTTATCCCCATTTTGCTTCCTAAGTCATTTAAAACCATTATAACTCATCTTATTGAATTTGAACTAAATCGACACTACCAAATTTCAATCGAGAACATAATACGACTCGTCACATCATCCGAAACGAGCTCGTATCAGTTGGTATCAGAGCTGGTTAATTTAGGTACGTAAATTGTAGTTTCAAAAAAAAATTGAAAAAAATTGTATACAGTCTAGGTGCGGACGAAAAGAACGTGAAAGATCCGTAAAAAAAAGAGTCTGGAGACACTTCAACAAAATTTTTTCCAAAATCACATTCTACACTCTTTTATATCGATCTTAGTGAAATTTCACTCTATTAAAAAAATTCAAGTGTGATTGTTGTTCCGAACAAGTGATTCTTCTTTTCCAATTAGTGAATTCATTTTATACGCCACATCTTCAAACCTTTCTTTCTTTCGAGCCTACCCCAAACCATACAATTTTCCTTTGCTTAGCCCTTGAAGCCGACCCACAAGTGTGGATAAATCTAAGTAGCTTTTTAGAATATCGAGAGTTGGATTTGAGAGGTAAAAGGCAAGAGAGTACATCAAGATAAAAGCCGGAAATAGAGTGAAACACGAGAGGAGTGAATTCTTTTCTTGTGAGAGAAATTGTGAGGTTTTTGTGGTGAGGATAATTTCTTAATTTTAATCATCATGTCTAGGAGCCCGGAACGATGAGCAACAAGTGGAGGAGCCTCGAATGCCGCTGGTGGAGGAGTTAATCTTCAACCGAGAAGGAATGTTTCCGGAGGCGGAGTGTCCGATCTTCAAGTTCAAGCAATCGTGCGAGAAATCTCTCGTTTGTTCCAACCTCAATTCGATTCCCTTCATGAACGAATGGAACAAATGGAGGAACGAAGCCAACGTGCAAACACCCCTGCTATTCCAAGAAGAGAGCAAGAACGTCCATGGCAACATGCCAATGATTTATACGAACCAAGTGACGTTGAAAGTGAACGAGCATCGCGACAAAGTGCAAGGCGACAAGGTCAACGAGCACGGGGACAAAGAGACCGAGAGCGGCCCGATGATGACTTAAAGAATATTAAGATGGCAATTCTTACTTTTCAAGGAAGGTCGGATCCTGAGGCCTATCTTGAATGGGAGAAGAAGGTGGAATTAGTTTTTGAGTGCTACAATTACTCGGAAAGCAAGAAGGTGAAGTTAGCTGCTATAGAATTCTCCGACTATGCCATAATATGGTGGGATCAACTCACGATGAGCCGAAGACGCAATGGAGAACGTCCCGTGTCTACATGGGCGGAAATGAAAGCGATAATGAGAAAACTATTCATACCGGCTTACTATCACCGGGAATTGTATCAAAAGCTCCAAAGTCTAACTCAAGGCCAACGAAGCATGGAGGATTACTACAAGGAAATGGAAGTGGCCATGATCCGCGCCAATGTGGAGGAAGATCGAGAAGCCATGATGGATCGATTTCTCGCCGGCCTTTAACCAAGATATTGCAAATATTGTGGAGCTACATCATTATGTCGAGGTCATTGATATGGTCCATATGGCCATAAAGGTTGAAAAACAATTAAAGAGAAAAGGTACGTTCTGTTCTTTCCCTAATACTTCTTCTACGACTAGGTGGGGGCAAGGGTCCAACAAACGAGACTTGCCGAGTTGAAATAAAGAAGTAAGTGGAGCTACCAAATTTAACAAACCAATGGCCGAATCGAGTAAAGGAAAGATGGATGCCCAACCAAATAGATCTCGAGACATTAAGTGCTTCAAATGTCTTGGAAGGGGCCACATCGCAAGCCAATGCCTGAACCGGAATGCGATGTTTGTTCGAGATGATGGTGAAATTGAATCCGAAAGTGAACAAGAGAACGAGGTTGTTGAACAACTCGAAGAAGAGGAAGACATCGAACAAGCAGAGAATGGAAAAATCTTGGTTGTGAAAAGAAGCCTTACTTTGCAAGGTACCGAAAATGATCAACAACGCGAAAACATCTTCCATACGCGATGTCAAGTGCAAGGTAAGATTTGTTGCGTGATAATCGATGGAGGAAGTTGTACAAATGTGGCTAGTACGTTGATGGTGGAGAAACTCGGATTGGCCACCACCAAACATCCCCATCCGTATAAACTCCAATGACTTAACGATGGTGGAGAATTGAAGGTAACCAAGCAAGTGCTTATTTCGTTTACAATCGGAAAATATCAAGATGAAGTGATGTGTGACGTTGTGCCAATGCATGCGGGGCATCTTCTTTTGGGACGGCCTTGGCAATTCGACAAACGACCAATTCATGATGGATACACGAACCGTTTTTCTTTCAAACATATGGGCGAATGGTGACGTTAGCTCCATTAACACCCAAACAAGTGTATGAAGGTCAAATCAAAATGAGGAGCTCTATTGAAAAATCCAAAGAAAGTGAGCGAGAGCAAAAAAATGAAAAGAATGTAGAAAAGAAGAAAAGCAAAAAGATGAGTCATAAAAAAAGAGAGAGTGATTCAAAAGAGAAAGAAAAAGAAACGAGTGATGAAAATGAAAAAAAGAGTTTGTATGTAAAAGAAAGAGAAGTTAGGAAATCGATGTTGCTAAAGCAACCATTGCTGGTTCTTTTGTACAAGGAAAGCTTATTTGGTACTAACGAACTTGATGACAAGTTACCTTCTTCTGTTTTGTCTGTGTTGCAGGATTTTAAAGATGTTTTCCCGGAAGAAATCCCGAGTGGATTGCCACCTATTCATGGAATTGAACACCAAATAGACTTGGTGCCGGGGGCTGCTATTCTGAACCGTCCTGCTTATCGAAGCAATCCCGAAGAGACGAAAGAACTACAAAAGCAAGTGAACGAACTTCTTGAAAAAGGCTATGTGCGTGAAAGCCTTAGTCCATGCGCCGTGCCTGTTTTGCTCGTTCCGAAGAAGGATGGAACGTGGAGGATGTGTGTGGACTGTCGTGCAATTAATAAGATAACCATTAAGTATCGTCATCCTATACCGCGATTGGATGATATGCTTGATGAACTAAGTGGCGCAAGTTTATTTTCAAAAATCGATCTTAAAAGTGGTTATCACCAAATACGGATGCGCGAGGGAGACGAGTGGAAGTCTGCTTTCAAAACAAAGCACGGGCTTTACGAATGGCTCGTTATGCCCTTTGGCTTAACAAATGCCCCGAGTACATTCATGAGGCTTATGAATCACGTTTTGAAGCCTTTTATTGGTAGATTTTGCGTAGTATACTTCGATGATATATTGATCTATAGTAAAAATTTTGATGAACATGTTTTACATCTAAAGGCTGTTTTGGAAGTATTGAGAAAAGAAACCTTGTATGCTAATTTGAAGAAATGTGATTTTTGCACTAACAAGGTTGTGTTTTTAGGTTTTGTTGTTAGCTCGGAGGGTCTTGAAGTCGATCAAGAGAAGATCAAGGCGATCCAAGAATGGCCCCGTCCGACGAATGTCTCCCAAGTTCGAAGTTTCCGTGGATTAGCAAGTTTTTACCGACGATTCGTGCCAAACTTCAGCACCTTAGCCACACCCTTAACTGGGGTTATTCGTAAGAATTCTAATTTTGTATGGGGAGAGGAACAAGAAAAATCCTTTTTGAAAATTAAAGATTGTTTAACTCATGCACCCTTATTAGCATTGCCTAATTTTGATAAAACTTTCGAGTTAGAGTGTGATGCATCAGGTTTAGGTATTGGAGCCGTGTTGATGCAATATGGACACCCTATCGCGTATTTTAGCGAGAAACTCAACGGTGTTGTTTTAAACTACTCGATGTACGACAAGGAGCTCTACTCGTTGATTCGAGCCTTAGAAACGTGGCAGTACTATCTTTGGCCCAAAGAATTCGTAATACACACCGACCACGAGTCCTTGAAGTATTTAAAAGGGTAACACAAGTTGAATAAGAGGCATGCTAAGTGGGTAGAATTTCTCGAATCTTTTCCATATGTTATTAAATATAAAAAAGGTAAGGAAAACGTAGTGGCTGATGCACTATCTCGGAGGTATGCTTTACTAAATGTTTTGGATGCAAAATTGCTGGGATTTGTATTTCTCAAAGACTTATATGTCGAAGATGCTGAATTTGGTGAACATTTCAGGTTATGCGAAAAAGGAGCTTATGAGAAGTACTATCGACATGATGGGTACTTATTCCGAGAAGGGAAGCTTTGTATACCCCAAGGGTCCGTTCGAGAGGTGTTGATTGAGGAAGCGCATAGTGGTGGATTAATGGGGCACTTCGGAGTTGCCAAGACTTTAGCCACACTCAACGAACACTTCTTTTGGCCCAATATGCGACGAGATGTTGAACGATGTTGTAATCGATGCATTGCTTGAAAACGGGCTAAGTCACGAATTAAGCCCCATGGTTTGTATAAGCCATTGCCCATTCCCGAAACCCCTTGGTCTGATATCTCTATGGATTCGTGCTAGGATTACCAAGGAGTAAAAATGGCCGAGATTCAATATTTGTGGTTGTAGATAGGTTCTCAAAAATGGCTCATTTTATAGCATGTCATAAAACTGATGATGCCGTGAATATTGCTAACTTATTTTTCAAAGAAGTGGTTAGGTTGCATGGCATGCCTAGGACGATTGTGTCCGACTGAGACGCGAAGTTTCTTAGCCATTTTTGGAGGACACTATGGGGGCGTCTTGGAACGAAGTTGCTGTTTTCAACCACTTGCCATCCGCAAACGGACGGCCAAACCGAAGTGGTCAACCGGATTCTGTCTACATTGCTTCGGGCTATTATTCGGAAGAATTTGAAGGCTTGGGAAGAATGCTTACCACATGTGGAGTTTGCGTATAATCGAGCTGTTCATTCAGCTACCAAATTTTCTCCTTTTGAAATTGTTTATGGTTTCAATCCATTAACACCACTTGATTTAATGCCATTGCCTTCTAATCAACTTGTTCATGTAGATGGAAAGCGCAAAGCTGATTTCGTCAAGCAATTGCACCAACGAGTTCGAGAAAATATTGAGGCCAAGACCAAGAACTATGAGCAACATGCTAATAAAGGTCGTAAGCGAGTTGTGTTCGATCCGGGAGATTGGGTTTGGTTGCATATGCGAAAGGAGAGATTTCCTATGCAAAGGCAATCCAAACTTCTTCCGAGAGGGGATGGACCGTTTCAAGTCCTTGAGCGAATTAACGATAACTCCTATAAATTGGACTTGCCTGGTGAATATAATGTTAGCGCGACTTTTAACGTTTCTAATTTGTCTCCGTTTGATGCAGATTTCGATTTGAGGACAAATCGTTCTGAAGAGGAGGGGAATGATTTGAGCTTGCCTACGAACCAAGTGGAGAACGAACAAGAAGCCATCAAGCTGCCCATTGGTCCAATAACGCGAGCTAGAGCTAAACGATTCAAAGATGCTATTTTAGCAATGGTGGAACGGGTTGAGGAAAATGATAGCAACGAGTTTAAAAACGAGTTGAACATATTCAACTTCTTTGAAGCTGAATTTCGTTCTAGCTAATTAATTTGCTGCTGGAATTTTAGACCATTTAAATAAGCATTTAAATAAGTTTCATTATAGCTTTTAAATATGTCTTAATTTATTACAAGTGTTTAATATGTTGATTTGGTTGAATTAAAGGTGTCTAGATGTCATTTAATTTGTCTGAATATATTACATGAATTAATTATGTTCAGCCGAATTAATGTGTCTTGTTTAGTACATATTTAATTCGGCTTAATGTTAATTAGTATGTTCATATTATGTTTTAAATTAGTTCAGCTGAATTGAGTTAAATTAATGAGGTTCATTTGTTTTGTTTAGGTTCAGCCGAATGTGGAAGATGCATGGGAAAGGTTAGCCGAATGTGGTGTGCAAGATGCATGCATGTTGGATTCAATGCACCTAATGATACATGCATGAACTACATTAAAAATGGTGTGCTGATTATTGAAGTTCTCTAAGTGACCATTCGGCTAAAGAGATAGTTTTTCAAGCTGCCATTCATTTCCTTCACATTGCTGGATACATTTTGGCCATTCGGTTCTTGGTGTTCACATTTTAAGGCTTTTCAAAACCGTCCATTCACACCTAATGTGGTTGCTCAAGTGCCCTCTTTATTATTGATAATTTTTCAGCAAGAGTTGCCTATTGAATGATCATTTAAGCTCATCAGCCGAATGTAGCTGCTACATGCATTCCCAAGATTCATTTGCTTAATGTGGAAGCTTCATGTATGGTCACCATTCAGCCGAACCTACATTGGCCATTTTTTTTGTTCAATGTTTGCTTAGAAACTAAGTCTAGAATATGTCCATTCGGCTACTAGGCATTAGGCTATAAATAGTTACTCATTTTCTTGTAAAAGGACTTTTTGCCAAATTTCTGAATGAAATATAATTTTAGTGAGAAATTCACTCTCTTTATTCTTCAAAGCTCAATTGACTTATCTTTACGAGTGGTGTCAATCTGACTTTGTTTCGAACTTATCACCCTTGGTGTGCCGTTCACAAATATACCGAAGGTTCCTATTTTGCTAAATAGAGGGTCTCGATTTTATCTACCATCATTTTCTTTTTCTTTGAAACCTTTAAGCCCGGGTCCTTATTTGCTAATAAGGGTTCGTTCTTGTTTCATTGGAAACCATTTATCCCCATTTTGCTTCCTAAGTCATTTAAAACCATTATAACTCATCTTATTGAATTTGAACTAAATCGACACTACCTAATTTCGACCGGGAACATAATACGACTCGTCACATCATCCGAAACGAGCTCGTATCACTTTCTAAAATAAGTTTGGTGAGCTGCCCAATTTGATTTTTGAGCCCTTAAATTGATGCTTGCTAATTTTTTAGAGCTGTCTTAGTGTTTTGAAATGGAGTTTTTGACAGCGAAATAAATTTAACGAACATCTCCTCAAGGTTTGCTTTCTTCTCTTTCTAATAAAATTGCTGAAAACCTGGAGGGGGTTATGACCTTTGATTTCCTTGACCACCCCAAGAGAAATTTGGATGATTTCTCCATCCTGCATTATAAGTATTTTTATAAGGCTTATTTTGAGGTCTAGAATTATTACCCAAAAAATCGATTTGCTGATGAGCCATGTTAGACTTGAAAGGTGAGTATTCTGGATTAATCATCTCCACCCCATTCGCATCACATTGTATCACCAGATTTACCTGCTTAAAAAAATTCAAACCATCAAATTTTTTATTCAGTGCTTCCACTTGACTTGCCAACATAGCAACTGCATCTATATTTAAAACAGTGGCTGCTTTCATTGATTTTGTTCTCATGACTTGCCACTGATGGTTATTTAGTGATATTTCTTCAATAAACTCTTGAGCGTCCTTAGGTGTTTTATTATTCAGTGTTCCACCAGCTGCTGCATCAATTAATTACCTAGTTAAGGGATTCAAACCATTGTAAAAGGTTTGAACTTGTAACTACAAAGGTAACCCATAATGAGGGCACCTTCTCAAAAGATCCTTAAATCTCTTTAATGCGTCATATAATGTCTCTAAATCAATTTGAGGAAAAGAAGAGGTATCATTCCTCAACTTAGTTGTTTAGCCAGTGGAGAGTACTTCAAAAGAAACTTCTCAACCATCTGATCCCAAGTCATGATATAGACTCGTGGCAATGAATTTAACCACTATTTTACCTTGTTCCTCAATGAGAATGGGAACAATCGTAAGCGTATGGCATCATCAGCAATGACATTGATCTTGAAAGTGTCACAAATCTCTAGAAAGTTAGCCAAATGGGTATTCGGATCTTCATCTTGCAAACCATCAAACTAAACATACTATTGTACCATCTGAATTGTGTTCGGCTTCAACTCAAAATTGTTTGCATTAATGCTAGCTCTCACAATACTCGATTTAGCCCCAATCAAAGTGGGTTAGCATAATAATCATAGTCCGAGAGGCAGGATGTGCAGGAGGTAACTGATTATTTTGATTATCACTCATCACCACAGTAATACCCTTTTTCTCCTAATCGTGTACTATATTCTGTTGACTTTGTCTTGCTTCTCTAACCTCTCTACAATTTCTGCGAGCAATCTTTTCAATCTCACTATAAAAAAGTAATGGATCTAATGGGTTTCCTCTAGTCTTAAACTAAAAGAATCTGCCAGAAGCAAACAAATGAAAAAAATTAGAATGTAAAAATTAAATAAAAATAAAAATAAAAATAAAAAATAGTTAAATTAAAAGAAATAAAGTTTTCCTAATATTTTAGTCTCAACAACGGCGCCAAAAACTTGATGCAATTGTAAACCAACTAAAAATTTGACAACAGTAAGTGCACCTATCAATTAATAGCTTAGTTATGGTGAGCACAAATATTGTTCCCACAAAGAATAAAGGTACTAGTAATTACCGTCTTTCTATTATTTAACCAACAAATTGGAATAATTGATGAAAACTAAAATTAACTAAATTAATTAACTAAAGAACACAACAAAGAACAAATCAGGAAAACAAATTATTAACAACCAAGAAGTAAAACAATACCCAGAAAAGAATCCACCTAGATTTCATCTGTCATTATCGATCTGAATTAAAAAAAATTCACTTAGTATCTTGATCCGTAGAAATCCCTAAATTATGCTAATATCTCTTTCAAGAGTAAGAGCAACTGACTCTAGGTTGATTAATTGAAATTTCTTTCTAATTAAAACGTCTATTTTCGCATTAACTCAATCTATGGATCCCCCTATTAGATTTGACTCTAATCCGGTAGATTTATGTCGTCCTATTTCTAGGATTGCATGCAATTACTCTCAATTATGCTAGATCTACTCTTAAACAGGGTCTATTTCTCGTCTGAATTAAGCACAACAAACATGGATTAATGATCTAGAAATATTAAACCCAGAATTAAGTACATATAATTGAGAACAAGATCCAAGTATTTATTACGTAAAATAGAAATCAAAACACAAAATTCATCATAAGGTTCATGCCCCCTAAGTATTTAGAAAGTTAGTTCATAATCGCAAATAAAGACATCCCAAACACAATATAACTGCAAGAAATAAAGAAACTCATAACAAACTTCAAAGAAATCAAAAGGAGATCTTCAATCTTGACGGAAATCTGCTTTAGATTTGGCTCCAATGGTGTTTTTTGAGTTTTTTTCTCTAATATTCTCTGACGGATTACTCCCCTCTTCTTATATTTGGTATATATAGGTCTTAGAATGCCCAGAAAACCTAAAAATTGTGTTTTTTCGTGTTTCCAGAGTACAATTCGTGAAATCCACATGGTCTGGCACATGGTCTTGTGGCAGTCTATGTGGCTCACACAGCCGTGTGTCCAGCCCATGTGGCTCTTGAAACTTGCTCTAATTTTTTGATTTCCTTTCTTTTTTGCTATTTGTACTCCCAAATGTTCTCCTAAGTATAGAAACATGAATTTAAATGATTATAAGCATAAAATTTACCATTTTAAATCGAATAATCATCTAGAAACACATTAAGAGTGAGGCTAAAACATGTTACATTTATCATTTATCAAGAACGAACACAAATATTTTACATGGAAAACCCTTAAAAATGGAAAAACCACGAGCAAAGGAGGCTTTGATTTTCCACTAAACGATTAAACAAATTAGAGTAAAATATGGAGAAAAATATTTTCCATAATTACAATGAAACTCTCACGAAAACTCAACATCTTGTTTCCCATAAAGAAAAGCCTTTTTTATTGGCATCTTGAAATAGGGATACAACACTCCTCTAAATAGGCTAAGTAGAGTTCGAATCATACTAAAATATCTCTGGAATAATCAAATCTTAACTAGGAAAATATTGCAGAATTTAACTAGGAGAAGAATACCAGGCACACCCCACATACAAAGTAAACAAAAATTAAAGAAGAAAACGAAGATTGAGATGAATAATCACTTGGAGGATTGTCATCTTCCAAGCATGCAGAGATGGTGGCCTTCGACTCCATGTCAGATTCCTTCAATTCACTCATCGTAACTATTTGAGTTAAAGTGATATCCAAGTGGTTTTTTAGACTATTGAAAATGGACTATGAAATTATTTATCATAAGAATATAAAAAGCAATTTATATATATTTTTAGTTCAGTTGAATTTTATCCATTTTAGGAAAGTCAAGAACTTGGCTAACTATTAGTCTAAATTCATTATTAAATAATGAAAATATGAGTTGTCTTTAAAGAGTAAAAAAATCCAAAAGTGGTAAGTGTATAACATGCATAGGAAAATAATTTAATGTTGTTTATTTATTTGGAAGTCTTACCTAGGTTTTTGGTAGTTTTTGTTGTAATAATTGGATGGTAAATCTGGGTATCTATACATAGATTTAGGTTATTCCTTGTACATGGTATTTGGGCAAAATTTTGGAGCTTTCAAATTTAAATTATTTCGAGTTGTATCATTTAGATATAACACTAGAGCTATTTAATTTAATTTTTTATTTTTAAAATATAATTTAATCAAATTTGAATAAGTTAAATTATTTGAATCAATTTAATTAAGGTTTTATTCAAATATAGAAAATACATGATAAATAATGTTTTAAAATAAATATATATCTTGTAATTTTAATTTTATTGTACTTATATTCCATCAGACGATTCATTTTAGTCTGTATATTAGCAATGATATGCTAAATACTCTCCCATCACATTTGATACGTTGTGTTGTGTGTCGTAGCACTCTATCACCAACTATAGACCTAGTAGCCTTTTCGATCCAATCACCTCGTGGTAGGAGCCCTCACGACCTTACCACTTAACCTATTAGGCAAAGTTGTTATTGGTTGGGAACTATAGTCAGCTTGTCACATCCCAAATGTCAGGTGTTAGTAGAATCGAATTTGTAAACCGGGAGATAGTGATCATGCCCTAATTTTTGATATTATCTGTGCGCTTTTAATAAACAAATGATTTACTGGTCTGTTGATTAACTATTAGTGAAACTATCATTGAAACCCAAGTTCAAATACCTTCCCTCTCATCATTATTATTATTTTATATATTTTGCATCAAATTCTATTATGTGACACGTCTTGTTTTTAAAAGAAATATTGTAATACCATGAATGTATTCATGTTGTTTGTAAAGTTCGGTGAAATTAAGACTTACTCGACTACCATGATATTTCTTTAGTTTCTTTAACTTACCAATTCCTATATCATTTTCCAGTATTTTTCATTCAATATTTTCATATTTAAGGCATAAAACCATTCCCAAATTTTCGATTATCACGTTACTATTTATTAATACTCTTAAGGCCTTGATCAATCAATCTTTCTTAACTCTCTAAGAATAGTTGAGATGAACGGAAATTTCATTGAGCGCATACCTATCTTCCAAGCTCTTAGATATTAACCCAAGCTTCTACTTAACCATGAAATTGCTCCAAAGTCTCTCCAATTATCGGGTGATGCTGCTGTTTGTTGTTGTTGTTTGGCGCTGCTGCTTCTTGTTGGTCCTTTTCTACTCTTGTGTCGTAGCAGTACGGTGTACCCTTTGGCTGTTCTGCCAACGATGGTAGTGGTGGTGGAGCCACAATATATATATGTATATTTGAAAGTTTTTATATATTTATATTTTTTTTTCTTTTTAAGTTTTTAAAATTAAGATTAGTTAGAGATTATTTGTAAATTTAAAGATTAATTTTTTTTAATTATAATTAAATTGATATAATATATAAAAAATTATGGACTAAATTTATTATTATACCGATTTTTAACTATCACGTCATCTTCCTATTAAACATTTAACGAAAATGCTCGATTAATTAAATGATCAATTTAAAAATTATGATAAAAATAATTGATATTGTATTAGCTTTAATGCCACCATGTTGAATGGTTTGTTTTATATGTTTTTAGTGGAGGAAATAATGGGCGAAAATTAAATGTTACAAGTACTTTAGAGCAAGGTCATGATCAACTAAATGAGTAGTAAAGCATGGGAGCAAATGTCATTTGAAAGGTGGATGTGTTATCGACCAACTATTAAACGTTAGAGAAATCATAATCTGATTTGTCTATAATCAAAATGAATTTAGTGAATAATTATTTTTTTGACGTTAAATTGAGTGAGACATATAAATCTGATTTAAATACGGATATGTTTAATTTTTCTAAAGGTTATTTATTTGTATATTTAAATTAAAATTTTACTCATATCTTAATCTTTTAATTTTTACCATTCATATTCAAATATTCAAATATATACATATATTGGATAAGATTATTTGAAAATTAAAAATCCAACAAGTATATGTACTATAAAAAATAATTTATGTTATATAGGTTATGTTAATGTTGAGTGAGTGATTTACAATTATATTCTTAATTTTTTTAGAGCTGTTTTCTTAAATGTTTGACACTCTTATAAATGTGTCACATGAGTCACATGAGTCAAATGAGAATACTTGGAGATAACACATCACATGAGTCACATGAGTCAAATGAGAATAGTTGGAGATAAATGAAAGTATAGGTGATATAAAAAGATAACCTTATGTTTATGTCAAATGAGAATAGTTGGAGATAAATGAAAGTATAGGTGATATAAAAAGATAACCTTATGTTTATGTCTCATATATGTTTCTAACACATGCATCAAATAAGAATGGTTAAATAAAAATGAAGAGGTAATTCGGAATTTAACCTTCCATTATTTGTATTGAAAATGAATGATAGATACTGTTAAAATTGAACGTCGATAATGACAATATAAAATGATCGCAAAGCAATAAGAAAGAAAAATAAAATACATTGATTTTACGTGGAAATCCTTTTGAGAAAAAAATCACGGAAAGAGGAGAAGAAAATTCACTAATGTTAAAAATCAAATGATATAAGAGGGATTTCGATTACGCATATTTAAAGGTTGAAAAATTTTATTCTAATCAATGTCAAATAAAAAAAATATAATTCTATACAGATTCTACTTGTGCAACATAGTCCGCACACAAATCCCTAATTTTACCATTGTATTTTATTTTAACAATGATTTGAGTCACACAATTCTATCAAATATAAATATGGTTAAATTTTTTTTTAAGTAATTTTCTTATACATCAAAAATTATAAATTTATATTTATATACGAATATGTCGTGTTAAATAATAATATTTTTTTTAAATGAAGAGTAAGTAATTCAGAACTCGACCTATATATGTGGTTAAATTTTGTATCCAAACAATGTTTGGAAGATGATGCTTCCATAATCATATCGTAAAATGCACAGCACATGAATAATTAAGGGGAAAAAATCGACGCTACAAACAACAGCACAGATTTTGTAAAGTTGTAAAAATCTGTTGCAAAAGCTAAGAAACAAACATGTGTCGTTGTCCATAGTTTTTCGCTTGATTCTAGGGGTTTTTTTTTTTTCCCTTAAACCATCCGAAAATGTTGGTACTCACTGTAAAAACAGTACATACGATAAACAGTATTGTCTATCAAAGACAAAAAATCTTACAAGAATGTAGGTGAGCCATCCTCTCTACCTAACATCCTTTGTCCAAAAATGGCGTTTTTCACGCACCAAATATAAACATTGTTGGAGGGATTGCAAAACTGACAGTTATAAATGAATGGTCGAATAACGAATCAAATCCTTAACAGAAGCTAATCCTTTGTCTCGCCATTAAAGCTCTCTAAATCCTAACCAGATTAAACTGGTTGGGCTGGTGTTGTTTCATTAAACAAATCGAAAGTTAATAAGAAAAAGAAAAAAAAATCCCAAACACCCCGAAAATTTGCGATATATAGCTATTATATTCATTCAGAACGCCCCTCCCCCATCCCTTACATATATTTCTTTGGTCGGCGTTTTTGAAGTTGATAATCGTGGCGGGAAATAGAAAATAAGCTTCTGTTTTTGTTCCATTTATTGGGAACAAGATACGAGAAAAAGAAGCTTATTGTTTTGTTTTGATTTTTTGGTTTCATTCATTACTTTTTTTTTTCTTTTAGGGGGGGGGGGGGGAGGGTTCCATTGATAATAGATAAAAGAAATTTTAGTCATGACAAGAAAAATGGTTGACGCCTCATTTTTATCTTCATCATCAACATCAATATATGAGGCAGAAACTGAAGAACTTCAACATATGCCATTGAAGCCATTGATGAAAAACAAGAAATGTTTATCGAAGCAATTATCCATGTGCGAGACATCCCGAGGAATGGATTGGGAGCGAAGGAACCGGCAGGTTGTCCGTCAAGAAAGAGGGAAAAACACGGAAGAAGGGCCACGGCTGACGGCGGTGCCGTCGTTGATGAGAAACAGGAGATACTTATCCAAGCAATTATCAATGTTGGAGACATCGAGGGACATAGCGTGGGAGAGAAGGCGACGCCAGATTCTTCGTCAGGAAAGAGGGAAGAATGGGATTGCGGAGGGTAATGGGAATGGATTAACGGACGAAGACTTGCATGAACTCAAAGGTTGCATTGAGCTTGGGTTTGGATTCAATGAGGAAGAAGGGCAACAGCTTTGCAATACATTGCCTGCTTTGGACCTTTATTTTGCTGTAAACCGTCAGCTTTCTCCTAGTCCAGTTTCCACGCCTCATAGCCGACGTTCTTCTTCCCTATCATCTCTAGGTGGCAGGTCTTCTTCTTTTGGAAGTCCTAAGAGCGATCAAGATTGGAAAATTTGCAGCCCAGGTAATGTTTCAGACAACCCCCCCCCCCTTTTCCTCTATTTCCCAATATAATCACAGCATATAAACTTGTTTCTAAAACCCAAAATAAGACCTAAAAATATTTGTTTAAAACCAAACTCAAGTTGCTTGCAATATTGATGACAGGGGAAGATCCTCAGCAAGTGAAGACAAAGCTAAGGCATTGGGCACAAGCAGTGGCATGTTCCGTGATGCAGTCATATTGAAGTAGTGGGGTTGGCTTGTACAGATCTAGAGTCAAGACAAAAAAAAAAAGAGCAAAACGAAGAGAAAGCCAGGGAACAGAGAAAGAGATATTGGCTTCATTATTTTAGGTTATTTCTTTGATTTAACCATAAAAAAGAACAATTTTAACAAAGTGGACAAACAAAGTGTCATCAAGGGAAAATGGTGCCACATTTTGGGGGCATTCTTTTAATGCAAAATATCAGAAACATTTGGACATGAAGACAAGTTTGGTTATAGACAGGTTTTTGCTTAATAACCCTAAGATTTGTAACCAATTTTTTGTATTCTCTCATGTAAACAACACCACTATGCATTTTTGGGCTGAGGGAATGTATTGTTTAATTGCTACCATTTAATGATTTTAGTTGAAGTGTTTCAACACAATGATTTAGATGAAGTGATACCAGATATTTAGATTTTTTTTTATGCAATTTTTTCAATATACGATTGATTGTTTTTGCAACACTTCTATTTGAACCAGGATATGTGATGTATAAGCCATTCCCAAGTATTAATCTGCTAATAGTCCTATATATCACTTTATTGCGAAATGAGGACATCAACAATGGGTCTGAGTCAATGATTGGAAAGCTGATTTTCGTATAAAGTCGGATCAATAACCAGGGCCATGGTGTTCACCCGAATACATGCTGGTGTCATTAGCTTAGTTACGTATGATCGGGTATCATATGAGCAGAGCTGAAAATAATCCAAGGACGAGGGTTGCAAATGCAAAGATTTGAATCCTAGACTTAAACCTCAGCTTTTAGCATTATGTTATAACATCATGCATACTCCAACACTAAGCATATTTCCAGATAATTTCATTCCACAAAGTTTCAAGCGGAAGGTACTAAAGCAACAATTTCAAAGTGACAAACGGCAACAATTCATAACACCATTTCATTCATTGATCTGTCTATAGGTTCATGTCAAAGAGGATATCCAGGAAGTTTAGGGTGACAAACCCTAAAAATCGAAATAGAAAGATGACCAAAGCTCTGATATCAATCACAAGCAAGTAGTAATCCAACTTAAAAGGTAAAGAAAAGCAAACCAAGGGGATTAATCCTCTTCAAGATTGATGGAGTCCTTGAACTTCCCATACAAAATCTTCTTCAACTCAGCCATTTGTGCCACTACCGACTCTTTCTCCTCCTCGAGTTTTTCCAAGTTCTTGCTATTCAATTCCTTCATCTCTTCTATCCTGGTTTCCACTTCCTCCTTGGGGACATGAGCAAAGACTTCTCCGATTTGGAACCGTACTACTTCCTCGTCAGTTAAAATCAACTCATTACTAGCATCCTCCAGGTTATCAATTGCTTCCTGGGGGTAAAAAAGAAAAGAAGACTATTGTCAGGAAAAGAAATGCCATAAGATTGTACTCACACTTCAGTGGAGCAAGAAGAGCAATTTTAAGGTAGAATGGGGAGTCTGAACAGTTTCTAAAACAGGAAAACGATGGCAACAACTGCAATTCAGTCAGAAGCAACAAAAATTTAACCTGTCAGGTTTAAGGCTCTTCAGCAGGATATACCCAACTAGTTTTAGTCACCAGAGAGTCAAAGTAAAAGTTCAAGGCTAACCAGTGAGGAGAGGCAGCTTCAGTTTTCTTTTTTATTCTAAGATCAAACAGATCAAATTACTCATTGTGTCACCAAAGTTTCTTGCCAATTAACATTATGCTATGTTATGGAACATGAATTTGAAGATTTGTATTTGTATTTGTATTTTTTTTTTTTTGCTATATAAAGTGTTAGAAAGATGTGCATGCATTATGTGTGAATTAGTTGAGACTCAAAGGCCTATATTTTGAAAAGAACAAAAACGTGAATTTCAAATCAATTTCAAAAATATCAATAAAATTTTGAGATTCACTATTGATTAGGCAACCAATGAATCCATGGATTCAGAAAATAATCATGACAGTTACATTTAGGGGCATTTGGTTCACCAAATATGACATTACGGCCAGTAATGTTACATTTCAGAATGAGATTAAGGTGTTTTGATTGTGAACATTTCAACCATCCCATAATCTCACAGTACGGAATAGTGTCAAGATATCGTAATATAGGATTTAATCTCATTACCGCCCATCCATTAGGTTATCTTAGATTACAATTTTACATTTGGGCCAATTTGCCCTTTATTTTTATTATTTTAATCAATTTAGGCCTTTTTTTCCTAAATAAAGTTTAAAACTAATTAAAAAATTAAAAGTTTTTTTTTTCTTAATAGTGAACTAGTAGATGTCCTACATTACAAATATAATTATTATATTTTATTTAACATTATTTATTAATTTATTAATTATGGTCATAATTATAATTATGGTTTATAAATTTATTATAATTTTATAGAAATTGAGACTAAAAAATATTAAGGAACTAAACTTGTTAAAAAGACAAATTTTATAAGCAGGACAATCGAGTAAAATGTGCTATTTTGCAATCTTACATACCCTTATGTGTTTTATCACACAGTTTAAGCAATTATTGAAATCCAGATTCATCTTTGCAAATAGGAGCTCCCCAATGTGACGTAAGAGAATTTATCCAATTTACAGAAAAATCAGTTTCATTTTCTCAATCCAAAGAATCAAATGCTATAATTTCTTTTTTCAATTCTCAATATCCATCTAAATCATCAAAAGCCAATTCAACAACTCAGATATTTAGAATAAGGAAAAATGAAGGGGAAACAGAGAATAAAAAAAGTAACATTTTCCCCAAACAAAAGGAAACAAACCCTATTCCAAAAATAATCATAAATAGAAGACCTTAAACATCAAGATAGCAAAAAAAATGAAACAGGGTTTCTATGATTCTGAAAAATCACCTCAAAATAATGCTAAAGTTAAAAAAATCATAAATATCCAAAAATAAATATAAATATAAAAAAATTAAAGAAGACCCAAACCAAAATAATACCTTGGCAACCTTGATTTCATCTTCAAGCTCATGAAATCGATTGTTTAATCTTCCAAACTTGTTAATATTCTGTTGATCCTCCCAAGTAACCTCCGTCTCAGATCCTCCAGTACCCTTCAAAATCATTTGTCATTTTAGAATCCAAAAGAAAATCGGGAAAAAATAAACAAATGATGAAACAATCAAAAGGGCTTTGCTAGGGTTTTTGGAGAATACCCATACCTGTTGCATGTTTGGTTGGATTGATTGTCCTGAAGAACGATGTACGACAACAGCAGCTCTCTCTCTCAGATTTGAAGCGACTCATTTTTGGATTATTTCAGATTTTGGACCCGACATTTTTTGGGCTTGCTGATCAAGAACCTATTTGGGCTTCTACATTGGATATGTTTTTTTTCCTTTGAATATTTTAATTTTAGGGTGTATATTTTTATTTTTAAATATAATTATTGGTTATTTTATTAATTTCGTTTCAATAATTAAAATTTTTTTATTAAGGAGAGAATTTCTCTGATATCTTCATCGATTAATTATTGAACTAAAGTATTTCTAATTTTAAATTATATAATATTTATTATAAATTATTTATATTTAGCCCATTAATCACAATTATTGTAGTTGTACTTTTTTTTTCCAGTAGAAATTTACAGCATTAAGCAAAAACAATAAAATCAAACAATTCGGTTAATGATAGCACTTTCAAATTCCAAAATATCATTAATAGAAATCGGTGGATTCTCAAAAAGCGTCAAACCCAAAGGATTATAATATACTCATTTCGTCATTCGATCAGCAACCTATTCTGAGATCTAAGAATGTGTCAAATTCTTATCTTTCAATCTCGTTTGAGAAAACCATTGATTAACCATAACTCCGCTAGATTATTGTTGGCAGCACTGCCTGCTAGTAAGGACTCTACAATGTAGTTGTACTTTTTTCTAAAAAATATTTATACTTAATTAAGATTTAGAACCAATCAATACCGATAAAGAGTATATATTTAGAGTTAGAAAGAGAATAATCCAACTAACATTAAATAGTAAAGTAATTAGATAAAACCACAATAGATTTTTTTTGAAAGGGCTTATTTTTCTATATAACTTTATTTGTATTTGTATTGAGAATATTTTCTTGGATTAACATATTACATATGATGATTTGGTTTTAGATTTTGTTATTTGTTTAGAGAATTTTTTTTTAAAGCATTATGAATAATTTTTTTATAATAATTAGTATTTTTTTAGAATTTAAAATTATATAATTATGTAATTATATTACCAAACATGAGAAGAGAATTACAAAGTAACTATTCCCCTAATAATTACATTTTCATCCCATTACTCATGATGTTGAGCACACCCTAAATGACAATATGCCTACACTGATGCGAACAAAAACATGAAATGAAAAAATTACTAAATACAAAAAGATAAGCTCATATGTGTTATAAATATTTTATTATTATAGAAGTGGATATCCATTAGAATAAGAAATTTGATATTTTATAAATTTTATTTCATTTATACTTTTTATGTTTATAAATATAGACTTTGGAAAAGTATTATCAACATAATATACTTTTTATATTCTTTTATTTTAACGTAATACCTTTTTACTATTCTCTTCCAAAATTTTACAGCTTTTCTTTATGATTCGTTTGTAGCTTTCTTCTTCTTAAACAAAAATAAAATAAAATAAATAGTTACCCTTATCGCAACTGAATTTACACTCCAATTGCCTATTAAATCTAACCCTAACCACTTACCTAAACCAAATATCTAAACATCTTTTGCGAATAAATTTATAAAACAATTGTATATGGATTCAATAAGAAAACAAAAACTAGAGTTAGAAAAAAAAAAAAAACCTCTAACCCACAACCTCTGAAATCCTCCATCCTTTTTTACCATTCAACTACTCCAAGTATTTTTATCATTAGGCATCAAGAAATTTATAAAATTTTATTTATCTATGTCTAATTAGATTTATTCATTCAAAGATGGATAAGTTTTTATTTAATGTTTATTATTTTTATTTTGTGATTAATTATGATTAACTTGTTTTATTTCTATATTGTTAAGGATGTTGAAAGGTTTAATTTCAGAATGGATCTTCATTCTTATTCTTGATCTTTTATTTATGATTGTACTAGCATGAGTAAAACTTAATTGGTAGGGAGCTTCAACATTTTTTTTTTTGAGATATGATTGTGATTATTATTTATTTGTTTTAAATCTAATCGAGTTATTGGGTTAGATTATTAAATATTGATGGATTCATTAAATTTACTACTTAACCCTCATAGTATATTATGTTAAAATGATTGCCTAATGTCGTAAAATATTTGAAAAAGAAATATCTTATAGTAATATTCTTTTCTTATTGAATATTTTAAAAGCTTGGGTTTTGGTAGAAATATATTAATACAATGTTGCTATATTTGAGTACATACAGTAATTTTTATTTGAGTTATCTCAAATGTTATTGTTTAAATATATATACTGAGTTTTTACTCAAACATAAGCTTTTATGATATTGGTTCTCTTTAAATAAAGAATCCATTGAGACATTTAGAAGTTCATCTTACTAAATTAGTCGCATTCCCCGAAGTGAATGCAAGCATAAAAAATTTTAAAAGATATAATGATTGATGTGATAAGTGACATAATAATAACCATCGGAAGTGAAAATGCATAATAATTATTCTCACCACTAGAAGTGAAAACATAGTAATAAATAAGAGAACGAGTAAGAGTTCTCAAAATAACCCTTCAAAGAGTAGAGATAAATTATGTTATCAATGTGATATGAAATATTATTGGTCTCATACCTGTCGTACGCCCAAATATTTTGTTCAACTCTTTTAATATTCTTTGAGGAATGAAATATATGTTTAATTGATAATTTAACATTGAATACTATCCTTACAACTAAAAAGCATTTATCTTATTTGTTACTGAAAGAAACCAATATTGATATAATATTTGGTAGTACAAAATTAGTTGAAAGCTCCAGAAGAACTAATATATCAATATTTGAAAGAACAAAAATTGTGATGGTTAATACATTATGTTCTAGACAGTCTCAAAGAAATTAATAAGTTTTAAAAGATATTCACTCTAATGGATCTCATGTTGAGCTTGTGAATGAGGAAAATATTATATTTGGTAAGAATTATTCCTTGAATGCTTAAACATTTGATTGACTATTGAATTGTTGGTTATTAAATATGTTTAAAAGGCTGGAATTGATTAAAATTGTATGTGAAGGGTTGAAAGCAAAATATTTGACTGTGAAAGGTCCACTTAAATTGTGAAATAATCTATTAGAAAGATATGATCATCGGAATATGATAATTCTATCTAAAGCTCATCATGATTGAAAGCACTTGAAATTGCAAGATTTTAAAACTACGAGTGAGTATAATTTTGCAATATTATTAATGAGAACTTGTTAGAGAACTTTTTCAAGTTTTCATGTTTTAAATGCGTTCCTACAGTAGCAATATCGTGAAAAAATTTTAAGATATATTCTGAATTAATATCATGTTTAGTTGTGGTTAAATAAAATAACGAGCTATTAAAAAAAATCATAAAGCATGTCACACTAGATGTGCTCTATTTCCTAAAACAAACGCAACAACTTATAATAAATTTGAAAGACATAATCTTAGACATGAACATGGTAAGTAGATATAATAATAGTAAAAAAGGGTGGCCATAATAAATTTTCTTACCACTAGAAGTATGAAGATAATAAGGAGATTGATAATATGAATGATGTTGAAATTCAAATTAATAGTTTTATACTATATTTTAGCTTTAATTGTTGTGCATTTATGGTATGCTCATGTAGTTTGCTTAATTTTTCACATATATTTGTGCAAAAGAAAATATTCGTTTGTACGCATTACATAAATTGATAAAAAAATTTACAACAAATGCATGTGACTCCAGCTTTGATTTTATTATGTTGATGCTAAAGTTCATTGCTTCAAAGATGAAATTCAAGAATTTATATGTTTGAAATTTATAACTACCTCCTAACTTGTTAATTTCTTGTTTTCTTCGATATAATACTAGTACATTTTTTTGCATAACATTGTCCTATATTTATTAGATTATATTTTAGAACTATCTAATTTCTACAAAGTACATAATGTATGTTACTGAAACTCATGTTAGATCACTTTCTATCTATGATATTGAATGAATTTTCTAATGAAAATTTTCTACATTTTATCTAGTTTATACTTTCTATATTAGTATGATTGAATTACATGAGATAGTAAAGTTGAAGTTTATTGGTCCAAATATTTTAATTAATTGGCATGATCGGTTAGACTACCTCAATCAATAATAATGCGGCAAATAAGAATGTATATTAATATTTACCAAAGAACCTAAAGGTTATTCATTTTAAATATTTCTTAATTGCCACTTGTTCTCAAAGAAGATGATTTATTAAAACCTCACTAGCAAAAGTTGAGATTGAATCCTTACATTTCTGAAAGAAATATAAGCTCATTTATCTAACAAGTGGATATTTTGATATGATTTTAGTAGATGCATTTACAAATTAATCACATGTGAGTTATCAAATAGCAATTTGTTGTTTGCGAGATTACATTTTTAATGATTAGTTTAAGAACAAAACTTTCAAATTATGCAATCGAGACAATTCTTTCCAATGTTGGTGAGTTTATTAGTTAGGCTTTCAATGATTATTGTATGCTACATTGTCGATGTAAGTAACTATCGCAAAAGCCTGTTGTTTATACGTATAAAATGGTTTAGCATAATTATAAATTAAATGTCTCCAGTTAGTACTTATACCATATATTTTGAGAACAAAACTTTTGTATATGTATAATGATATGATATTCTACATGAATTGGCACTTGAACGCATCATGCCAATAAGTTATAATAAATATAACCCATTTTAGAATCTTTTGAATGTGTGATGTACGTTCAACTTGTGCCACCATAATATATATTAATTATGAGCCTCCTTTTATTATTAAATAATTTGACTGAATTGGAGATTCAAATATGACATTATTTGGTGATTACAATTTTGATTTACAATTTTCCCAACAATAGGGGGAGAGACAAAACAGCTGAATGAAATAATTACTTGAAATAAATTATCATTATTTAGATCCTTGTAGAAAGTAATTTGAACCAGAAGTTCAAAATGATAATTCACTTTATTGCAAGTTAACTGCCAAATGTATAAACTAACCTAATGAAAATAGCCAACTATTATATATCAACTTATGTTTTAAAGTCCTAGTAGGACAACCTGTGAGAATAAATGAAAGTATTGCATGCCTGAAATATGGTATATTGATTGGTTTCAAAGATGGAATTTTTCATAAAAGAAAATAATAAATATAGATGGTCATATGGTGAAGACAGTGCTCTAGGAAAGACTTAAGACTTAACTAATTGTTAAAACTCCAAAAGAGATTTAGGTACTTGAAATTGAATATGGAAATAGCAAAAATAAAGAGATCTTGATAAATTATGTCAATATGAGAAAATGAGGATCCAAAAAATAAAAAGTTGTCGACAACTACTTTGCATGCAATATTATTGTTAAAATAATGAAAGAAAACGAGGATCTTGAAAAATTTTATTGAGAATTATAAAAATGGAAAAGGTTGGCCAAAATGAAAAGACACAATTCAAGTAGAATTTAAATTCGTAAAGTTTTTGGACCAATAGTTCAAATATCTAAAGGTAGAAATCTAGTTGGGTACAAAAGAGCAGTTTTGTGACAAAAAATAAGAAATATAAAGTTATTCACAAAGTCCTAGAATTGATCATGAAAGGTATAATGCTCTTTTGTGGTGGAGGCAATAACCTTTAGATGTCTTATTAGTGTAATAACCCAAATTTCAATGATGTCGAAAAATGCAGTTTCAAAAACTCATCTCCGTAAACTGAGTCCGTAAGAATGAAAAATAAAGATTTAGAAAGTTAGTATGAAAATATATTGAAGTTCGATTAAGTAATTTAACCGAGAAAATGGTTAATTGAAGCTCATGGACTAAATTGTAAAAATCCAATCGCTATTGAATTTTAATTTAGAAAAAGCTTGGGGACCTATATAACAATTATCCAAAGGGAAAATTAGTTATTTAACCATTATTTAACATCATTTGGTGAATGATGGTGATTTTCACTAAAGATTTATTTATGATTAAATTATTCTTAATAATGTATAATTAACTAATTAATATTGATTAATTAAATTAAAATAAGGTTAATCTTAGTATAAATGTTAAGAAAAGTGGATAATTGTTATCTTTTCCATTTTATCCACCATCTACCATCGTTAAGAAAAGAAAGAAAGCTCCAAAATCATTTTTACATTTGACCACATATTCAAGTAAGTCCTTAAGCTATTTTTCTTTTATTTTATGGAATTTGAATCATGGGAGCTTGATTTAGCTAGCCCATGCATCAATTTTTTCAATTATTAAGTTTTTAGCAAGTTACCATTATAGAGAAATTGATTATATATACTTGAATTTGGTAGTTAAATAAGCTTAGATCATGATAAGGACTAAATTGTAAAGCTAATTAAACTTGTTGGATAAGTTTGTAACATTAGGAACTAAATAGTATAAGCTTAGATCATGCTTTTATTTAGTTTTCGTTTTTGGCTTTAATAAATGAAATGTTGTGTTTTTACTACTTTTGAGATTCGAAATAGCCAAACGTGTCATCAAGGACCTAATGGTCGGTTGAATGTTATAGGGAGCCTTGGAGGCCCGAATATGAGCAAAAACATCGCCTAGAAGAAGGATATCGCAATATCAAAGTTTGGAATTCGTGATTCCTTAGACAATGCTGAATTGAAGAAGATTGAGGCCCTTCACAATGATAATCATGATATCCAAGCGTGAATATTGCAATATCCAACTCCCAAGGAATCCTCCAAGTCAGGACTGATGAGGATATTGTGATATCAGACTAATGGGTATCACGATATCCTTAACAAGGCAGACAAAAAAATGACTGTAAATGAAGTCCTTGTCTAACATGTTCCCCAACCAAAATTAGACATCCAAGGGAAATTTGGTCTAAAATTTTGGGTTATAATAAGATATTAAACGTCACTTTTGGCTAAGAAAAAAGGTAGTGTAGAGTAGAGAGAGCTTTTAGTTTTATGATTTTGTTCATCTTGTAGTTTAGGTTTAGGATAGTTTTCTTCTCCATAGTTTAGGGTTTGCTTTTCTTGCACATTTTCTTGTTTTTCTTAGTGTTAATGGTAGTTAGTTAATATAGTTACCAATGTAGCTAGGTTTATTTGTTGGTTTAGTACTTTGACCTTCTTGTATTTTAAGTTTAATCATTAGTATTAATATAACTCACTTTCCTTTTAGTTTTATCATTAAGAGTCTGACCTTTAAGTGTTTTTGTTTATTTCCTTTTCTACCATATTCTTTAATTTCAAGCTTTTTCAACAAAAACCCTAGCTTTTCTCATTTTTCTTGCATTTACTGTAATAACCCATTTTCTAGTGATATCGAAAATGACAATTTTGAAATCCTGTATTCTAATGATCGAGTCACAAATGTTATTATTTAATATTTACAAGTTTATATTAGGGTTATATTGATTTTTGGTCCTATAATTTTATTGAAAGAATAATTAATTAATGTATAAGGACTAAATCGTAAAAACTGTAAAGTTAATCGCTATTGAATTTTATTTGATAAAATGGCTTATTAGATAATTTTATAAGGTTTAGAAATGCAATTAGACCCTTATGAGTCTTAATGGTCGGTTGGTGGACTTATTATTGATAATTATGCTTAATTATAAGTTAAGTTAAAAATAATGATAAAACATAAAACATAAAAACATAGCCATCATATTCATTTTTCTTTTCTTCCCCAATCGAGCTAAAACTTGGATTTTTTGGTCAAGCTTTCTTCCTCTTGCATGGTATGTAAACTAAGCTCGTTTTTCGTAAATTGTATGTTTTTAAGATCCCAATAGCTTAATTTAGCTAGCCCAAGGACTATTTTGTGAAACTATTAAAGTTTATAAAATTTTTAATTGATGTATTCTTGAAGCTTTTGTGGTTATTTGGTTAGATTTGAAGCTTAAATATGTTAAAGCTAGTTTGTAAAGTAAAAGTTGCTAGTATCAAACATAGGGACTAAAATGTAATAAATTTGAAAAGGGCATGAAAATTCTATAAATATAGGTTTTAATGAACTTTAGAAGGATATAATTGAGATATATTTCAAAATTGAAGCTCAAATTTGAAAGTTATGGCATTTTTAGTTTGAGGGGCTAAATTGAAATAAATGCAAAACTTGAGAAATTATTACATAGATGAAATTCAACTATCACATAACAATATTTTGTTCTTAAATGATGTTTGAAATAGATAATTGAGTTGAATTATGGTTTAAATTGAGATTTACAACAATCAGAGGATATATGAGAAAAAGGGAAAAGTGCTAAGTAGTCTTTGACACTTAAATCGTTGCTATTTGTCAGGTAAGTTGATATGATATAAATAAGTTTAAGTTGTTGTTAAGTTATGTTTAAATGTTTATATATGTCTATTGAAATTTTGGATAGTTTATGAATTAGTATACAAGTTGGAATTGGACTTAATCGTAATGAAATCGTACTGAATTGAAGTGTTGACATAATCCCGATGAACATAGTAAAAGTCTCGTACATGAGGTTACAGGTTGATTTCTGATGTAACAACCCATTTTTCAGTGGTGTTAGAAATAGTAATTTCGAGACCACAATTTCGATGTGTGAGTCCGTAAATATTATTTTTTAATATTTATGAGGTTATTATAGTGTCATATCGAAATTTGGTCCAGTAATTTTGACGTTTAGATAGTTAATTAAAGAAAAATGATTAAATCATAAAAGTTGCAAAAGTAAATTGTTATTATAGATTTTGTGCAAACCAGTTATGACAGTATAAGTGAATGATTTTAAATGGCAATTAGGCCATCGTTAATGTTAATATACGGTTGAACATTAATTTTTAGTATATTTTTATATGTTATATATTTTAGTTTAATTATTAAAGCTTGTTGCAAGTTGACCGTTCATTCAAAGTTGGCGAACACTTCAACTTTGGTGGACTAAAAAATATGAATTGAATTTAAAGAGGTTGCTTGCAAGTCAATTTAAACAAAATATATTTTCTTTCTAGAAGATTTAGTATTTATTAGTATAATATATGTAGCATTTATATTTGACATTTATTAGTATAAAAATCTTTTTTATTTCTTTCCATATTAGGAGTTTTTCTGGTTATAAATACCCTTGTTACATTGTTCAAAATAGATAGGTAAAAACAATAAAAACCTTAGCAAACAAATTTGTTGCTAAATTTCTCGTTTCTTCTCTATAATTCTTTCTTTTTTAGTATCAAAATTCCAATAATTGGTATCAGAGCTATCTTCTTAATGTTCTTAATTGTTCGTTCTGAATTACATGGTTTTCGAGAGTTTCTCACCACATTCACCGTTGGTTTTCAAGGGCGAAATTTATCATATATGGGTTGTCAAGATGAAGACTTACTTGCAAGCTTATGACTTGTGAGAGGTTGTGAATGCTGATGTCGAGTTAGCACCATTGAGGGACAATGCTACAATCGCTCAAATTAAACACCATAGTGACGAGCGAGCTAAAAGATACAAGGTAATGTCCTGTATACAGAATGACATCTCAAATTTCATATTCACACGTATTATGGCTTGTGAGACTCCAAAAGAAGCTTGGGATAAGCTAAAGGAGGAGTTTCAAGGTTCTGGTAAGACCATACAACAACAACTTATTATTCTCAGAAAAAATTTTGAGAATTTGAAGATGAATGAGGCTGAAATAGTGAAGTAGTACGTAGACAAGATTATAGCAGTTGTAAATAACATTAGTTTACTTAGGGAAAAGTTCATAGATAGTAGGGTCATTGAGAAGGTCATAACAACACTTCCTGAGAGCTATGAATCAAAGATTTCCTCACTTTCGAAGACTTAAGGGATCTCTCAGTGATCTCTCTTTCAGAATTGATAAATTCCTTATATGCTCAAGAATAAAAAAGAGCATCAAGGCATAAGGAGCATGTAGAAGAAGAAGCTTTGCGAGCCCTAACTATTGAAGGTTCGAACCCCTAGAAACATAAGGGAAAGAAAGGTTGGTCAAAGAAGAAGGAGAAGTCGATGCAAGATGGTGGAAATTGTAAGAAAAACACTCACCCTGAGAAATATTGTTGGTACAGACAAGATATTAAGTGTAAATCATGCAAGTAGTTAGGCCACATGGAGAAGGTATACAAGAACAAAGGGCAAACCCCTCAATAGAATGTATAGGCTCAGGCAGCTGAGGAAGATCGTATTCAGAAGGAGCAAGTGTTTGTCACCACAAGTTCTACATCAAAGAACAAAGTCGTGAGAGGTTGGTTAATCGATAGTGGATGCACCAAACATATGACCTTAGATGAAAGAATCATTAGAAAGATTAAAAGTTGCAATCTTAAAGTAAGGATTGGTAATGACGAAATTTTAGAAGCTAAGGGTAAGGGCGAAGTTGTGATTAATTCGTTATCAGGTACTAAAGTAATTTCTAATGTTCTCTTTATACTTGCGATAGATCAGAATCTTTTTAGCATTGGTCAACTGCTTGAGAAAAACTACAATGCAGTTTTTAAGAATCATGGCTGCATAATATTTGATTCATTGGCACATGAAGTTGTAACAGTTTCAATGAAAAATAAAAGTTTTATGTTAGACTAGAATTTGGCGAACTCAAAGGCCTATACCAGTACGATTGATGATGCAAACCATTGGCACAAAAGACTGGGACATGCGAACTATGAGTCTATTAGTCGAATATATGAAGCAAGTTTAGTTAAAGAAACAATAAGTGTAAAGAAGCAAAGTGGTATCTGGTAAGTCCTCCAACTTGGAAAGCAGGCGAGGTTACCATTCCCAGCAAACAAAGCTTAGCGAGCTCAAGAAAAGCTATAGTTGGTGCACTCTAATGTATGTAGACCCATGAAAACACTCTTATTGAATGGGTGTAGATATTTTGTCTTATTCATTCATGACTATACCAAGTATTGCTAGGTACATATTTTGAAACAAAAATCTGATGTACCCGAAATATTTTGTAAGTTTACAATACAGGTTGAAAACCAGACTGATTGCAAATTGAAGAAAGTCAAGCCTGATAATGAAACTGAGTACACTTCAGATAAATTCCAAAGCTACTATGCAGGAGCAGGAATCCATCACCAACTCACAAACATCTACACTCCACAATAGAATGGAGTGTCTGAGAGAAAGAATAGGACAACAATTTACATGGTGAGGTGTCTATTGTGTGAAAGCAAGCTGCCAAAAGAATTTTAGGCTGAGGCAGTGAACACATCAGTTTATTTGCTAAACAGATTACCAACCAAGGCTGTAGAGGGAAAGACTCTTTTCAAAGCTTGGTTTGGAAACAAACCTTCTGTTTCTCACTTTAAAATTTTTGGATGCGTATATTTTGTTCATGTTCCATAGGTGAAAAGGAGCAAGTTAGAAAGGATGTCGTAGTCAGGTATCTTCCTTGGATACAGTAGCAATAGGAAGGGTTATATAATTTATGGTCCTTCCTTTAAGAAAATTTTGGCGAGCAGGGATGCTATGTTTGATGAAAGTAAAGCATGGAATTGGGATGCTACTAAGGCTGAACAAAGATTGGGAGAATTGGGTTCACAAAACTATTATGATGATGATGAGCTGAGGTCATAGTCTAGTGATGAGCTAATTGAAGCAGACTTCGACGACAGTCTAGTAAGGGGCACGCGATCCATTGATAAGACCTATCAGAGAGCTGACATAGCATTGATTGAACCTGCGAGCTTTGAAAAGGCTAAAACTATATAATGGTGGAAATAAGTCATGCGAGAGGAAATGAACATGATTCATAAGAACCAAACATTGGAGCTTGTTGACAAACCATCGCACAAAAAGGTCATTGGCGTCAAATGGGTGTTCAAAACCAAATTAAATGTTGATGGTTCACTTAACAAGCTAAAGATGAGGTTGGTTATGAAAGGTTGTAGTCAATAGTATGGATTGATTATTGTGAGACTTTTTCACCAGTAGCAAGGCTAGACACGATCAGATTATTATTAGCCTTAGCAGCACATATAGGTTGGAAAATTCATCAGCTAGAATTTAAATTAGCCTTTCTGAATGGCTATTTGCAGGAAGAAATCTATGTGGAGCAACCTTCTTGGTTCGTAGTTAAAAGAAAAGAGGAAAAGGTATATAGGCTTGAAAAAGCCTTATACGGTTTGAAATAGGGTCCGCGAGCTTGGTATGCGAGAATAGATAAGCACTTCGCAAGCTTAGGATTTGAAAAGAGTCCTAGCGAGCCTACTCTATATATGAAGAAAACTGGCAAACTCACTTCGCTAATTGCTTTAGTATATGTAGATGATCTACTTGTGATTGGAAGCAGCAAATTTTTAGTAAAGGAGTTTAAAAAACAAATGGAGAACATGTTTGAAATGTCAAATCTTGGGGAAATGAGATATTTCCTTGGGATACAAGTTCGAAAAGTTTAAGAAGGAATTTTCATAAGTCAACAAGGCTTTGCATTGAAGATTTTGAAAAGGTTCTGCATGGCGAAGTGTAAACCAATCGGAATGCCTATTGCACTTGGAGTAAAAATCTATAGTAGTGAAAACTTTCAGAAAGTTGATGAGAAGAACTATCGAAGCCTTGTGGGTTGTTTGTTGTATTTAACAGTAACATGACCAGATATTATGTTCGTAGTTGGCTTGTTGACAAGATTTATACATTGTTGTAATACTTATCATTTCAAAGCAGCGAAGAGGGTGTTGAGATACGTCAAAGGAACAATTGATTTTGGTGTTTGGTTCGCAATGGTAAACACTGCAATGGCAAACTTCTTAAAACTGATTGGGTACATTGACAATGACTAGGTTGGATCAGTGGATGATATGCGAAGTACCTTTAGATATTTCTTCTCACTAAGATTTGGGGTATTCTTTTGGAGTTTGAAGAAGCAATCAACAGTTGTTCAATCCACAGCTAAGGTTGGGTATGTAGCTGCAGCAACAATAGTTAATCAAGCAATTTGGTTGAGAAAAATTTTGTTTGATTTGAATCATGTGCAGGTTGAAGCAACTCAAATTTTTTTGTGACAACTAGTCTACCATAGCTAATGCGAAGAACCCGGTCTTTCATGGAAAGGCAAAGCATTTTAAAATCAAGTATTACTTTGTAAGAGAAGTCGAATAAAGCAAAGAAGTGACTCTAGTCTATTGCAGTATTGAGGATCAACTTGAAAACATATTGACCAAACCACTTGGAAAGTCGAGGTTTGAAGAGTTGAGGGATAAAATTGGTGTTCACGGTATGAAGGCCAACGAGGAGTGTTGGGAGATGAGACCGTTCATGCAAAGTAGGTGAACACTTCAACTTTGGTGGACTAAAAAATATGAACAAGATTTAAAGAGAGTGCTTGCAAGTCAAGTTAAACAAAATATATTTTCTTTCTAGAAGATTTAGTATTTATTAGTATAATATGTTTAGCATTTATATTTGACATTTATTAGTATAAAAATATTTGTTATTTTTTTCCATATTGAGGAGTTTTTCTTATTATAAATACCCTTGTTACATTGTTCAAAATAGATGAGTAAAAAAAATAAAAACCTTAGCAAACAATTTTGTTGCTAAATTTCTCGTTTCTTCTTTACAATTCTTTCTTCCTTAGTATCGATTCCAACAAAGCTATTATAATAATAAAACATAAAGAAAACCACTATAATTTTTTTCATTTATTTTTTTGTTCAACCAAAAACTCCATTGTTGTTTAAGGGAAGTTTGACCAAGCTATTTCTCCTTACATGTCAGTCAATTTTTTACACATTTTTCACGAATTTGATGATTTTGAGATCATTGCAACATAATCTAGCTAGCCCAGGGACTAATTTGAAATATTGTCAAAGTTCTAAAAACTTTCCATTGATATTCTTGAAGCTTTTTAGTTGTTAATGTTTGGTTTGAAGCTTGATGATGAGTTTGAACTAATTTATAAAGTGATTTTGTATAGTTTTGAGTTAAGAGACTAAAATTAAAATTTTGAAATTTGCTGGAATTTTCTGTAAATTTGGTTAATTGAGGGTTGTATATAGATGTTAATGAATTCAACATATTAGTCCAGGGGTTAATTTTGAAAATAAGCTTGTTTCGATTTTAGAGACTAAATCAAATAACATGTAAAAGTTAAGGGCAATTGTGAAAAATATTGATTAAGAAGTCATATGCATTAAATTGAATTATTTTAAAGTATTTGGGCCTGATAATTGAAATAAAATTACTTTATAGATCAAGAACAAGTAGACAATCGTGGAAAAGAGAAAATTGTTGATTAGTCCTTAACATTACAATTTTTGTTGTTTAGCTTTGGAAAGTTCATACGATTTAGTTTACTATAATTTGAAATGTTATATTGATTTGTGAGTTGTGGTTGTTGGATTTTTTAGGTATAATTGAATTGTTATAAATTGTTATGAGGTGAGAAAGTAATTGACTTGAACAATGTTAATACGATGATATGTATTGAGCTCGGATGAACATAGGATAGGATACAATTGGCATGCCAATAGGTTATTTTGCGCGCTGTACGGGACTGACTTGTGTGATGATGATTCTTGACTTGTTATTACACTGGGTATACCGTAATCCATCATTTGTTGTGGATTATCGAATTATATTTACAGTGATTCTGGCATTTTACTGGGGGCAGATGTGATGCCTACGGGTTTGGCATTTGGTGCCCAAGTGTGTTTCTGGAGGGATGTGTAACACCCTATACCTAGCCTGGTCGCCAATCCTAAATACGAAATGCCACACCACCGTCTCATGTCATATACAACGAGTGAAAGTTTATTCTAAAAGAAACGTCTTCCATATTATCATTCGTATATGTTTTAAGTCAACAATATTTGTTAGTTACCAAAGTTACATGCTAACCATTCGTCAAATAGTCATATAATAATACTTAAACATGCATAAGGTCCATTTGACAAAATTTCCAAAACTTGCCCGTAGGTATCGATATAGACACCTGATTATCAATATTTTCTCCTAGGTGGTCTCATACCACTTGGAAAAATGATACCAAACTTGCATTCTGTTTCTCAACTAAAATCCCAATGTCTCAAAAATTATCGATATTTGTCATGAAATATCGATATTTTAACCCTGAGTATCGATACTCAAGCAAAGGTATCGTTACAAAGTCTCTAATTTGACTTCTTGCACTTTTCAAAACTCAAAGGTATCGATTTTACAATACGAATATCAGTACCCCTACTCCAGACCTTAAAAAATGCAACATACGTAAGCAAATAATCTATTCTCATTTAGTTTCTAAACATCATGCATCATGTATTTAGACAAATAATTATCCAATGGCTAAAATTCGATAGTTCAAAACGCCAAAAATGTGTCTAAGCTAGAAACACCATGCCATCATCAATGTTTATAACCTAAGCATAATCATAACTCTTAAACCTTATAAATAAAAGCTATAACCAGCAAAATGTCTAGAAAATAACATGTCCATAAACAAGTCTATCACATTGTCTTTTTTCCCAAAATGTAAATAAATAAAGAACACTTATGGAATAACACAAAACTTCTTAGATCACCTACTAGAAACCACACCACTCACACTGGCACATAACTAATCTGCAATAGGTAAAGAGGGGAGTAGGTGAGCTTAACAAGATCAATGAATGATTAGAATAACCACATCACAAACAAATCATCATGCATCATCAAAACAACCATTTATAAGTACAATTACAATAGTCATATTTCTAGTGTCGTAGAGTATTTAACCATGCTTTATCTACTGGTTCTTCTACATAGCATTTACTTATTCATGCAAACATATATCATGTAACACACATATTTAATCAAGCATATATCATAGTTCTCTCAAATCACATATAATGATAAATTGGCAATATAGCACATACTCCACTAAGAATAAAACATGTTCCACACAGTTACATATAATATGATAGATTGAAACTTGAGTTATGGAACATATAGTGACCTCTACCATCACACATCGGATACACGGATCTCCAACACACCAAA
The DNA here is from genome assembly GCF_007990345.1 of Gossypium hirsutum. Lineage (NCBI taxonomy): Eukaryota > Viridiplantae > Streptophyta > Magnoliopsida > Malvales > Malvaceae > Gossypium > Gossypium hirsutum. The sequence continues at coordinate 36,096,674 of NC_053449.1, forward strand.
CATTGACTCATATTGTAACACCCCGAACCCGAGGCCGTCGCCGGAGTCGAACACGAGGTGTTAACAGACTTCAACCCACTTAAAAAAAAATTTTCCAGACAAGCTGCCAGTCTGCGTACTAGTCGCTAAAAAAAATCATATCTCGAGTTCTGAAACTCGAAATCCAGTTCCGTAAATTTTTCCTGAAAATAGACTCATATGCCCGTCTACACATTTTTTTCTAGAATTTTTGGTCGGACCAATTGGTACAGTTTATTAGTCAAAGTCTCCCATGTTACAGGGATCGACCACATTGACCTTTGTGCATTACGACTTGGATATCTCCCTGCACAGAGTTTCAACACTGATGCCGTTTGTTTCTATAGAAACTAGACTCAGAGAGGAATCTATACATATATGGTATGACTCCTAATTATCTCTGGTTGATTTATAATGAATTTCCAAAGTCGGAACAGGGAACCCAGAAACCGTTCTGGCCCTGTCTCACGAGAACCTGAATATCTCTTAACATACTGTCCATATGATCTTTTCGTTGCTTCTATATGAAAATAGACTCATCGAGCTTCGAATACATAATTTATTCATCAATTAATTCCACTCCTACTATTTTTTAGTGATTTTTCAATCTCATGTCACTGCTGCTGCCAGCATCTGTTACGAAAGTAACTAGGTCCATTTCATGCCTACTCCTTGATCCAACTCAATCGAACATTCATGCCATTTTCGCATGGCTTAAAGTTTACATACTAAAGTTCAAACACAACATAATAGCCAATACATGCCGAAATATTCTCCTAAGCCGACTAAGAAGAAAGTACCAAAACTTGCTATCCGGTGTGATGACTTCGATGACGGGCCCGACCACGCAAAAAGAGATGTGTCCAAGAAACCTAGAATAGGTGACAAGGAAACACCGAGTGAGTTTATAACTCAGTAAGTCATAAGCTATGCACTACCATCCATCAATAACATTATCACAAGAGAAAACAAAATGGAACGAGGCTAATTACTCCATCCATTCCGAACCATACCATAGTTCCTCCGACCTATCGGTTTAATTTCATACCAATTTATGCATTCACAATCCACATACTCATCAATAGGATATTCGAGGCATTTTCATAAATCATTTTATTTTCGTTACAAACATACAACTAAACGGCCTTTCACCCATTCTACGATAAATTTCATGTACGTGACTTCAAGTATATTTGTCACATAGGTTCAAACTTACCAAGCTCAACACCAAGTATAGACATAGCACCTATTAGCCATGAACTCAAGACACTTACCCGATCCGCTGTCCGTGATCGACTCAATAGCGTCGCACACTTAGTGTCCATAATGATTCAAGAATATATATTAAGTCCGCACACTCAGTGCTATATAATCAACTCGCACACTTAGTGCTACATAATCAAACTCGCACACTTAGTGCTACATAGTCAAACTCGCACACTTAGTGCTACATAGTCAAACTCGCACACTTAGTGCTACATAGTCAATTCGCACACTTAGTGCTGCACAATTTAAACCCGCACACGTAGCGCCAATCTCGTGGTCATAAATGTTTATACTCGCACATTTAGTGCCGAGATCAACAACTCAATACATCTCACCTCTTTTCTTTTCATTCAACACTTTCATCATCACATACGTACATGCATATATATATTTATTCATTCCATTCAGCATCATTACATAAACGTTATGACCATTTGAATTAATACCAACTATATGCTTAATGACTTACCTCGTGTTGGGTAAGACGGTTCCAACTCGGCTACTCGATGACCTTTTCTTTGCCTTTGCTCGATTCACCTCCTTTAACTCCTTGAGCTTAATCAATAATTTAACTAGTTTAACCACCTTGCTAAATATTTACAATCCAATTTCACATGTATATGTATGTTAGTATATTCGGCTAATAACCTCATGCAACTACCATATCATCAAAAATCTAATCACGCATGCACATGCATTAGGTAAGTTACCTTTGCTAATTTTAAACCCAACATCACACAAGCTCTCAAGTGATGGCCGAATGCTTCTTTCGTTACCCAACTAATCATTCGACAATTTCATCCCCTTTACCACCCTTTTATGCCTAATTATCTAAATCAAGATAAGATCATCAACATGCCTAACCATAGCCGAATGTGCAACATTAATCTATCACCTCTATCTCTTAAATACTATCAAGTTCATTTACTTCTAATTTCTTAAGTTCAACATCTTAATGCCCATTATAGCCACTCCCATAATCTAAATTTAAAAATCGGCAACACCCACATTTCAACTATCTTAGCCGAATACTCCTCAACACTTAGACTAAAGTATGCACATTAAACTTAATACAACTTTCATTATTCCTTTCACCCTCAAACATAATTTATAAATCTTGCCCTTCCTTCCATGTTTCGGTCAATTATTCAAATTACCTCATAACATGAACATTCTTTTCAACTAATCTAGCATGACTCATTCGGCCTTAACAAAGAACCACTTTTCATACAAGGACAAAAATAAATCAAATGAACCTCCCATTTAAACCCCATTCTATCTTCTACTTACTCAATAATACATGTTTCTTAGTTCATATTCATCTATAACCATTTCAAATCACATACTACAAAACATCATCAATTTGGCATATAAGAACATAACCAAAGGTTTCTTGCAACACAACTCAAAAATCAACACATGGGTCATGTTATGAGCATCAAAACAACTCAACTTCACAAAAAAAATGCCAAAAGAACCACATGATATCATACCTTAATCTATAAACTCACTTGGCCGAATGTCCTAGCTTCCATTTTTCTTTTCTTTTCCTTATGGTTTGGCAAGATGATAGAAAAGATGATGGAACTTTGTTTTTATCACCACTTACTAATATAAATTTATTATACATAATTCCCACCAAATATAAAAAAATGAAGACAAGGGAACACCATAATGCATGCGTATGTTGGCCGGCCATTCACATTCAAAAATGGTCTATTTGACATGCAAGTCCACTCTTTTTGGTACATGCACTAATAGACCATTTTAAATTGGACTATCATATTTTCACCATGTCTCAAATCGATCCCTATTAACAATTTCTCATGCAATTGGTAAAATTAGGGAATGAAACTTCCACATACTCATGTTCACACATGATAAGTATAGAATATAGCAATTAATTATTTTACGACTCGGTCTTGTGGTCCCGAAACCACTTTCCGACTAGGGTCACATTAGGGCTGTCACAACTCTCCCCCACTTAAGAAATTTTCGTCCTCGAAAAGCTTACCAGCAAATAGGTTTGGGTATCGTTCTTTCATCGAACTCTCGTTTTCCCAAGTAGCTTCCTCGATCCTGTGTTTGAGCCATAACACCTTTACTAACGGAACCCTTTTGTTCCGCAACTCCTTCACTTCACGAGCTAGGATACACATCGGCTCTTCTTCATAACTCATATCGGCTTGAATTTCAACCTCCGACAGACTAATTATGTGCGAAGGATCAGATCTATAGCGCCGAAGCATCGAAACATGAAAGACATCGTGTATCCTTTCAAGTTCAGGGGGCAAAATCAATCTATATGCAACCGGACCAACTCGTTCGGAGATTTCGTACGGCCCAATGAATCTCGGGCTCAACTTGCCCTTACGGCCAAACCTGAGTACCTTTTTCCAAGGCGAAACTTTAAGGAACACTTTATCTCCCACCTGATATTCAATGTCCTTTCGTTTCAAGTCCGCATACGATTTCTGACGATCTGTGGCTGCCTTCAGACTTTCACGGATTACCTTTACTTTCTGTTCGGCATCTTTAATCAAATCAACTCCGAAAATTTTACTTTCACCGAGCTCGGTCCAAAACAATGGTGTACGGCATTTACGACCGTACAAAGCCTCGTAAGGTGCCATCTTAATACTTGATTGAAAACTATTGTTGTAAGCGAATTCAATCAAAGATAAATACCGTTCCCATGAACCACTAAACTCGAGGATGCAACATCTCAACATATCCTCAAGTATCTGAATCATCCGCTCGGATTGACCATCGGTTTGTGGATGAAAAGCGGTGCTAAAATGCAGCTTGGTACCCAACGCTTCTTGCAATTTCTTCCAAAATCGCGAGGTGAATCTCGGATCTCTATCCGACACGATAGAAATAGGTACTCCATGTAATCTCACAATCTGAGAAACATACAATTTGGCTAGTTTATCCAATGAAAAATCCGTACGCACAGGGATAAAGTGAGCCGACTTAGTCAGTCTATCAACAACAACCCAAATCGCATCCTTCTTACTTGTTGACAATGGTAGTCCGGACACAAAGTCCATTGTGACTCGATCCCATTTCCACTCGGGTATCATGATCGGCTGAAGTAATCCTGAAGGCACTTGATGTTCCGCTTTCACTTGTTGACATATTAAACATCTCGAAACAAAGTCGGAGATGTCCCGTTTCATACCATGCCACCAAAATCGTCGTTTCAAATCGTTGTACATTTTCGTACTCCCCGGGTGAATTGACATTCGGCTACAATGAGCTTCGTTCAAAATCATCGAAATGAGTTCTGAATTTCTTGGAACACACAACCGACTTCTGAACCTCAAAAATCGTCATCATCAATTTGAAATTCGGATTCCATATTCGGAATACATTCAGCCCGTTTTGCAACCAATTCATCGTCGACTTTCTGAGCTTCACTAATTTGATGAATCAATGATGGTTTGGCCTTTAATTCAGCTACTAACACATTGTCGGGTAGAACAGACAAGTGCACATTCATCGCTCGTAAAGCAAACAGCGATTTTGGCTTAAGGCGTCCGCAACCACATTAGCCTTTCCCGGGTGGTAATCAATGACAAGCTCGTAATCTTTCAACAACTCAAGCCAACGTCTTTGTCGCAGATTTAAGTCTCTTTGAGTCATCAAATATTTGAGACTTTGGTGATCCGAAAATACATGGCACTTTTCGCCAAACAAATAATGTCGCCATATTTTCAAAGCAAATACGATGGCGGCTAGCTCGAGATCATGGGTTGGATAATTTCTCTCGTGTGGCTTCAATTGTCTCGACGCATAGGCCATAACTCGACCTTCTTGCATCAATACGCAACCCAACCCGAGTAGGGATGCGTCACTATAAATGACAAACTCTTTGCCTGATTCGGGTTGCACTAAAATTGGAGCTTCAGTCAAATGAGTTTTCAGTTGATCGAAGCCTTTCTGACATTTCTCCGTCCATTCAAACTTAGCATCCTTTTGAAGTAGCTTCGTCATTGGTGTGGCTATCATCGAGAAACCTTTGACAAATTGTCGGTAATAACCGGCGAGTCCCAAAAAGCTCCGAACCTCAGTAATACTTCTCGGAGGTTTCCAGTTAAGTATGGCTGAGATTTTGTTCGGGTCAACTCGAATACCCGATGCGGATACCACATGACCCAAGAAGCTAACCTCTCTTAACCAGAACTCACACTTACTGAACTTAGCATATAACTTCTTATCCCGCAAAACTTGCAACACTAATCTCAAGTGTTCAGCATGTTCGATCTCATCTCTTGAATAGACCAAGATGTCATCAATGAACACAACTACGAATCGATCCAAATATGGTCTGAAGATCCGATTCATCAAATCCATAAATACCGCAGGGGCATTAGTGAGCCCAAACGGCATCACTAAGAACTCGTAGTGACCATATCTCGTCCTGAAGGCAGTTTTGGGTATGTCCGATTCTCGAATTCGCAACTGATAATAGCCCGATCTCAGATCTATTTTTGAGAACATTGAGGCTCCCTTCAGTTGATCGAACAAATCATCGATACGCGGTAACGGATACTTATTCTTTATCGTCACTTTATTCAGTTGACGATAGTCAATGCACAACCTCATGGTTCCGTCCTTCTTTTTCACGAACAATACTGGTGCACCCCAAGGTGAGAAACTCGGTCGAGCGAAACCTCTATCCGTCAACTCTTGCAATTGAGCTTTCAATTCTTTTAACTCGGTTAGTGCCATACGATACGGAGCTATCGAAATTGGCGTAGTTCCAGGTACAAGCTCAATACCAAACTCTATCTCCCGAACAGGTGGCAAACCCGGTAACTCTTCAGGAAACACATCCGGGTATTCACAAACCACCGGCACAGATTCGGGTTTCTTTTCTAACTCTTTGTCATCAAGTACATACGCAAGGTATGCTTCGCACCCTTTTCTTACATATTTCTGGGCCAACTTTGCTGATATTACAGCTGGCAACCCCCTTAAGTCCGCAGACTTAACTCGGATTATCTCGTTATTTGCGCACCTCAAATCGATAGTCTTACTTTTGCAATTCACAACCGCATCATGCGCGGTCAACCAATCCAAACCAAGAATAACATCAAATTCATCAAACGGCAAAAGCATCAAGTCCGCCGGAAAACAAGAACCTCGAATTACTAGGGGACATCTCTTACACACTTTGTCGACAAGCACGTAACGACCCAAGGGATTTGACACCCGAATTACGAACTCAGTAGACTCAACAGGTAGAGTCTTACTGGATGCTAAGGTTTCACATACATATGAATGAGTAGAGCCAGGGTCAATCAATGCAATCACATTAGTATCAAAGAGAGTAAAGGTACCAGTGATGACGTCAGGGGAGGATGCCTCCTCTCGTGCGCGAATGGCATATGCTCTAGCAGGAGTACGGTTCTCGGCTCGAACAGCCGTATCAGAGGTCCCTCTCTGACTACCACCCTTACCTCCTAAAATTCTCGGTGGTCTACCTCTAGTTGTCACTCCACTAGGTCTTGCACCTTGAATCTTATTCTTCTCATCAAGCTCCGTGCAATCTCTAATGAAGTGGTCCTTCGAACCGCATCCGTAACAGGCCCTGTTAATAGTCTTACCCCAACATTCACCTATGTGTCGTCTTCCACATTGGGGACATTCAGGTTTCTCTAGACGATTATTGCCCACACTAGCTACCGAAGTAGCTCGGGAGTCCGTCGATGGTCTTGCTCTGATGGAAATTCCCGCAGTCGTCCTCGACTTATTAGTGTCCTCCCTGAACTTCTTTACGGCTGAGAATGGAGCTTTACCCGTCGATCTTTTACGATAGTCTCTAGCCTCAAATTCAGCCTTCTTCTTCTCCTTTCCAAGTTCTTCCGCCTTGCAGGCTCGTTCGACTAGTGTTACGAATTCTTTTATTTCCAAAATACCCATTAGTAGCTTTAAATCTTCATTCAATCCTTCTTCGAATCTTTTGCACATAGCAACCTCATCAGCTACACACTCCCGGGCATACCTACTGAGTCTTACGAATTCATGTTCGTATTCAGATACTGTCATACGGCCTTGCTTAAGTTCCAAGAATTCCTTACGCTTTTGATCAATGAACCGTTGACTAATATATTTCTTTCGAAATTCCGTCTGAAAGAAGTCCCAAGTTACTCGTTCGTTTGGGACTATGGAAATCAGGGTCCTCCACCAATAGTAGGCTGAGTCCCGCAACAAGGATATAGCACACTTTAGACATTCATCGGGTGTGCATGACAGTTCATCAAACACCCGAATGGTGTTATCAAGCCAGAACTCGGCCCTTTCAGCATCATCAGTAACTATGGCCCTGAACTCCTCAGCCCCGCGCTTCCTAATCAAGTCTACAGGTGGCTTACTCAGCCTCACAGGATCAGTAACTGATGGCATTACTGGCTCTGGGGGTGGATTATTCAAATTCGGGAATTGTTGGACAGCCGGATTGGTTCGGGCATACTGCGCGACCCATTCATTCATCATGGTAAAGAAGGCTTGTTTAGCCCCCTCACCTTGATTATTCGCAGATGACTGAGGTTCAACAGGCGGCGTCCCTTGTGCAGGAGCAGCCGCTACACTTTCAATGTCATCCGCCAAGGTTCTCTCTACACCGGGATCCATTTACTAATCAAAACATAAATTTTAACCGTCAGAAGTCATCACACAGTTAAACATTAACATTCGGCATGTATAGCTAGACTCATACGTGCTATGGTAGTCCTAGAACCGACTAAACCATAGCTCTGATACCAATCAAATGTAACACCCCGAACCCGAGGCCGTCGCCGGAGTCGAACACGAGGTGTTAACAGACTTCAACCCACTTAAAAAAAAATTTTCCAGACAAGCTGCCAGTCTGCGTACTAGTCGCTAAAAAAATCATATATCGAGTTCTGAAACTCGAAATCCAGTTCCGTAAATTTTCCCTGAAAATAGACTCATATGCCCGTCTACACATTTTTTTCTAGAATTTTTGGTCGGACCAATTAGTACAGTTTATTAGTCAAAGTCTCCCATGTTACAGGGATCGACCACATTGACCTTTGTGCATTACGACTTGGATATCTCCCTGCACAGAGTTTCAACACTGATGCCGTTTGTTTCTATAGAAACTAGACTCAGAGAGGAATCTATACATATATGGTATGACTCCTAATTATCTCTGGTTGATTTATAATGAATTTCCAAAGTCGAAACAGGGAACCAGAAACCGTTATGGCCCTGTCTCACGAGAACCTAATATCTCTTAACATACTGTCCATATGATCTTTTCGTTGCTTCTATATGAAAATAGACTGATCAAGCTTCGAATACATAATTTATTCATCAATTAATTCCACTCCTACTATTTTTTAGTGATTTTTCAATCTCATGTCACTGCTGCTGCCAGCATCTGTTACGAAAGTAACTAGGTCCATTTCATGCCTACTCCTTGATCCAACTCAATCGAACATTCATGCCATTTTCGCATGGCTTAAAGTTTACATACTAAAGTTCAAACACAACATAATAGCCTATACATGCCGAAATATTCTCCTAAGCCGACTAAGAAGAAAGTACCAAAACTTGTTATCCGGTGTGATGACTTCGATGACGGCCCGACCACGCAAAAAGAGATGTGTCCAAGAAACCTAGAATAGGTGACAAGGAAACACCGAGTGAGTTTATAACTCAGTAAGTCATAAGCTACGCACTAACATCCATCAATAACATTATCACAAGAGAAAACAAAATGGAACGAGGCTAATTACTCCATCCATTCCGAACCATACCATAGTTCCTCCGACCTATCGGTTTAATTTCATACCAATTTATGCATTCACAATCCACATACTCATCAATAGGATATTCGAGGCATTTTCATAAATCATTTTATTTTCGTTACAAACATACAACTAAACGGCCTTTCACCCATTCTACGATAAATTTCATGTACGTGACTTCAAGTATATTTGTCACATAGGTTCAAACTTACCAAGCTCAACACCAAGTATAGACATAGCACCTATTAGCCATGAACTCAAGACACTTACCCGATCCGCTGTCCGTGATCGACTCAATAGCGTCGCACACTTAGTGTCCATAATGATTCAAGAATATATATTAAGTCCGCACACTCAGTGCTATATAATCAACTCGCACACTTAGTGCTACATAATCAAACTCGCACACTTAGTGCTACATAGTCAAACTCGCACACTTAGTGCTACATAGTCAATTCGCACACTTAGTGCTACATAGTCAAACTCGCACACTTAGTGCTACATAGTCAATTCGCACACTTAGTGCTGCACAATTTAAACCCGCACACGTAGCGCCAATCTCGTGGTCATAAATGTTTATACTCGCACATTTAGTGCCGAGATCAACAACTCAATACATCTCACCTCTTTTCTTTTCATTCAACACTTTCATCATCACATACGTACATGCATATATATATTTATTCATTCCATTCAGCATCATTACATAAACGTTATGACCATTTGAATTAATACCAACTATATGCTTAATGACTTACCTCGTGTTGGGTAAGACGGTTCCAACTCGGCTACTCGATGACCTTTTCTTTGCCTTTGCTCGATTCACCTCCTTTAACTCCTTGAGCTTAATCAATAATTTAACTAGTTTAACCACCTTGCTAAATATTTACAATCCAATTTCACATGTATATGTATGTTAGTATATTCGGCTAATAACCTCATGCAACTACCATATCATCAAAAATCTAATCACACATGCACATGCATTAGGTAAGTTACCTTTGCTAATTTTAAACCCAACATCACACAAGCTCTCAAGTGATGGCCGAATGCTTCTTTTGTTACCCAACTAATCATTCGACAATTTCATCCCCTTTACCACCCTTTTATGCCTAATTATCTAAATCAAGATAAGATCATCAACATGCCTAACCATAGCCGAATGTGCAACATTAATCTATCACCTCTATCTCTTAAATACTATCAAGTTCATTTACTTCTAATTTCTTAAGTTCAACATCTTAATGCCCATTATAGCCACTCCCATAATCTAAATTTAAAAATCGGCAACACCCACATTTCAACTATCTTAGCCGAATACTCCTCAACACTTAGACTAAAGTATGCACATTAAACTTAATACAACTTTCATTATTCCTTTCACCCTCAAACATAATTTATAAATCTTGCCCTTCCTTCCATGTTTCGGTCAATTATTCAAATTACCTCATAACATGAACATTCTTTTCAACTAATCTAGCATGACTCATTCGGCCTTAACAAAGAACCACTTTTCATACAAGGACAAAAATAAATCAAATGAACCTCCCATTTAAACCCCATTCTATCTTCTACTTACTCAATAATACATGTTTCTTAGTTCATATTCATCTATAACCATTTCAAATCACATACTACAAAACATCATCAATTTGGCATATAAGAACATAACCAAAGGTTTCTTGCAACACAACTCAAAAATCAACACATGGGTCATGTTATGAGCATCAAAACAACTCAACTTCACAAAAAAATGCCAAAAGAACCACATGATATCATACCTTAATCTATAAACTCACTTGGCCGAATGTCCTAGCTTCCATTTTTCTTTTCTTTTCCTTATGGTTTCGGCAAGATGATAGAAAAGATGATGGAACTTTGTTTTTATCACCACTTACTAATATAAATTTATTATACATAATTCCCACCAAATATAAAAAAATGAAGACAAGGGAACACCATAATGCATGCGTATGTTGGCCGGCCATTCACATTCAAAAATGGTCTATTTGACATGCAAGTCCACTCTTTTTGGTACATGCACTAATAGACCATTTTAAATTGGACTATCATATTTTCACCATGTCTCAAATCGATCCCTATTAACAATTTCTCATGCAATTGGTAAAATTAGGGAATGAAACTTCCACATACTCATGTTCACACATAATAAGCATAGAATATAGCAATTAATTATTTTACGACTCGGTCTTGTGGTCCCGAAACCACTTTCCGACTAGGGTCACATTAGGGCTGTCACACATATAGTCAAACATGTCCCAAGAGTGTAGCATAAAGCTAATACTCTTCTTATTTCCCCTCATATGTCTTGTGAATGGAGCTTAGCTCATATTTCCTTATCCCTCCAACATATCCTAAGGCCTCAATGCCCAAAATCACTGTACATATAGGTGAGTACTCACAATCCTATGGCATGCCAACTATATCCAATGGTTTCAAAATCACAAGGTAAAAATATCCGAAATAAAACACATAACACTTACCGATTATCCGTGCACTATCACTACATGTTAGTATCTTTTTCAATACACTATCACTGTCATATTACATATATATCATATATACATTAACACCTTTCACAACAGTTACCATATCCACATATCACATATTTGAGTTTCTCATCACCATGCACAATTTCATAATCATATAAGCACAAAACCACAACAAATGTAGATACAAGAAAATTACGCTCAGAATTTAGAGTAGGGGTTAGGCTACTACAAAATTCCAAAATGACACATAAGTCGTGTCTACGAGCAGTTATTCCAAACACTCACCATTATGCTTTCGCTGAGAAGTTGAAAGCTCAAACTAGATCTTCTTTTAACTTGTAGAAGGCTCAAATGAATTTGAGGCTTTACACACAATAAACGTACTAAATTCATAGTTAGATAGTAGCCAAGGACTCACTTAAACCAACTAAAACACCAACCTATTCTAAGTTCTCATGTAACAAAAATTTAACATAACAAACTTAGAATGCTCATTACTCATTCTACGCTTAACCTTTTCACCTAAAACAAATTTTGTTCACCTATTTAGTCTTCTACGACTAATCATCAACCCTTAAACTACTGAAAACTACCCAATTCATGACATCAAAATTTTTTGACATCTTTTTGAAAATTTTCATAAAATTCATTAAAACATAAGAAATCATTAACGAAACTTCAAGGTAAGTTTATAAACCTTCTAATCATGACAAAACGAGTTGAAAAACACTTTGAAACCACGTTTTTACTCAAAACCCCAAAATCTACCATTAATGTCCCAATTTTCGGGTTTTATTAAAAATTTACGATTCAATGGCTAATACTTCAATTTTAAGGACTAGGTATCATGAAAAACTCATAAGATTTCGATACATTACATTTGAAGAAAGATTAAACGAGTTTTGACGTAAATTTGGAAAACCCACATTTGAAGAAGATGATGAAATCTATGGAGTTTTTGGTGTTTTTAAAGTGATTCTATGAGTGTTTAAGGCTTGGGTCTTGAAAGAAATCAAAACTTGATAGTTTGTAAATCAAAATTGAGTGGTTTAGTGTTGAGAGAATGAGGGACGGAAACAAGAGAGGTGTGAGGATAAAATTAACATGAATCTACTATTGGGGGAAAGAAATAGGCTGAAATTTTAAAATCTAGGCTAATTGCCTCTTAAAAACTCCCAGTTTTGCCTTTTTTACAAATCAGACCCTAGGCCCAAATTGAAAGACTTTTAAAACTTATTTTCAAAAATTGATTTCACAACTAAAATGCCATAGTCGAATATAATTTCGCTTTACCATGCTACTAAATTCTGAGCACTCTAAGGTTAAAATTCCTAAAATACCCATAAAATTCTCAGGCCTTATTTTCGGGTGTTACAAGATGTTAGCCTACGGGCTAGGCACTTCGTGCCCAGGAGTGTTCTCGGTTGGTTTGGCTCGTTTGAGCTTTCTGGCGTGTCATGAGTGGATAATCGCATATCTACATTTGTTTATATCGTTCATCGGCAGATTTTCAATGGTTAAATGACTAGTTCTTGAATTATACAAATGTTTGCATGTTTTTTTTAGTATTATAGCGTAATTGCTATTGAATGATCTTGTATTATTGATTAGATTGGGCAAATCATATATATATATACAAAACTCACCTGTTGATTAGTTGTGGTTGGTAGGATTAATGTTTATTAACATTGTTATTATAGGATTTGTTATGTTTATACGGTAAGTTTTATCGTTTCAACTTGTGAACTTATTAACCTTTAGCAAAGCTTACTCGTGTCATTTTTCCTTGTTTCCTTGTAGATATCATTTTTTGGAATTGGGCAATTGGATCAACTTGAAGATCACACTATCTAGCTACATTTCAGTAGATTTTGAAATTGTTTATTTTGGGAATATGTGGCATGTAATGGAAGTAACTTGTATATATATAAGTAGTTACTTCAAGTGATATGTTTTATGCTAGTGTGATAATTGCATACTTATGGTTATGTACATCATTGTTTGGTCTTGTAAATGTCTATATGTATGTACATTTGGCTATTTGGTTGGTGCTTAATGAATATGGTTAAAACATGGTAGAATTGAATGTAAAGGGCATGTATGAATTGGTATGTTTGGCATGCGTAAAGGTAGGAACTTGTAGTATTTGAATGTGAATTGGTTGGTGTATGAAATGTGGTGCGAATGAGAGCATATTGGTTAGGCACTTAGGTTGAATGTTTTGGTATGTTTTAAGCTTGTTTGAATATGTTTTGAAGGCATGTGAATGATTGATTTTGATTTGGCTTGGCATCTAAGAAATGGGTACTGTTTTTACTTGTTTTAGAGGTTATTTTAGGTTCATATGGGCTATCACACGGCCGTGTGCCACACACGATCGCTCCACCGGCCATGTGGCCTATTCAATTTTGGTGCAAGTATGTTCCAAACAGTCTCAGGTTGTTATACGGCCTGGAGACATGGCCATGTGACCCTATTTTGAATCACACACGGTTTGTGACACGGTCGTGTGACCCTATTTTCAAACTGTACACGGTTTGGCCACATGGCCATGTGCCTAAGCCACACGACGTGGGCTCTTTCACACGGCTGTGCGACCCCTATTTGTACATTTTATTCAAAATTTTGTAAAAATTTCAATTTAATCCATAATTGATCTCGGTTTGTTTTAAATGTTCCATAAGCTTGAATTAGGTCCAAAATTGATTAAAAGCATGGAAATGATTGAATATGATTTATTTAGTTGAATTTGATTAAAATTTATGATAAATGGTCATAGATTATTGTTGTAATGCCTTATAGCTCGGGTCAAGTGATTGAATCAGGTATAAGGTGTTACATCTGATGATACCGAGCTCCAGCATTTGTTGCAGACTCGAAGATACATGTGACACAGGTTTAGCTCAGACGAGTAACCTGTTGACGTTTTATAGGTTTAGCTCGGATGGGTAACCTTATATATATATACAGCCCTGGCCAAGCTATTTACTATGTCGTTAAAGGTTTAGCTCGGACGGGGAACCTGAAACTGATGTATATGATTAGCTCAGACGAGCATTAGACGTTATTTGCACCTGTGTATTAAGTTCTTTTACAAGGTTTTATTGAGTAAAAAAAAGATGAGAAATGTGAAATTTGTAAAGTTCATGTTGGCAAAAGATGAACATGGAACACATGTATATATGATGTATATTGATTTGGACTTGGTATATTGTTATTTGATATTATAAGATCAATCATAAACCAAAATCTCCCTTATTTGACGTTGTTGTGTTATACCATGATAGGGAAATTGTTTTATATAATGAATTATATGTATGTTAACTGAATAAGGTAAGTTACTTGTTTAAATTGTACGAGCTTACAAGTATTCGTAATACTTACTCGTGATTACTACTTTGTCTGTAGATTTTCGATGTTCAAAATGTGTCAGTCAGATCAGAAAGAAGCTCACTCACTTCATCTCCTAATTCAATAAACTTTTGATTGTTTCGAGCTTGGTTATATGTGGCATGTACATAGGATGGTCAAGTACTAGTAATGTAATGTATGTATTTTTGGTATTGTTGAGCTTTCAATATATATATGGTAGCTTAAGGAAATGATGAATGGTTGTTTGAAAAGTTTTGGTATATAGTAATACAAATGTGAATGGCAAAGCTTAGAAGATGATATGCATATAAGCTAGCTTATGGTATGAAATGGTTAAGAGTTATGGTATGACTTGTGATGACTTATGTTTAATGTTGGTGTTGGTGAAAAATGTGGCATATTGGTTGTATAGTTAGGGAGTTGTTGTAATTCATGTTTTGGCTTAGAAATGTGCATGTTTTGAACAGGTTTGATTGGTTGAAGAATGCATTTTAGGTCACTTTGGAGGGTTGGTTTGTTGTATGCACCAAATGGCCCATTTTTTGCTTCACACGAGCTCACACACAGTAGTGTGTCACATACAGTCAGGTGAAATGACCGTGTGCTCACTGGAATTTAGGAAGAATTTGTACACATGGTTTTTATGATTATACGGGCTGGCCAGACGCCCATTTGAGTATTGTAGATTTGGTCACTTAACTTTTCACACAGCCCAACTACATGGCCATATGATTTTTGTTGAATTTTTTCATTTTGAGCCGCACGATCACAGTTAGTTACACAGCCTGGATACACAGTCGTGTGACTCTAATACTACATGGTTTCAGCCTGTTACATAGCCTAGGCACAAGGCTGTGTGACCTCTGTTTTACACTATTGCCCTTTCTTTTTGTAAAAGTTTTAGAACAATCCTTTATTGTTTCCGAGTCAATTTTAGAGCTTTTGTAAGCTCAATTTAAATCTGATTTTGTTTGCAAAGCATGATTTTGTATGAATATATGAGAATTATTCAATTTTTAAATGAATTCTTGATCTAAATTCACATGTGATTGTTCCTTCATTTGTTGTATCATCCCGTAACTCAATTTCAACAACGGGAACGGGTGAGGGGCGTTACATTTACCATTTATGTATATTTTATGTTATTATTGTGGTATTGTTTGCTTGAGTGGGAGTATAAGTAGGTAAATCTAAATATGTTTATTGATGAAAATATTATCTAATTAATTTTTGGTATAGAGACTTAGGATTGATTCCCCTAAGGGAAAATTGAGATAACTAAGATCGACATGAGATCTTATCGAGTACCAATTCGATTTTCCAGAGTTATTTAAGTGAGATCGAGAGCTAAATTAGACTAATTTGTCTAATTTTGTAAAATTGAGGCCGAGAGGTAAAATTAAATCAATTTAGGAGTATTAGCGATTTAGATCCCTAATTCAAAGGTTAACCAACAACATGGAAATCAACAAACCATTTTCTACTTATCGTATTTATTAGTTTGATAGTTTGCATGTTTTAGAATTTAGTCTTTTTCTATTTTTAGATAATTAATTAGTTTAATTCACTTCCAAATTATGCATTGCCATAATATAGAAACTTAGTGAGTTGCTAGCTAGACTCCTTTATTGGATGTTTTTCAATTAGAAATCACTAAATCGTTGACTCTCTTAGGTTCGATCCTTGGAATACTCTAGTGTTACATTGACACTATAAATATTACAACTGACACTGTCCACTTGCAGTTAACATTGCACTTTTAAATTATTTCATAAAATTGTTTATTTTTACACGCACATGCGATAGCAGTCAAGTTGTTGGCGCCGTTACCAGGAAGTTGGTGTTAGATTTAATGATTGATGCATGCTTCTTAAGGAGATAATTAGTAAAAGCTAAGTCTATAGATACATCACTTCATTTTAATTTGAATGATTTTCTTATTTTTGCCTTTTTTATAATTAATTGATAGTAATGTTTAAAGGTGACTATAGATGGCCCGAAGGATCGTTCGTGACAATGCCGATGGTACTTCAATGCCTAGCTGGGGGTATGATAGCTACTATAGGAAGCAAGGATATGAGTCTCTGTATGATTCTCGTGGTTATGCATTAGTAGTGGATAGTTACAACCTATGATGGGTAGATAGTAACTCGACATATGATTTGTACTCCTCTTATTTATTTGGAAATGTGCCCATATTGTAGTAAACATGTAACTATTTTCTATTTATGTGAACGATGAATAAATAAATAAAGTTAATTTCACATTTCACTATTATGTCTTTTGTAATTTCTGTCTTTTATATTTTGCATGCATAGCAAAATTGTGACAAGCAAATACTAGCTCATTGATTGTCTAAAGTTCAAACTGAAGATAAGTGGAATTGTAAGAACGTTTATATTGCGAGAAAGACAATTTAATTTAGTAGATCATCTAAATAATTCCATAATCCCGTAAAAGAATCAAAGTGAGAATTTGATTCAAATGTCGAGAAGGATTATTATGTTGTCTACAATTCTAATTGTAGAGATGGCTAGTCTTAGCAATTGGAGCAATTGACTCCACGAGTAGAGACATAGATGTATTCATTAGTAGAATAATATATTAGACTGGACCCTAGATGAATTAGTTCTGAATCTATTTGTGAATTAATTCACTTATGACGTTCATGGTGCGATTTACCTAAATCCTGAGTTAGTCATTGACCATGCGTATGCAACTCATGTGCTTTGATATAAGGGGAGTTTTATGCTCTAAAAATGATCGAGCCTATAACTGGAATGTTGTGTACATGACTTGTGTATGGCATGGCTTTACTAGCAGCAGTGGAATTCATAGCTCAATTAAAGAGTTAACGATATCCTCTCATTGGCATTGTGTAGATTGATAAATATGAAATGTGGCCACGGTTGCTAGTTCTCGAATGAGTAATTTATCTTAGTCATTTGTTGGCAGTGGTCATATTAATCATTAAGAAGACACAATGGTGACAATGAGATAAAATAAGACTACATTAAGTGAATGGATTTAACTCAAGGGAATCAAGGATATCATATGAGGGTAACACACACATGACGAGGTCATTGGACAAAGCAGTTGGATGAATTGCTTTCATAAAGAGTATACAATAAGGAGTTTTCAGTCATGGTACTTCTTGTGAACTGACTCCATGATTAAGTAATTGCGAATTATCAGAATGATGCTTCTGGACATAATTATAATCACTAAAGCCTAATTGTATATGTCTGTTTGGTCCCTCCGCTAGCTCAACAAAAGCTCGATCGGGCTGCATTTGAATCAAAAGAAAATTCTATGACTTTGGGAATAATTTAATTGAGTCGATTTATTCAATGTGGAATTAAATTAGGTGGTCGTGAGAATTGTTCAATGAAAGAATTTGATTAAAAAATTTTCTTGAAAAATTAATTTGTAAAATCTAAGTGATTTTTTGGAAATATTAATTTTGATCAAGTAAAATTAAATTAATCAAATCAATTA
Source organism: Gossypium hirsutum (assembly GCF_007990345.1). Classification (NCBI taxonomy): domain Eukaryota; kingdom Viridiplantae; phylum Streptophyta; class Magnoliopsida; order Malvales; family Malvaceae; genus Gossypium; species Gossypium hirsutum. The sequence continues at coordinate 36,115,125 of NC_053449.1, forward strand.
AAATTAATATGGTATTTTTGGAAGTTAATTTTCAAATCAAACAATTGGCCCAATAGGTAATTGGTCTTGAAAATTGGATTTGAGATTGTAAATTGGGCTCGAGAGCCCAACACTGAGACGAAGACCCAAAAGCTGGTCGAACTAGGCCTGATATGTGAAACTGGGTCGACGGTCCAATCGATGACTAGACTCGACCGATGGGGTCGTCACTAACGCGGACCAAACTGGCAGTAGCCGAACCGATTCAAGGTGCCGTAAGGATGTCACGGCGACATCTCGTTGGTCGGCGGTAATTGGTCTTTGGTGGTTGAGCAATGGAAGAGTTACACTCATACTGGAACTCTACTAGAGGATTATATTTCAGATTAATTATTCCAAAAATAATTTTGTTTTAATAGTTTAATATTAAATTTAATTTAATACTTATCTTGATAGTATTTTATTAATTTAATATTAAAGTGATTACTTAATATTAAATTAAATTTAATGTTTATCTTGTAGATAAACATTCTATTATTTTAATAAAATTTAATATTAAATTTAATCCAATATTTATCTTGATAATAAATATTATATTAATTTAATATTAAAGTGATTAAGTTTAATCATAGTTGAACTCTCTAAACTCTCCCTATATAAAGAAAGCCTTGGGTCATTATTTACACACACTTGAATTCAAGAGAAAGTTCTTTAAAGAGATTATTCTAAAAAATTACTAAAGAGATTTTTCTAATTGACATCTTGACCCAAAAGTTTAGAGGAATTACAAAATTACCCCACTGGTAATTTTGTGAAAAATTTTCTAATTTTAATTGAGCCCACACCTGACAGACGTGAAATTGAGGATAGCGAAGAAGACTGTTCGACGAAGTGCTTATCCTAAACGAATCGAAAAGGTAAAATTTTGATTAAGTGTTTATTACTTTAGATATCCAACCAAGATCTTGTTTTGGAAAAAAATTAAAAACTCCATTTTTTCCATAAATTTTTTTCATTGCGTTTTCCGAACTTGTTGTTCCAACAATTGGTATCAGAGCCAGGTTGTGTTCTATTTATAAGTATAAAGAGATAATCAAGATAAATTTCTCTTCTTCTTGAATGATTTGATTACATAGAAAGTGACATTCTTTAAATCTTATGCATGTTTTTAGTTATATATGGGAATGGATGCGATTTTATATATTTGTTATATAATTATTTTTTGTCGAGTTTGTGATTCTTAGGAAATAGACCGTGAACTATCATCTCCACGAAGGGCTATATTTTTTAAAAATTAATAGAATTCTTGTGAGCCGAAAACGGATATAGAACTTAAATGTGATTTTTCCAAAAGGAGTCCATGACAAGGAAAAGATGCAATGGTGGTTGAAGACCCAAGGAATTCATTGTGGTGAAAAATTATGTAATTTTATTTTTTCATTTATTTTCTAGAAATAGAACCATGGAAACCTTAGCTTACGGTTTTATTTTAATTACCTATCTCATTATATATCTGTTTTATAATTTTTTATATTTTTTATATTATTTAATATTATAATTTTGATATATATATGAGATGACCTACAGTTGATCGATTAGAAATAAGAAGTGTGGTCATGAGAAAATAAATATGATGTATTGTTCTATTCACTTCTTTAGGTTATTTGATAACTGTGAGAAGTGTGGTAATGAGAAGGTTCATATCTAGAATTGGCACTGGCTAGGAAAGGCTTGGTTTTTAAGCAGTCAAATTTAACTCACCTCCCTTTCCTAGGACCCTACCTGATGCACGGTTCTCATTCATTTATTCAGTTTTTCCCTTAAAAAATTATGGAGAATCAAAATTGTTTGTTTTTGTCATTGATTGATTCTTGCGAATGAATGTGAATATTATAAAAGTTCCATAGCATGCCATGCATATATTGGAAGCATGTCATTTAGATTAGGTAAAAATGCCAATAGGACTATTGTATGATCATTCTTGAAATTTGGGATAAAAACATTGCATGTTTTTAAAATATTGAGTGGGAGAAGGTTCTTGAACAAGACCTACAGCCTCCATTGATGGTCCCTAAGGGATAGCATGATAAAATTTTGAGCTGGTTCCTACCTTGGCCGCACCCCAAAGTACACTTTGTCATGTGGGTTCACTAGATGGGATTTCCTTTTAAGGACAACTAGTCATGCATGACTTTCAGAGAGATTGTCCCAAGATGACTCACAAATGAAAGCATGTTCATGATAGGTGTTGAGTCAATGGTTACACACTCAAGATCATCTCTTATAAAATAGTTTCCCAAGAAACGATATTTAAGCTAGAGATGATGGCCAAATGTTAAACGGTCGTTAGTTCGTATGGAGTCTTGAGAACTAAGATTCATGAACTGATTGGATGCAATCCATGTTCTTGCCAGTTAACCATGGGACCCCAAGGTGACATGGTTGATAGGTGTGAGAATGATTGTAGCAAAAAGAAAAATTTCAAGGTTTTAATACAAGACACAGGCATCATACTACATTCTTGATATGTTGCTGAAATAAAAAATATTTGCTTAATACAAAGATTGTAATTAGTGAAATCTTTATTTTTGTCAGTTCAAATATATCTCCTACTTCTTTATTAGCATTCTTATTAAGAATAAATTAAATGAGGATAAATTTTGAGAATGGAAACGAAACTTATTGATAGTTCTCAGCTGTGAGAAACACAATTTCATTCTTGACGAAATGTGCCCTCTTGAAGCTCAGCCCAAAGAGAGAAATCATTGGAGAGATTCTGACTCGATTTCTTGATGTTATATGTTAGCGAGCATGAGCAGTGTGTTGCAAAAGTAACACGAGAATTTCTATACTGCCAAAGAGATCATGACAAATTCGAAGGATTTGTTCGGAGGCGAAGTCGCATTAGCTCGACAATCCACTATTACAAATTTAATGAATTCTCAATAAAAAATCGACACTCTAGTCAAAGAACATATGGTTAAGCTTATGAGATTCTTTATGGAAGCTGAGGACAATAGGGTTGAATTAGACGTGAATACGCAAATTGAAATAGTGTTCAAATCCTTAACCAAGGAGTTTGCTAGTTTTAAGGTCACTTACAACTTGGGGAACAAGGTGCTTACCTTGACTCAACTCATGAAGGAATTAAAATCTTATGAGTTGATGCTGAATGGTGGTAAGCCGGTTTAGGAGAAACCTGAGGCAAACTTAGCTGTGGGACCTTCATTTTCTAAGGGGAAATAGAAAGCTAAGGGAAAGAAGAAACCGAATAAGTCTTCGGTTCCACCTCATGTGGATAGGAAGAATGCTAATAAGTCAAAAGATCCTAAAAAGATCAAATGTTTCTTCTGCAATAGAAAAGGACATTTCAAATTAAACTGTATAAAGCATTTGGATTACCTAGCTGAAAAGGGAAAAGGTATGGAACTCTTTGTGGTTGCAGCTTGCTTAGTGGAAGAATCAACTGACAACTGGTTATTGATTCTGGAGCCACTAACCATGTGTGTGTTTCCTTACAAGGGTTCAGCGAACCCAGAAGTCTGCGTAACAGGTGCCTTTCATTGCGGACCTGAGATGGGAGCTATGTTTCAGCTGAAGTAGTGGGAGAAGCTATTTTACACTTCGATAATTTTAAGAAGATTATTTTAAAAAATGTGTTTTATTTACCTTATGTTAAGAGAAATTTAATTTCTGTAGCATGTTTATTTTATGATGGTTATACCATAACATTCAATAAAGGGATTACTATTCAAAGAAATTATTTTTTAATCTGTAATGGATGGATGGAAACCAATCTTTACTTTATCAAACCAATTAACTACTCGATGCTTCAAAATGAAATATTGAACAAAAAGCTTAAAACTTCTCACTCTAATGAGGGGTACCTATGGCATTTAAGACTTGGTCGTATTAACCAAGAAAGAATCACTAGACTTGTGAAAGATGGTCCCTTAAGTATGTTTAAGGAAGTTAGTTTTCCATAATGTGAATCTTACTTGGAAGGTAAATTGACTAAAATATATTTTAATGTGAAAGGTACAAGGGCCAACCAACCTTTAGAACTTGTGCACACTGATGCATGTGGTCCCATGAGCATCAGTGCTCGAGGAAGTTACGATTATTACGTGAATTTTATTGACGACTATTCTCGATATAGATATGTGTATCTAATGCACCGCAAAAGCGAAACCTTTGATAAATTTCAAGAGTTTCGTGTGGAAGTGGAAAAGTAATTAGGTTTATCCATAAAGAATCTTCGGTCTGACCGAGGTGGGGAATATTTGTCCGATGAGTTCTTAGGATGCCTCATAGAGAATGAGATTTTATCTCAATGTTAAGTTATTTACAACTTCCTACTTCCTTCTGGGGATATACAATACAAACGGCTTGCTATATTTGAATGATGTGCCTACCAAGTCTTCTTGTAAGACACCTTATGAGCTGTGGAATGGAAAAAAACCTACTCTAAATCACTTTAGAATATGGGGTTGTCTAGCACACGTTCTTGATAAGGTTTTAAAGAAGTTGGATGCACGGATAGAATTATACATGTTTGTAGGATATCCTAAAGGAACAAAGGAAGGATTATTCTACAATCCGAAAGATAATACGACTAAAGTTTCTACTCATGCTACTTTCCTTGAGGAAAGCTACATGGATAACTTTAAGCTTCAAAGTAAAGTGGTACTCGAGGAAATTTCGGGAGTGGTAGAACAAACACCAAGTTCAGTTCTCAAGAAAGTTCTAGAAAAACTTGTAAACGATCAACAGCATAGGGGAATCCGTCGTAGTGGGAGAGTTTCTAAGAAACCAGACTTCTTCATCTATGATGGTAGTATTTATAATATGGAAGCTAATAATGAGGATGATAATCCACTCACTTACGAGGAGAATATGCAAGACATTGATTCCAAGCTCTAGAAACAGGTTATGGATGCCAAGATGGATTATATGAAATCCAATACTGTGAAGGAACTTGTAGACTTATCGATTGGGATTAAACTCATAGGGTGTAAGTGGATCTACAAGAAGAAGAGAAATGCTGAAGGGAGAGTGGAAACACAGAAAGCTAGACTTGTAGGGAAAGGCTACACACAGAAAGAAGGCATCGATTACGATGAGAACTTTTCTTCGATATCCATTCTTAAGTTTATCCGCATACTTTTATCCATTATCGCTACTCTCAATTACGAGATCTGGAAAATGGATGACAAGACAACATTCTTGAATGGCTATCTTGATGAGACCATTTACATAGCTCAACCCACTGGTTATGTTGTCAAAGGAAAGAAGCAAAAAGTTTGTAAAGTGTTAAGATCCATTTATGGACTTAAGCAGGCGCCCCACTCATGGAATAAAAGATTTGATCAAATGATCAAGAATTTTGGATTTGAGCAAAATGTTGATGAACCTTGTGTTTATAAGCGTATAAAGGATAAAAAGAAGGTATTCCTCATTTTGTATATCGATGATATTCTACTTATCAGAAACGATGTAGGAGAATTGTCATCGGTTAAACTGTGGTTAACTCAACAATTTAGCATGAAGGGCTTGGGTGAAGCTAGTTATATTCTTGGAATTCAAATCCTTAGGAATCGAAAGAATAAAACGATAGCACTATCTCAAGCTCCATACATCAATAAGGTACTGGAACATTTTGCAATGACCGATGCAAAGCCAAGCATTCATCTGACTGCATCAAGTTTTCATCTTTCTTTAGATGACTGTCCTAAGACAGCAGAAGAAAGATAGCATATGAGTAAGGTTCCATATGCTTCGGTAGATGGAAGCATTATGTATGTGGTACTTTGATCATATCCAGATATCTGTTTCGCAGTAGGAATGTTTAGTCGATATCAGGCGAATCCAAGTCTTAGGCATTGGTAAGCTGTAAAGGATATATTAAGGTATCTTAAAAGAACTAGGGATTATATGCTTGTGTATTCTGGGGAGGACCTTACTCTTGTTAGATACATAAACTCAAACTTTCAAACCTGTAAAGATTCAAGGAAATCAACGTCGAGAAATGTATTCGTTCTAGGCCGTGGAGCCATAGTATAGAGAAGTGTAAAACAAACTTGCACTGTTGACTCTACTATTGAGGCCAAATATGTGGCTACTTCTAAGGCAAAAAAAGAAACAATATGGCTTTGAAAGTTCTTAACCGAACTTGAAATTGTTCCCAGTATGGAAAAAGCTATAACACTATATTGTGATAACAGTGCTGCAAATAGCAAATACCAAGGAAATAAAAAGTCATCAGAGGACAAAACACATTGATCGAAAGTATCACTTGATACAAAAGGCAGTAGCCGAAGGAATTATAGATGTGATGAAAATAGCTTCTAAAAATAACCTTGCAGATCCATTTACTAAAACTCTTCTAACTAGAAGTTTTAACAAACACGTTGAGGATATGAGAATGTAAAACATGACACATTTACTTCAATATGGTAAGTGAGAGATTGTAAGGACATGTGTCCATATTGTAGTAAACATGTAACTGTTTTCTATTTATTTGAACGATGAATAAATAAATAAAGTTAATTTTACATTTCACTCTAATGTCTTTTGTATTTTCTGTCTTTTATACTTTGTATGCATAGTGAAATTGCGACAAGCAAATATTAGCTAATTGATTGTCTAAAGTTCAAACTGAAGATTAGTGGCATTGTAAGGATGTTTACATTGCGAGACAGACAACTTACTTCAGTAGATAAGCTAAATGAGTTTGTAATCCTGTAAAAGAATCAAAGTGAGCATTTGATTCAAATACCAAGAATGATTATTATGTCATCTACAATTCTAATTTGGGAGATGGCTAGTCTTGGCTATTGGAGTAGTTGACTCCACGAGTAGAGACATAGATGTATTCATTGGTAGAATGATACATTGGACTGAACCCAAGATGAATTAATTATGAATCCATCTGTGTGTTAATTCACTTGTGACGTTCATGGTGAGATTTACCTAAATCCTGAGTTAGTCACTGACCATGCATATGCAACTATGTGCTTTGATATAAGGGGATTTTTATGCTCTAAAAATGATCAAGCCCATAGCCGGCATGTTGTGTACATGACTTGTGCATGGCATCGCTTTACTATCAACAGTGGAATTCATAGCTCAATTAAAGAGTTAACGATATCCTCTCATTAGCATTGTGTAGATTGATAAATACGAAACGTGGTCACGGTTGCTAGTTCTCGAATGAGTAATTTATCTTAGTCATTTGTTGGTAGTGGTCATATTAATCATTAAGAAGACACAATTGTGACAATGAGATAAAATAAGATTGTATTAAGTGAATGGATTTAACTCAAGGGAATCAAGGATATCATATGAGGGTAACACACACATGACGAGGTCATTGGACAAAGCAGTTGGATGAATTGCTTTCATAAAGAGTATACAATAAGGAGTTTTCAGTCATGGTACTTCTTGTGGACTGACTCCATGATTAAGTAATTGTGAATTGTCGGAATGATGCTTCTGGACATAATTATAATCACTAAAGCCTAATTGTATATGTCTGATTGGTCCCTCCGCTAGCTCAACAAAAGCTCGATCGGGCTGCATTTGAATCAAAAGAAAATTCTACGAATTTGGGAATAATTTAATTGAGTCGATTTATTCAATGTGGAATTAAATTAGGTGGTCGTGAGAATTGTTCAACGAGAGAATTTGATTAAAGAATTTTCTTGGAAAATTAATTTGTAAAATCTAAGTGATTTTTTGGAAAAATTAATTTTGATCAAGTAAAATTAAATTAATCAAATCAATTAAAATTAATACGGTATTTTTGGAAGTTAATTTTCTAATCAGACAATTGGCCCAATAGGTAATTGATCTTGAAAATTGGATTTGAGATTGTAAATTGGGCTCGAGAGCCCAAAACTGAGACGAAGACCCAAAAGCTGGTCAAACTAGGCCCGATATGTGAAACTGGGCCGACGTCCAACCGATGACTAGACTGGACCGGTTGGGTCGTCACTGATACGGACCAAACTGGCAATAGCCGAACCGACTCGAGGTGTTGTAAGGGTGTCGCACCTACATCATTAGACACAGCGATGCCGGTGGCTGCGACGGTGTTGTCCCGGTGGCTAGCGATTGTTGGTCATTGGTGGTTGTGTAGTGGAAGAGTTACATTTGTACTGGGACTCTACCAAAGAATTTGATTTCAGATTAATTATTCCAAAAATAATATTATTTTAATAGTTTAATATTAAATTTAATTTAATACTTATCTAAATAGTATTTTATTAATTTAATATTAAAATGATTCTCTAAATATCAAATTAAATTTAATGTTCATCTTGTAGGTAAACATTCTATTATTTTGATTAGATTTAATATTAAATTTAATCTAATATTTATCTTGATAAATGTTATATTAATTTAATATTAAAGTGAGTAAGTTTAATCATAGTTGAACTATCTAAACTCACCCTATATAAAAAGAGCCTTAAGTCATTATTTACACACACTTGAATTCAAGAGAAAGTTGTAGAGAGAAAATTCTCTGAAGAGATTATTCCAGAATATTTCTAGAAATATTTTTCTGATTTACAACTTGACCCAAAAGTTTAGAGAAATTGCAAAATTTCCCCATTGGTAATTTTGTAAAAAATTTTCTAATTCGAAACGAGCCCACACTCGGCAGACATGAGCTTGAGGATAGCAGAAAACACTACTCAATCGAAGCGCTCATCCTAAACAAATTGAACAAGTACAATTTTGATTAAGTGACCATTACTTTAGATATCACAACCAAGATCTTGTTTTGGAAAAAATTTTAAAACTTTGGTTTTTCCCTAAATTTATTTTCCGTTGTGTTTTCCAAACCCATTTTTCCAAAATTATTCTTATCAAGATGGTAGTAACTCAACATATGATTTGTATCCTTTGTTCTCTTATCAAGATGGGAGTATGTATAGTGAAGAGTTCAATGGAGATCACTACCTAACCACTGGGATTGGCAAACTTGAGGATGGAATGTTTGAGTTGCACGACACCTTGAAAACCATGTAGAATTAGCTAGACTTAGTGTTCGAAGCCGTCAAACATCAGATAACTCAAAACTTGAGGATAAGGTCCTCTATATGAATGTTGAACATAAAGACTTGAAGGTTGATTGTCTACAAGAAATGGTGGTCGGAGAATTGAGTGAAGTGTTGAGCATTATTGGTGAAATCTCTAACTCTAGTGAGTAAGTGTGGAGGAGCCGCCACACTATTTGGACATCATAAAAGAAATCCCCCACCATGAACCGACCGAGGATGTGCCCCAACAAAGAAATATTCAAATGGAAGTGGAGAACTCAAAAGAAGTTGAGCTTGTGATCCCGACATCGATGATCCCTGGGAAGGCACAATGGAGTATATTTGGATTCAGTGAGAAATGACTCACAATGTATCTGTCGAAACAATCTAAGTTAGGACGAGATCGATTTGTTCATTCATGGAAGGAGGTGCTTATCTATTCAATCATGAACAAACGGTAGGTGAAAGTTTTTAGGACTTCGCGGAAGTTAAACTTTAGGGGCATCATGTATCGCTCGAAAAATAATTTCTAAGTTATCATTGGCAAATTTGATTTCTTGTAAATAATTAAATTATTTGAGCTGAGATTCTAATACTTTTGTTTAGCTTAGGTTTTAAATTCATTGCATGTTTAGATTTAGGACTTTGTAGATATAATTTTTGTGTAGTTAGGAGTTTAGGCTGAAAAACTAGGAATTTTGGGTATCTTAAAGTGGTATCGCGGTACCTTGGACAGTTTCAAATAGGAGGCCAAAAATTCCAGGGATATCGCGATACCCAACCTTAGTATCGCGATACCCTTTTCGGGTTGTGCAGACAACCCATTTTGGGTATCACGACCTGCGTGATTTACCCCTTTTTAAACCTAAAACTCACTTGAAAACCCAAATTTCACTTAGTTGCAAGCCCTAAACTCCTTACTTGATTTGGATTATTGTTCTTGGTTTTTGTTTATTTTATTATTTGCATAGGTTTTCATTGTGTGTTTTATGTTTTCTGTGTAGACCACCCACTCGAAAGTTACACTACAAATTCGATCTTCATCACGGAAGTGGATGACCCTAACTTGCATGATGAGCACTCACGCTATTCAAGAAAGTCTGATAACCCTTCTAACTTAATTTGGGGAATACACATTAAGGATAATATGTAATTTAAGTGTAGGCTTGAAGTAAATTCAAACAAGCCTGAGTTGTTTCATAAGATTAAGTTTAAAAGGAATAGGAAAGTGGGCTCCAAAAAAATCTAAAATGATGGGCTTCTAAGGGGCTCGATGCCAAATTGAAACAAAAGTGGACAACCAATGTTGATTTTAAATCGGGCTAAAAGAAAAGCTTAAATGGGCTTTAAACAGACTCAAAATATTATTCTATATGGACCAAAACATAAAAAAAATATGTTTCTAAATTTTAATAAAGACAAAAAATAGGCTTCAAAACTAAGTTTAAAAACAAGCTTGGATTTAACCTTAAGAACTTAAGGTTGAATCAGACCAAACAATTAATTACAGCAGGCACAATCACAAATCAATTTAAGGGGACCAGAGAACCGATCAACTTTAATTTAATTCATGATTTAGCCTAAAACTCAAAGTAAAAAGACATCCAATTTAACCCTTTAATCAAACCCAACTTTAATTTCAATTTTAAAATAAAATAAAATGTTAACTTACTTCTAATATCACACTTGAAAGTTAATTTAGCTCAAAGAATTCATATAAACCCCTCTTTGGTAAAACCAATGCGTTATAAAATTAAATTTTTACACTTTTTATCAATTTGATATTCACTTTATATAAAAATAATAAAAATTAAAATAATTTTAAAATAAAAAAGAAAAAAGTTCAAAAAGTGATAGAGAGAAAAGAAAGGAAAATTATTTTTTAACCCTCTAAATTTTCTCTCTTTGTATAAAATTTCCCATCCTTTAAAAAACATAGAAAATATATATAAACATTAATAAAAAATTTTGGTTCTTTGTTTTTGACCTCTTCAATTTCTTGATAGAGCTTTTCATTATAAGAAAAAAAAAGATTCGAAATATAATTTGTTTTTACAATTTGGGTTTTGAAAATAATTTAAAAGAATTGAAATTTTGAATTGAGTCTAAAAGAATTTATGGTATATTTGTTTACTTTTTGCTAAAAAATGGCATTAGAATTGATTTCACAAGTCTCTATAAAATCAATTTTTGAATTTAAGGGTTATTTTTCGACACTCAATTCTTCCTTTTCTTTACTTCCCATACATATTAGTTCTTTACTAAGAACAATTTTGAGATTTTGATATTTTATAATTTTTTATATTGAATTTTATATTTTTTATTAAATAATTTTGATTTTTTATAATTTTATATAAAACTAAAGTCAAATTAACAGAAAATATAAAAGCTAATGACTAAAATTATAATTATACCAACTAAAAAAGTGCTACGATTAACCACTTAATCATTGAGTGACAAAGAAAAATTGATGCGATTTCCCAAGCTTGGGTAGTTTGAAAAATAGCTCGAATGGAAGGGTCATCTTGAATAGGTTCAATTCGTGAAAACCTTCACCCGTAGCACTTGAATACTTTAAGTAACCGTAACTATATTAAAACTACGACCCACTTAAACTTGACAGAATACTTGAACTTTGGTAAGCAAAGTCGCCACACTTTGTGATGGGAAACAAAGTGATAAGACAATTGGGTGAACGCCACAAATTCGTAAAAGTTTGATAAGTTCAGTTTAGTTCAATGAAGAACTGAAAGAGAATAATCTCACCAACAAAGTTTATATTCAGAATAATTGTCTAACCTCGACATTGTCCTTTTACAAGATATATATAGGCCTTAATATGACTATTCAAATTCGGCAGCTACACTAGCTTTAAACACAACTTAAAATTCGATTATAACTTTAAGATGGGCAGCCAATAAGTCACGACTCTTCACTTGATTCGGGCTTAGCTAAAAATTCATGTCTCTTCACTTGTTGAAGACTTAATGTTCCATAAATGTGTTGTTTGGTGTCCCTTCATTTCTCTCATGGCCGAAGGTTAAGTTTCTTGGCATTCATCTCTTTTAATGACACTATAATGATATTAGAAGTCATGAAATCGATTTGATTTTGAAAAGCCACTCTTGATCCATTTGAACAACCACTATAATGAGCTTTAAGTGAATGAAACCAATCAAACTTAAAAGAGTCATTCTTGGTACTATGAACAATCACCTGTAACATGTATAAATAGATATCAAACTTAGCATAGTTCACTCCATAATTCAGCTAAGACTCTAGACGAAGACTCACACGAATGAAAAGTAGATATAATATATCATGAACACACATACACACCCATATATGACATGCTTATGGAAAATAACTCAAACACACATATATGGCATAACTTATTATAGAAAACAACAACATGAAATGCACAACACTTCCACATGCATATAATTATGAACTTGTAACTCAAACCCATACTTAAACATAATTAACATATAAGATGCATAAATGCATGGCTTAATTAAAATGCAAACTTATTTAACATATGAGTTTCATAATGCATGACATAATTTAATATGCAAACTGAATTAATATATGAGTTACATAATGCATGAAATAATCAAATGCAAAACATATAATGTAAAACATAATTAAAGATGCTAACATATAATACAAAACATAATTTAAAGATGCAAACTTATGAAACTGAAATAAAACTTAATTTAAGGTCTTTTTAAAATGTCCCATGATTAATCAAACCCAACAAAGGTTTCATCTTGCATTTGGGCCCTTTCAGCTTAGGCCAATCTTCTTCTTGTTGAGTCACATGATGTAACCAGAATCACATAAAAAATAATTTCAAAAACATTATTGACCAAATTGTAACTGTTTTTTAGTTAAGTGACCAAAACGAATACTTACCCATTAGTGGCGTATCTAAGGGAAGCTGGAAAAATTGTTCATTTAATCCCTTTAAAATTTAAAATTTAAGACTAGTAAAGGTAAAATTGCACTTTGCCTCCCTAAATATGATAAAATTTTGATTTAATCCTTTAAAAATTATAAAGATTTAGGCTATTAAAAATTACAATTTAATTTCGGCCCCCTAAAAATTTTTTTTGGATTCGCCCCTGTTACCCATAATTGAGTAACTAATGGTATAGTTTATCTTTAAAACTATAACCTTAGGGTGTGGTTCACAAAATATAGTTTATGAAAAATATTTTGTATATTTTCATATTTTTTTTGTGGAAAATAGCTTAGTTAATGAAAAACAACTTATTGGTTAACTGAAAATAAGCCAATTTTTTCTGAAATATGACTTTCTCTTTTAAAAAGTGTAAGTTATTTCCCAAAAAATAGTTCCTCATGGATAACTTGATTTTTATATAAAAATTAACTTGAATAAAGTTAAATATTATTATATTAATAATAAAAATATGCTTTTAATTTTTTAAAATATTTTAATAATATTAAATTATTAATGTTAGATATTATAATTTTCAATATTATTAAGCATTTTTATATAATAAATTATTCATATAATTTACTTCAATAAAATTATTCAATATTAAAATTTTATTTTAATAAAAAATTTAACTTTAATGAAGATTTTAAATTTTTAAGTAATATTCTTAATATTTTATTTAAAAAATTATATTAATATTCTAATAATATACATTACAATTTGTAAATATTTAGTAAAAAATTATAGTATTAAATATAAATATTTTAATAATATAAATATGAATATTTGTTTAAATCCTGTTTAATTTTATTTATCCTTCTAAATTCTAACTTTGATGTGTCACTATTCACTCTCTCTCACACACATATATATATATATAAATTTAAATTAAGTTTTATTATTAAAAAATTTAATTAAGTTTTAATTAGATATTTATTATTATTAAGTCTATATAATATATTATTTATTATAAAATATTATATTATTATAATATAAACTTTGACTGTCAAAAGAAACTACTTCTATAATATTTTGTAACAAATATTTTTATTATGTATTTATTTCACTAAAACAAGTTTCAAAACATAATTTCAAGAAAAGCTTGTCATTCAACACTAGAAAATATAATTTTTTTTCTCAAAAGAATAACCAATTTTGTAAAAAAATTATTTTTTGAAAGTTGTTTTCAGTAAAACAAACACAACCTTAGATTTTAAAGCGTAATCCGTATCATGAAAAATCACATGTATGAATTTTTAAAAAAAAGTAATTAATTACAAATATAAAAAAATGAATCTCTAGAAAAATAAATAAATTCAACCAAAAACAACCCGATTGATCTTCTTCTTAGGACTAATTTCTCATTACTTTTGAAAAGTGTTCCGAAAAGTGATGTAAAAAATGACATATCAAAATTGCTTTTGAAAAAGTTTAGTTTAATATTTAAGTGTTTAGTATTGCTGTTAAAAATATTTTTGAGAAATAAAATTTTCATTTTATACATGATGTTGTGAAATAAAATATGCATTTAAATAAGGTTTGAATTCGTTAATATTATTATATTTTAGTAAAAATATAAAAAATAAATTATTGTAACTCATTATTAATATTTTGTTATATGAAATATAAATTTTAAATATTTGTAAGCAATTAAAATTAATTATTTGTAAAATTTAATTTAAAATATTAATATTATATATTCGAAACAAATTTTAATAGAAAAGTAATTGTACAATCAATACAATATATTTAATTATAAATAAGGTTAAAAATGTGATTTTTGTTAAAAAAAAGTGTTTTCATTTTTATTAGGTTAGAGAAGGAGCATATTTATATTAAATATAAAATATATTTAGTTTGAATGTGAAATTGTGATAAATTTATATGTTTAAGATATTACCTCAATTATTATGTTTGAGAAACACTTGTCCATACTTAGGGTTTGCTGGTGACTACATATTTTGTTTTGTCTTACGGGGCATGTGAAACTCATTTTTAACAAATGATTCTCAATCATCCTCGTGAATATCATTTCATTGTCCTATCACAAAACCATTTTTTAGGCCTCCAAATAAAAGCATCTCCATTTACATTCACTACAGTGGTGAAGACTTTGCAACACTCCAATAGTTTTCTCAAATTTTAATGTAGAGCTGGACATGATTAACCCTCTAATTTTGTTGGAATTTTAATTTTTTTTAAATAAAAAAATTTGTGGGCCAAAAAACACAATGTTAAAAGAATTTTGTATTCCGTTAAAGGGTTTGACTCTACATCAGAATCCAATGCAGTTATAAAATATCAATGAATTTTAGATAAAACAAAAACATTATATGAATATCAAATTTATATAACTCAAATTATTAATTTATGAAAATTATATAATTATAAAGTAATTTAAGCATAAATATGATTAGAAATACAGAATTTAACAGATTTAATCTAATACAAATACATGAAAACACCAAAATGCTTTTTTATGGTATCCAATGCCACAAACAAATGTATGTGAAAACACCCAAATGGTTGAAAATTGAGGTAAAGTTATATGAAAATCAAGAGAATATTATTATTTAAATCTCAGTTTAAAAGTTGTTGTTTTTGGGAGATAAGAATAGTAAAAGAATTTTATTTATCTAAACTCAACCATTTTTTATTACTTGAAATATATTAGAATGTTAAATTTTATATTAATAATTTATAATTAATTTTACATAAAAAATCTATTAATTATATAATAGTTTAAATCAGGTGAAACGAAGTCCAAGTATGAACATCTCATCTCAGATCAAGGATTTCAAGAAATAATCCATACTAATACATCATATTTTGAGAGAGATTTGATTTATGAAATATAAAATTAAAATTAATTTTGATAATAAGATTATTAAAATGTAATTATTTACAGATTATTAAATATTTTATATTTGGTTTAGTTAATTGAAATTATTGATTAACAAAATTTCACATTACTTAAAATCATATTTACTATAAATTATCTTTAGTATAAAATTTGTTTAAAGAAGATATTGCTATAAGAAATTCATGGAGCTCTTCCATTGTAGTTTAAAACTCTTTTTTTTTTTTTGTTATAAAAACTTAAGTCTTACATTTAAGATAATATTATTATAATTAATATTCTAATTTTACTTAAAGTACAAAGCGTATCTCATTATCTAAACACTTACTACATATTTTTTTATTAAGATTATTTTAGATAATATTTAGATTTGATTAATATACTATTTATATTTGTTATATCTATCCATCAAGTAGACAAATGTTAGCTTAAAAGGTATTGTTAACTCTACATTAACTTCCTGAATATGATCACCTGTCCTACTTCAAATGGAATCATCACCCAATCTTTAGGGTGTATGCTATCCTAACGTGAACACACTTTATAGGCAATAAGGAGTTTATTTAAGCTTAACTATCTCGTATTGATAGAGTCTCATGATATGTACCAATGATTAACCATTACACATTTAACAGGGCTATGTGTATATCCCAACACTACATACCAATTGATGGGCATTGAAACCACCAAATAAAAATTTTTACAATAAAATAACTCTAAACAGTAGTAAAGAGAAGTAGGGTTGAGTCCATAGGGATTGGTTATTGTGATTAACCTTCGTTTTTTTTCTTGTGAACAGAATTTCTGTCGTGTCAATAGTTGTGCCAATAGTCGTACCCACGACCCAAAACGGTCTTGCTAGAAAATAAATAAAATAAATTAGGGGAGTTGAAAATGTCTAGAAAATAAATAAGTGAGATGGCAGAAATATACAATTATATAAATAAAAAATAAAAGAAAATTAGAAAATGAATTTGAATTTCGTAAACAAAATTATAAAGCCTTAGCCCTAGACTCAGTGAATTCCGATTTTTGAATCGATCCTCAAAAATGAGTTTTCTTCACTAAACAATAAGCTGCTTATAACAACTAAGAATGTCCTAATTGCCAATTCTTCATTTTGTAGTTGATTCTGGTACAACTTGCAAACCAACCCTTACCGATTATCTAATCGCGATACACACGTTCACAATTCAAGACCTCGGCAGCTTTGCATTCTGAAGAACCCAACTCGGATCAATGGCCTCAACCGCGCGGGACGTTTAAGTCTATCACTATCTCCCTTGACAAAAATCCCACTAGTATGATCCCTCTAGGGTACGCCAATTTTTTTGCAGAAATTCGAATCTAGCACGGTTGACTCGTCTTCCCAACTGTACGCCAAAATGACTCCAACCCAACACGCATTTTGTGTCGAAATCGAGTTAACCTTAAGCAATGAATCTATACAATCCCAATATTTTAGAGAGATGGTGAATACCGTTATGAAAGATTTTTAGTGCGAATCCATTTCTCACGATTCTTGACTGGAAAGAATACCGCCTAAAGGTAAGTTAGAATTTTAGTGAAGCATGAAATTAATCATGCTTGGTTGGTGTCTGGCAAATGGTTTTTAAGGAAATGGTGGAAGTTGGAAAGGGGAGGGGCTTGGAATGCAATTAAACAATTTTTTTAAATGAAGAAGGAAATCGAAATGGAATGACAATATGCTTACTAACGCATGAAATTGGAAGGGACAATAATAATTTCATTCAATTCCAAGTGAATTCAAGTGTCAAGTGTGTCCTTTCAAGTCCATCATACCCCCTATTTATACACAAACTATATACTAAAATTAGCTAACCCACCTAACCTGTAACGCCCTGAATAATTTAAGTCCTTTTTAGTGGAATTTGACACAATTAAGTATCTACTTCAGTGGTCAAGTGTTCTAGGTGTGTGTATGAGGTCTTAGGTTCTAGTCCTACATTTGTAAATTTTGTGATTTTTAATCCTAGCCTTATCCTTGGTGGGTTGGGTTATATTTTATCTTTGGTTAACTTATATTAAAATGACCTTGTTGGTTTGAGTGGTAAGGGGTTGTTGTGCTAGAGGTCCTATGTTTGAATCCTTACGGGAGCAAATGTGTTAATTTTTGTTTCAGTTGGCTGAGAGAGTTTGAGTGCTGTTGAAATTTTGAGTCGGTTGGGTAGTTGAGATTGAGATGTTCGTGGGGAGTTGAGATTTATCTAATTTGGTTTTCATTTTCATTTGATTTTTTTCTTTATTTTTCTCTTTTCTCTCTCCTCAAGAAATTTGACGTGACTTTTCCTTTTCTCTGCGTTTCTCTGTCATTTGACAAATTCTTTTCCCTTGCTCTCCGCTTTCTATCGCAATTTCATTGTTCAATCTTGGTATTTCAATTCTTCGGTGTTCTTGTGCATTCAAAGAATTTGGAGGTGTAGGGTTCTTCTCTTGCAGAATCATAGTTGGAGTCATGCGAGAAATTGGGTGCTAGTTGGCTCGAGAGTGTTTTCGCAAAAAAAACCATACCAGGTGTGTACTCCTAACGCAAAAAATCAATTTTTGGCGAAAGCCGAAAGTGCTGTCTGTCGATGCCACACGGGCGTGTGGTCGACCGTGTGGTTGGACGTGTGCGAGACACGGTCGTGTGATTGACGAAGGTGTGGCCATGCGCAGGACACGACTGTGTAATGGTGTGGCATGCCCGTGTAGTCCCATACGCCCAATCTGGCCTAGCCCATGTGGCCGACACGGACACGCATTCATCAATCACATGTCCTTGTCCTGCGCACGACCACACCTTCATCAATCACACGGCCGAGTTTCACACACGACCGACCACATGCCCATGTGGCATCGATAGACAGCACTTTTGGCTTTCGTCGAAACTCAATTTTTTGCATTAGGAGTTACACCTGGTATGGTTTTGCGGTGAAAACACTCTCGAGCGAACCAACACCCGATTTCCCGCATGACTCCGACTACGATTCTGCAAGAGAAGAACCCTGCACCTTCAGATTCTCTAAACGCATAAGAACACCAAAGAACCGAAATACCAAGATTGAACAATGAAATTGCGACAGAAAGCAGAGAGCAAGGGAAAAGAATTTGTCAAATGACAGTGAAATACAGAGAAAAGGAAAACTCACGTTAGATTTCTTGAAGAAAGAGAAAAGAGAAAAAAGTAAATAAAAAATCAAATAAAAATAAAACCAAATTAGATAAATCCCAACTCTCCACTAACATCTCACTCTCAACTACCCAACTGACTCAGAATTTCAAGACCACTCAAACTCTTTCAGCCAACCGAAACAAAAATTAAAACCCTCACTCCCACATGGATTTGAACATAGAACCTCCAGCACAACAACCCCTTATCACTCAAACCAACAAGCTCATTCTAATATGAGTTAACTAAAGATAAAATATAAACCAACCCTCCAAGGATAAGGCTAGGATTAAAAATCACAAAATTTGCAAATGTGGGACTAGAACCCAACACCTCATACACACACCCAGAACAGTTAACCACTGAAGAAGACATTTAATTGTGTCAGATTCCACTAAAACATACTTAAATTATTCAAGGCGTTACAACTCTACCCCCTAAAAGAAATTTCGACCTCGAAATTTACCTGATCCAAACAAATAAGGATCCTGCTGACGAATCGAGTCCTTAAGTTCCCACGTGGCTTCCTCAGTACCATGATTCTACCACAGAACCTTAACAAACAGAATGGACTTCCTCCTCAGAACTTTAATATCTCGCTCTAAAATCTGATATAGCTCCTCTTCAAGAGTCAAATCTGGTCTAACCCGATCTCTTCAACAAAAACAACATGAGATGGATCACACTGGTACCGCCTCAACATCGAGACGTCAAACACATCATGGATACGGTCCAAGTCAGGAGATAGCTCCAACTGATAAGCGACCGGTCCCATACGCTTCAGAATTTGATACGGCCTACTGAACCTAGGGCTCAACTTGCCCTTACAACCGAACCTCAGAACTTTCTTCCACGGAGATACCTTAAGAAATACAAAGTCACCTTCAACGTACTTGATATCTCTCATTTTTAAGTCTACATAAGACTTCTGTCTATCAGAAGCCGCCTTCAGACGATCCTGAATTAGTTTAACCTTATCTTCAATTTCAGAAACCAACTCAGTACCCAAAATCTGTCGCTCACCCAACTTAGTCCAACATAGCGGAGTACGACACTTACGACCATACAATGCCTCGTAAGGTGTCATCTAGATGCTAGACTGAAAACTGTTATTGTAGGTGAACTTAGCTAAGGGCAGAAAATCCTCCCAACTACCTCAGAAATCAATCACACAACTCCAAAGCATATCCTCCAGTATTTGAATCACCCTCTCAGATTGACCATCAGTCTGAAGATGGAACGCAATACTGAAGTCCAATCTGAAACCTAGAGCCTTATGCAGTTTCTTCCAGAACCGATAAGTGAAGCGAGGATTCCTATCAGAGATTATCGAAACCGGAATCCCAAGCAGTCTTACAATCTCAGAAATGTAGAGCTTTGCTAACTTTTATAGAGAGTAGTCTGTCTGAACCGGAATAAAATGAGCAGACTTGGTCAGTCGATCCACGATGACCCAAACAAAATCCTTTTTAGTGGGTGCCAAGGGAAACCCACTAACGAAGTCCATCGTCACTCATTCTCATTTCCATAAGGGAATCTGAACATGCTGAAGCAAATTCGAAGACAACTGGTGCTCAGCCTTAACCTGCTGGCATGTCAGACAACGAGCAACGAAATCCATCACCTTACGCTTCAAACTTGGCCACCAATACAACTCACAAAGATCTTGATACATCTTATTACCACCGGGATGCATAGCATAAAGGCTACTATGTGCCTCTCTTAAAATCGACTGTCTTAGATCAGAATTATTTGGTACACAAACTTGTCCTCCGAAACACAAAACTCCATCCTTATTCAGTCCAAAATCTGAAGTACCGCCACTCTCAACCTGGCGAAACTGCAGAACCAAAAACTCATCCCCTAACTACTTTTTCTCGAATCCGCCCAATCCAAGTCGGCTTAACCTGCAACTCAGCTAATAGACCCCTATCATCTAACAGACTAAGACGAGTGAACATCGCTCTACAACTGAGAGCATCAGCCACCATATTGGCCTTGCCAGGATGATACTCTATCGTGCAGTCATAATCTTTGAGCATCTCAATCCATCAATGCTTTTAACATTCAACTCTTTCTGGGTAAAGAGGTACTTGAGACTCTTGTGATTTGTGTAGATAATACACCTCTCACCATACAGATAGTTCCTTCAGATATTTAACGTAAATACCACAGTAGCTAACTCGAGATCATGCGTCGGATAATTCCCCTTGTGTGACTTAAGCTGACGAGACGCATAAGCCACAACCTTACCATCTTGCATCAGTACATATCCCAAACCGACGTGCGACGCATCACTATACACTACAAACTCTTTACCAGACTCAGCCTATAACAGAACAAGAGCCTGAGTCAAAACAGACTTGAGCTTCTCGAAGCTCAATTGTTGCACATCAGTCTAAACAAAAGAAACACCCTTGCACAGAAGCTTAGTAAAATGAGCTGCAATAAAAGAAAACCCCTCGATAAATTGCTGATAATATCCCATAAGACCCAAAAAACTGCAGATCTCAGATAGGTTCTTAGGCTGCTTCCAATCAAGCCAAACCTTGATCTTTTTAGGATCAACTCGGATCCCCTGAGCAGAAACCACGTGCCCTAGAAAAGTTACCTCATGCAACCAGAATTCACACTTGCTCAAGTGTGAAAAGACTAGTGTTATTTGTCTCACTAAAAATCTCATCCAACATTCTAGGATTAAACACATTGAAATAAGACATCATTTCATTATAAATCATGTCCAAAAGGGTGAAATAGTTCTAGAGTATATAGACACCTTAAACCAATTAGCTGACATTTTTACAAAACCATTAGACAAAGAAAGATTTTGGACACTTAGGGAAGAACTAGGTTTAACAACATTGCCTTGACTTTGTGTTACAATATTCCCATACATTATTTGATTATTTTATTGAAAAAATCTTGTTGAGTATAGATTTCATGGCTTTTATATGCAAAAAGGTAGGGGGAGTTTCATGTGAAAAACAATTCTATTTTGACTTCATTTCCTTTTACATTTTTGTTTAGGAACAGTTTTGGAGTCATTTTAAGACCCTTAGAAAACTATACAACCTAAAAATCTTGTTTTTGTTTTTTTACTGCACTTGGAAAACAAAATGATAATTTGGTATCAATACCAACTTAAAAATATCGATACTTTATAAAAATATCGATACTCGTGGAAAAATATCGATACCACTGGGGTTTTAAAGTTACATGCTGCTATTTTAAAACAAAGAACCCTAAAATTTGTTTTTCCCCTCCACCAAAAAACATATCTTCTCCTCTCCAATTTTTTTCAAATTTCTTCAATTTTTTTGACAAATATTAGCCCATTTACATCTTCAAACATCCTTTTTACAAGAATTTCTCATATTTTCTTGGAGAATTTCCCTATTTCCACATTTTTTTGTGTAAATAACTAAAACTTTCAACTTGTTGATTTTGACAAATGTAGGTTGAAATCATGTTTGTTGATAGTTTATTGGGATATTTTGAACAATATATATCATGTTTTATTGTAAGAGGTCACCTATTCCTAAAGATCTTTATTAAAATTTTTCTCAAACCTTAACCCACCAAGTGTTTGACAAAATTCCTCAAAGAGATTTTCTTTGGTTTTAGTGTTTTTCTAAGTGGTTCCTAGTTAGAATGGCCCCAAAGAAACATTCTAGGACTAGTGCATCTTCTTTTAATGCATCTAGTGAGTTGGAGTCACCTTTTAGCACATATTTTCAAAACTCACACTCTCGGTATATTTTTAACTCATATTTTGCATCAAAACGTGTTTGGGAGGCTAGGAAAGTTGATATAGCCATGTTAGAGGCTATTAGCTTTACTTATCTTCCTATTTTACAAAATTGGGGGTGCATGACATTTCTAAGTATTTCTTCACCAACTTATTTAAATCTTGTTCGAGCTTTCTTCTCAAATGCCAAACTCGAACATGATGAGTCTATGATACCATTACTGTCATCACCTCATTTTTAATGGGAACTCCTATTCACCTCACTCTCGAAAAGTTTGGCGATTATCTTCACTTACCTTCTAGAGGTTCCTCCAATGAAGAAAGCCATTTTGATCCCTCTCTTTTTATCCAGTCCGGATCAGCATTCGAACTTAATCTCCATTATCGTGTCCTCCATTTAATTCTCACTTGGAACGTAACACCTATCAAAAAGCATGCCAAGCTTTGAAATACCAATTATTGGTGGCTTGATTGTTTTAAATTCGATAGGCATCCTGACCTTGCACTTATCTTGTTTAATGACATTACAAAAGTTATTGGAAGGGGGATGAATACAAATTTCACTCTTCCTCATGGCAAGTATTTGACATACGTTTTTAGGCAATTAGGTATTAGCACCTATGGAGACACCCCCGTTGTTTCTAACCAACCTATTAGTTATGAGGCCCTACATCATGCAGGATATCATTTGGATGCTGCCACTAATACTTGTATTAAACATGACCATCTACCGAATAATGAAGATGACAATGTCGACGCTGCTTTTGATGATATTCTGGTACCCAAGCCCGTTGCTCCATCGGCTTCTTCTTCGCATGCTACTCAACCCTCTTCCGAGGTTAATAGTGTTATCCTCGATGCTATCCATTCCTTGAGCAACAAAATTTGAGGACTTAGGGAAGATGTTAACTCTCGTCTCTCGAATTTGGAGACGCAAATGGCATCTCTCTTAGCCAGTTCCCTTCGATGCCTCTTTTCTCCCCTTATCATGATGATTAGACCAGCTCTAGAACATAAATTATATTTTCATAACATTTGCAGCTTTATTTCTATATTTATGCCTATATATTTTTAGTGCACTTTTTTTTGTATTTTAAGATACATTTTTTTAATTTCTCATTCAACTTTATCTATCTTTTGATGAGCTAACTTCTTTTCTCCTTAAGCTTTATTTGTCTTCTGATATAACAAAAGGGGGGAGAAGAAAAGGTAAATTAAGGTAAATTGATTGATTATTTATGATAACTAAATGCAAATTTTTGTGACCAAATTTTTTTTAAGTAAAAATGAATTCCAACTTGAATGACAAATTTTATTTTAGCGTCAAATTTAAAATGTCATTTATTAAGGGGGAGCAATAATTCAAAAACAAATTTACCAAATATTTTGTTTTTTTAAAAAGGGGGAGATTGTTAAACCAAGCTTTAT
The DNA here is from genome assembly GCF_007990345.1 of Gossypium hirsutum. Lineage (NCBI taxonomy): Eukaryota > Viridiplantae > Streptophyta > Magnoliopsida > Malvales > Malvaceae > Gossypium > Gossypium hirsutum. The sequence goes on from NC_053449.1 coordinate 36,139,320, forward strand.
TTGATAAAAAAAAATTTATATAACAAATTAAAAGTGTTTTTGAATATAAGTTAAAATTGACAAAATAATTTTTAAATTTGAAGTCTAAAAGATAAAACTTTGAAACAATTTTAAATCAAGTGCAAATGATTTTAGTCAAGTCAAAATGATTTCAATCAAGTTAAAATAATTTTAAAATGATTTTCAAACAAGTCAAATTTACTCCAAAACAAAAGGTATCGATACCTTATGGACATGTATTGGTAATTTTGTAAATATCAATACCCTTAGAAAAATCAAGACCAAAAAGGCATTATGTTTTCAAAAACCCTAAAAAAATTATCGATATCATGTTTCTGGTATTGATACTTTTTGAAAATAATCGATACCTTTCTTAAAAACGATACCAAAATAGCATTCTGTTTCTCATAAACCCAACGAAGTATCAATTTGGTATCGATACCTATTTTAGGAAGTATCAAAAAAATATTTTTTAAGTATCGATTATTTCATTCCAACAGTCACTGAATTAGCATTTATGACAAAAAATATCGATACCCTTTTTGGAGGTATTGATACTTGCAATTGTAGGTGAAATTAATGCTCTAGTTTTACATCCTAATGGCCATATTAACTTCACCAACAACCTTAACGATTGGAAATCTATTAGGGGGTATGAATACCATCTTTCAACGTCCTACAACATCCAAGAAAGCACTTTCAAGAAAAAATCATCAATTAAACAACCTTAGAGCTTAAATTTTCATATTCTTCTTACATACACTTGTGAGTTTTATCTTAATTCTTTTGCTCAAGTGTATCTCATGGTATTTGTACTTCAATTTGAAAACAATTTTATCTTATAAGGAATGTTTCTTTGTTTCCTTATTTGTATCTCTTTGAGAGGGTTTTAAACTTAAGATTACTACCCGAAATCTTAAGGAGTTGTAAGGTTAAACCTTATCCTCAAAGGTTGAACAAATTATTGAACTTGGGAAAATCCTTAGTGGTGGAATGCTAAGGTAGTGGAGTAGGCAATTGGGGTCGAACCACTCTAAATTCTTTGTGTTCTTTGTTTCATTCTTGCTTATTTTTTCACCAAATTTTTTAAAGGCCAATTCACCCCCTCTTGGCATTTTCGGTTTGCTTCATCAAGTTATCAAAGATTAAATTCTAGGCACCTTTTTAAAATTTTGGCAAGGTTTGACAGACATATATCAAAAGATTCACCATACACAGTAAATTCATCCATAAATGCCTCAGTTTTTTTCTCGATCTAGTCAAAAAATATACTTACCATACACCTTTGGAATGTGACTGGTGTGTTGCAGAGTCCAAATGGCATTCATCTATAGGCGAATGTTCCAAAAGGACACGTAAACATCTTCTCTTGGTCCTCCGGTGCCATTAAAATTTGGAAAAAAAACCTGAGTAATTATCAAGACAACAATAATGAGATTTTCCAACTAAACATTCTAACATTTGGTTAATAAAAGGATGTGGAAAAAGGTCTTTCCGAGTTAAAGAATTCAACTTCCTGTAATCTATGCAAACTCTCCGCCCATTTTGGACCTGAGTTGAAACCATTTCTCCTATCTATTTTTCAATTACGGTTACGCTGTTTTTTTTGGTACTACATGAATTGGGCTAACCCAATTGCTGTTAGAAATATGATAGATCATCCCAGCATCAAGTAATTTCTGAACTTCTTTTTTTACTACTTCCATCATGGGCAGATTAAGACTTCTTTGAGTCTCTTTTAGGAATTGCATTCTTTACTACTGGAATTTTGTGCATACAAGTTGAGGCACTCAAAACCTTAATTTCGGCAATCGTCTATATGATCACCCCTTTATAATCTCTAAGAACTCGTACCATATTTTCTTCTTTTGACTTTGAAATTTTACTTGATATTATTACTGGAAAGGTATTTCCTTCACCTAGGAAGCTGTACTTCAAATGTTCCTGAAGTGCTTTGAGTTCCAATTCTGGGGACTGCAAAATAGATGGTAAAAGTTTAGCTTGCGAAGGAGATAATTCAAAAGTTTTACCTAGATTCCTCCGGAATTGAGATGCCTCCATATGAGCAACTGTTTCGCGAATTGACTCTTCAACCTTCATCCAATCCTCTAGTTCTTTCATGGTATCAAAATCTAAAATTCTGTAAAGAACAGTTCGTAATTCATCTTTGTCATGATATTCCAAATGCAACTTAGTTAAAGGCTCAATTATATTAACATTAGAAACATTAGTAATCGTGCTGGGATGGCCCATAGCCTCATAAATATTACATTTCACCACTTATCCATCGAACTCAATGGTGATTATTCCACTCTTCACATCAATCTTTGTTTATGCAATACTTAAAAATGGTCTCCCAAGTAGTATATTGGAAGAATTGGCTGAGTTGTCGTCTTCCATGTCGATAATGTAAAAATCTACAAGAAAAATAACTTTGTTTCCTTGACAATAACATCCTCCAACACTTCTTCCGGATGCACTATCGACCTATCTCCAAGCTAAATGATTACATCTATTTCCTTTAAAGGACCCGCATTTAGTAGTTTATAAATAGACAAAGACATAACTTTAATAGATGCACCTAAGTCGCACATGAATTTTTTAATCCCAACACTACCAATTTTGCAAGATATAGAAAACATATCTTGGTCCTTACATTTAGGTGGTATCTTCTTTTGTAAAACGATGGAGACATTTTCTCCAACACTCATCTTTTCATTGCCTAGGAGCTTCTTCATACTCATGCATAATTCTTTCAAAAATTTTACATATCGTGGAATTTGCTTAATTGCATCAAGAAGAGGTATGTTTATTTTTACATTTCGAAAAGTGTCAATGATCTCCTTCTCTTCCTGCTCCTTTTGCATTGAGCGAGTCTTCTGGGAAATAGAGGTGGTGCTACAAATGGTTTTGTGATGCTGACTCTATTGGAGCCTCTAAGTCAAGTGTCTTTCCTTCTCATCTAGCATTGTGGGCACGACTTGTACCAGGTATGGGTTCCAAAACCATTCCACTTCTCAACGTCATAGCACTTGCATTATGCCGAGGATTAGGTTCAGTTTGAGACGACAATTTTCCTTGTGACTCTAATCCACTGGTCGTAAACATAAGCTTACTCATTTTTTTATCTAGCTCTTGAATATGTGTTTCTGTCTTCTGTTAAAATTTTTTAGAGGTGGTAATTGTTGATTCAAAAACAGCCTTTATTGGTATGGCTGATTGAATTAAGGATTCGACCCATAACTTAGATTTGGATGATCTTTCCACCCTATTTTATAGGTGTTTGAATAGGGATCATATCGCCTTTGGGTGGCCCTAGAAAGTTTCTGACAACATTCGTTTGTTCTGTTGAACCTTTGTGCAAAATGGGACATGAGTTAGTTGGGTGGTCTGGCATAGCACAAATTTCACACAACCTTCATGAGCTTGTCTGTAAGTAAATTTTGAACAAAATTAGTAAGTTTATCAATTTTATCTTCTAGGGATAGAGAACTTAACCCAAGGTCAAAATTAACTCTCCCGCTCTTTGGGCGTCATATTAACAAGTTCTCCTTTACTGGCAGCATCAATCATTTTTATTTCTATTGGGAGTAACCCCTCATAGAAATACTGCAAAAGCAATTGTTCAGTCAAGCCATGTTGTGGGCAACTTGCACACAACTTTTTGTACCGCTCCCAGTAATCATAAAGTGATTTAGTCTCTTTTTTCCAAATTACTACAATGACCCTCCTTAATTCGACTGCTCAAGCTATTGGAAAGAACCTGTTAAGAAATAAACAAGACATGTCAAACCATGTATTGATAGATCCAGGAGGTAAATAAAATAGTCATTCTCTAGTAGAGTTGGCTAACGATAAAGGTAAAGTACGAAGTTTAATTTGATCCTCGGTTACTCTCTAAGATTTCATGCTTGTGCAAACCATGTGAAATCCCTTGAGATGGGAATGCTGATTTTCATTTTGTAATCCACAGAAGGTCGGCAAAAGATGATTTAAGTCTTATTTTAACTCGAACGGTGATCCTACCGCCGAATAATTTATACATAGTGGTTGTTTTTCATCTGGCGCTGCTGCCAGCTGGCGTATAGTCTGCCATCTCGTCTGGTTCGTCGAATAAAAAAATGTCCTCGGTATAAGATCCTATTTCAAACTCGGGATTTGGTCTTATACCGCGTCGAATAGCTTCTCTTGGCAGTTTTTGGGCTAACTTCTCTATTTTTGGCTCAAATTCTAAAGTCCCTAGTTCTGATCTGGTCATAAGGAAAACAAGTGAAAATTAGAAAAAATATTTTTAATCCCCGACAATGGCGCCAAAATTTGATGGGTTTCGAAACCACCAAATAAAATTCCTATGATAAAATAACTCTAAACAGTAGTAAAGATGAGTAGGGTCGAGTCCACAGGGATTGGTAATTGTGATCAACTTTCATTTTTTTTCTTGTGAACAGAATTTCTATCGTGTCAACAGTCGTACCAATAATCGTGCCCACGACTCGAAATGATATTGCTGGAAAATAAATAAAATAAATTAGAAGAGTTGAAAATATCTTGAAATTAAATAAGTAAGATATTAGAAATAAAAAATTATATAAATAAAAAATAAAATAAAATTAGAAAAATGAATTTGAATTCTGTGAACAAGATTATAAAGTTGTAGCCCTAGACTCGGTGAATTTTGGTTTCTAAATCGATCCTCAAAAATGAGTTTCCTCCTCCAAACAATAGGCTGGTTATAGCAGCTAAGAACATCCTAACCGCCAATTCTGTCTTTCGTAGTTGATTTCGGTACGACCTGCAAACCAAACTTTACCAATTGTCTAATCGTGATACACGCATTCAAAATTTAAGGCCATAGTAGCCTTACATTCTGAAGAACCCAACTCGGATCAATGGTCTCAACCGCGTGGGACATTTAAATCTGATCACTATCTCCCTTGATAAAAATCCCACTAGTATGACCTTGTTAGGATATGCCAATTTGTTCGCAAAAATCTGAATACAGCACGGCCGACTCATCTTCCCAACTGTACTCCAAAACAAATTTAACCCAACGCGCGCTTTTTGTTGAAATCGAGTTAACATTAAGGGACAAATTTGTACAATCCCAATATTCCAGAGAGATGGTGAATACCATTATGAAAGATTTTAGTGTGGATCCATTTCTTATGATTCTTAACTGGAAAGAATATCGACCTAAAGCTAAGTTAAAATTTTAGTGAAGTATGAAATTAATCATGCTTGGTTGGTGTATGGAAAATGGTTTTTAACGAAATGGTGGAAGTTGGAAAAGGAAGGGACTTAGAAAGCAATTAAACAATTTTGTAAAGGAACAAGGAAACGGAAATAGATTGGCAGTATGCTTACTGACGCATGAAATTGGATGGGAAAGTAATAATTTCATTCAATTCCAAGTGAATTAAAGTGTCAAGCGTGTCCTTTCAAGTCCATCATACCCCTTATTTATAAACAAACCATATACTAAAATTAGCTAACCCACCTAACCACTAATTACATAAAATCAAAATTAGATTTTTCTTTTCTAAATATGGCTTTTACAAAGTCAAAAATCTGATCAGCCCTTAAATGTCTCAAAATTTCCAGTGCGAGCGCTCTTTTGTTGTTTGCACTCCAATTTAGTCTTTTTTTTTCTTGTTTTTTATTTAAGGCATCCGAATTTCGTTCGTGAAAGAATTAAAAAATGAAATCACCAATTAGCAAAAATTAATTAAAGAATTAAGTGATTTGAACAGGTAAAATATGCAAAATAAACATGCTATCACCTATGGACAAGTGGACCCCTTCCTATAAATATCTAAAAGGTATTGTTAACTCTACATTGACTTTCTAAGGATGACCATCTATCCTACTTCAAATGGAATCTTCCACTCGATCTCAAGAGTGTATGCTATCCTAACTTGAACACACTTCCAAGGTAATAATGAGTTTAATTAGGCTTAACTACCTCATATTGATAGAGTTGATATGTGCCAATGATTATCCATTACACATTTAACAAGGTTAAATGTATATTCCAACACAACATACCCACAGACAAAGGGACCCCCTCCTATAAATATCCTAGAAAACAATAAACATGGGAGCAACCTTTTTAGCACCCTAAACTTTCTCTGAGCACTTGTTTTCTCAATCACTTATCCCCTTATCCTTATCCTAGCTCTCGGCCTCTACAAGTGAATTGGCCTCCATTACCCTACTTTGACCTCCTACTTGCTCCGCCTTGTCCAATTCCCTTATTGTATCATGTATCAACAAATGGTGCGATAAGCGTGGACCAAACATGTTTCAGATCCAGAAAAATGCATCCTAAAATCTTGCCAAGCATGGGAAATCTGAGGATCCTGCTATTTCTTCTCAAGGGAATGGTAAAAATTGTGGCCATAAGAATAACACTTCAAGCTAAAAACTCCTTGGCACCCCAACAATAAAAAGCCTGACTTTCATTCATCTAGAACAATTCCTAGTCGCCTTTAACATCTCCTTACCTCATTATATGACCAACCTCGCTGTCGCCACATGTGCGTTACCAATTACCCCATATACATAGGTTTCAATCGGTACTCTGGCCCCAGATCGCAAAGACCAACTCTTATGACAAATCATCTCAAGGCTAGTAACCATGCAGACTCAACTTGCTACTACCACTGTATCCTTAGATCAAACATCCCACAACAAAAATATTTTGAATGCCAATTGTAAATCAATGAGATGTAAGAAAAAAATGTGTCTCATGCAAGAACATTTCTTAGTCCAACAACGCCAATTTTAAGAGCAACAAGAATGTTAGCGCAACTTGGATTTGCAAAATACTCGTAATGAGAAATTAATTGCAAAACTATGGGCACTGAAGGATAAAGGTGATGATTTATCCTTTCCAATAGAAACGAAAGGAATGGCACAATACACTGTCTGTAAAGATCAGAAAAAACTTTAGGGGAATAAAGTAATGCAGTAACCTTCGCTATCAATAGCAAAATTGCTTTTATTGAAGAGCAAATTGCAACCCTCAGATTGGAATTCTCAAAAGAAGCCAAGGGTTTCAAGGTTGATGAAGTTTTGGAGCTATACTAATGAGCCTTTAGTCCCTTCAGTATTAACCTACAACATTTTCGTCAACTTTAAGTTCACCAAGTTATCATACGCTAGCCTAGGTGACCCAGAAGACCACCTAGCACACTACAATAGCCATATGAGCATACTTTGTAACACCCTATACTTGACCCGATCATTGAGTTCGAGTTAGAATGTGCCATATTTGTTGCCAAGGCAACTACAACTAATTTAAATATGAATACACGTCACATTTCAAATAACTTACTTATGAGCATATAATAACACTATTAATTAAATTCAATAAATACTAATTTGATACTCAAGTTCATATAAACATAAAGATATACTAACAATGACTCAACTAGATAGGTACATGCCAGACTATACAAAAACACAAATACACCAACATTGCAGAATCCAGGATCTTCTTTGAATGCTGAAGTCGAAATTCAGGATTTTGAATATAACCTATCCTATGCAGGAAAACAAATCGTACGCTGAGTAATCAACTCAGTAGTATTCCTAAAAAGCTAATATCAATGTTTAATCATTTATACCACTTAAATCCATTTACAACATTGTTAATACAAATTTCAATTTCTTTTCTAATAATTTCAATCTGTTTTCTAAATTCCTAGCATTTAACTTTCTCCAAACCATCAAGTTTTACCGACATAATCGTAATTTCAACAAAAGAAAATCCATTCTCCCATTCCATTCTACTTTATCCCAACAAAATTTGATAACCTCCACACATCCTTTGCATTTTAACCAAGAAGCCTCAAATCTAAACTTCTTGGGAGATCAAGTATCTTTCCAATCCAAAAAAAAAAAACAAATGTAAATGGTCGAAACTAATTGCAAGAAGATTGAGCTCCTTTGAATTAGGAAAAGGTTGAAGCCACTCCAAATTAGTCAACGCCCTATCAAGCCTTTTCTTTATAATCATATTATGTCTAACCTCAACCTAAGTAGAATTTTTCCGTTTAAAAGGAATTTCATTCAACCCATACCAACTAATCATTTCTTTAAAACATTCTATTTTCCTAACCTCTTTCTCCCTACCCTAACTTTTTCAAACTCATAAGTAAGATCATTAAAGTCCCTCCCACACAACCAAGCTTCTTTAATCCCATAATTTTTACCTTTAATTCTCTCCCACACCATTTTTTTATCTTTGAACTTAAGAGCTCCATAAACCCAAAAATTTGTATACAACTCACTTGTTAGTACAAAATTTTGGTGGGGAAAATCTCGAACACACGAATGGAACAAGAAAACCAACTCGAACAGAAAACAAAGAAATAGGACAAAGCTCCAAGGCATGTATCAAGCCAATATATTTAAGGTTCTATCCATTGTTGGAAAAAAATCTGGTTTGAAAATAGTTTTCTTGCATAGCGAATTTTTTTTTTTGAAAACCCACCTAGGTTATGATATTTATAGTAATAAACCTTAGACCGAAATCATACATGTGTTTTCGAATAAGAGAATCCTTTATTTTTTTCAACTTTCAACCAAACAATCTTTTCCGTTATTCTTATACCACAAATTACTTCGAGTGTGGGCTCGAACCAATTGAATTTAAACATAGAATTAGAAGAAGTTTTCCTTTTGGGGTGAAAATGAAAATTCTTTCTTCTTTAATAGAATCAGTAAAATTGTTATTCTAAATAAGTTGAGAATAAATTCTCTCTATTTTTCGACAGAATAACAATCTCTCAAAAGTTGTGTTAATAGCTCTACTGATGTCATTTATCTATAGAAAGAGAAGGTATAACCTTTGTAGAGTTATAGAGGTTTATTTTAAATAAAAAAAACATCCTACTTAAATTAGGAGAGGGGTGAACGACTCACCCTTATATTTCTACTAGGGTTGTCACCCCATTCATGTTATATAAGGGGTTTTAGGCCTCTCTCACATCAAGTCCAATTATAAGTACTTCATAGGCCTTTTTGACCCAGTACTCTGTAACGTGATCCAACTCGATTTAGTTTTTCTATTTTCTAAAATAAACTTTAATATTTACATATTAAATAATTTTCTCATCCCAATTTTACTTCAGTAAATTTTTGACGATTTTACCCTTCAGTAAAATTTTGAAGATTTTACTCCTAGTAAAATTTCGAGAAAATACATTCAATGTGTCACAACTTAACATGTTCATTATGAATGGATGATTTGTTTTCATTTTCGAGCTTCAAAATAGTCCAAAAACATTAATGCATTCTTCCATAATTTTTTAAGTAATCTTCGATAGGATTGTAATTTTCCATTTCCATTTCCATTTCCATTTTTGGAAACTTGCATTCATTTCCAAATGTTTCCATTTCTCCATTTTGGAGAAAACCATAGTCATTCCTGAATTTTTCTCATTTCTCTTTTTCTATTCAATTCGTTCATTTCGTTCATTTCTATTCAAACAGGTAATTCATTTCTAGTTTCAACGAGCTAGCGGAGAGACTGATTGAACATATGTAATTGAGGCTCAAATGATTTATAATCAATTTCTGACTTTTGAACTATTAATTATAAACTCATTTAGTCACGAAGTCATTCCATTATAGTATCGTGACTAAGCTCTCCCCAATGACATACCATTACGAAAGCAACTACTCAGTTCTTGTCCAAAGACATTGTCATAAGTGTGTTACCATCATAGGATATCCTTGATCTCTTTGGGATAATATTCGTTCTCCCAATATGATCATATTTTATCTCATGGTAATCATTACATCTTCTTTCATGAAAAGCCAATCACTATCAAATAGTGATCAAGTCATCCATCACAAAGATGGACGACCCATGGCCACGTTTACTTTTCATCAACCATGTAATGCCAATGAGAGGATATCATTTACCCATGTTTTAGGCTATGAATTTCACTGTTGTGAATTACGCTACATACTAAAGAAGTTGTACATTCAACGCACCAGCTTTCAGTTCCTTATCTATTTGAACTCAGGCTTTTACTTGCATCAAATTTTATGAGTTATGCATACATAGTCCGCCGTCCACTCAGGATTTAGGTATGTCACACTATGAACGTCACAAGTGTATAAATCTGTAAAGGGATTTAGGATCTATTCTGCTTGAATTATGTTCGATGTACTATCAGTCAAACTAGACACATCTATGTCTTTATCTTTTGGGAGTCATTCGCTCCGATGCCCAAGATAAGGCATCTCCCCAATTGGACTTAATAGACAATATATTAGTCTTTCAACTGGTTTTCTCATTTTCTATTAGGCTAAGGATATGTTTAGGTTCATCTATTAATACAAGTTGTCTTTCTATACTACAATCCAACCACGTAATACCGCTTAATATTAGTTAAACAATAGACAACTAATGAGCAACATTTGCTTCCATTTTGCTTTTCATGCAAAAACCATGTGAGGACAATAATACAAAGTACATTAATTTGATTCATGAATAATTTTATTAATCAATCTATTCGAAAAAATTACAAGTGTACTTAGACAAAAATGCTACACTTAAGGCACTAGTTTCAATAGTCTCCCACTTGCCCTAGTGAAGTAGATGAGACATGTTTCGCATTCTTATGTCCTCCATATGTTTCCCAAAGAGCTCTCTAACTATAAGAGTCTTGGCTAAACAAATCCCCAAGGTTTGTCCTCATATGGGATTTTTTACTACATCAACTATTTCGTCAAATATTTTTGTCTCCCTTAATGTGTTTTGTCCTTATGTGGTTTCTATCAAGTTTAGTTATATATGCACTGTTACATTGCTATAGCTTTTCCATACCTCATATTTGATCCTCCATAGTGAAGTTAGCAGTGTAACCCTTATGAACCTGCCATTTAGGACAAAAACACAGCTTAATGTTGATTTCCTCGAATCTCTTTGATATATATACATGTGTGTGTGCGTATTTGTAAGTACTAAAATTTAAAAAAAAAGGTGTAATTTAATATCAATTTATAAATTAAGCCTATTATTAATTTCATATTATCATATCTTAATATTTCCTTATAAGCATACCAAATCATGATGTGATTCTTAATTGGGTCAAATTTTATATGTTCATCTTTTAAAGGAAGAAAAGTGATGACGGATAAAATATTGACTTTGAGGGCTAAATTAAGGGAAAGATTTTACTTAGAAAAATGATTGCTTGAAATTATGGTGATTTTGGGTTGTATATAACGCATTAGTGATTATTAACCATAATTTTGTAACGATTTCGGTTGTATACATTAATATATCAAAATATGTTATTTTATTTGACTTTTGGTATCATTTATCCACTCATGTGCCAATTAACAGATTTCCCAAAAGTCGTTAAAATAATTGTGCCAACAAAGTTAAGTTTTTCAAAATCCTACTCAGTTAAAAGAATTATTAAAATAATTTCACATATTTTTATTTAAAAAATTACAATGGCTAAAATTTAAACTCATGTCACACATCTATAAAATATTTCTTTTTATCATTTTATCAAAGTTTTATTTTAATATTTTATACATTTTAACGTTGTTATAAAAATTGTTTCACCCACATTATATATAAATCTATACTTTTGTCTAAGTGTATGATTGAGTCAATTTATGAGTCAAGTCGACACTTTGTCAAATAAAATTACTAAAATAAACATACATGATTTAAATCATTTATATTATTATGAGGATACTTTTATTTTTTATTTAAAAAATCAATAAAAATTATAAATGCTAAGATTTGAACACATGCCACCAACATCTATAAAACCTTTTCTTTATCACATGAATCAAAATTTTATTTTGATATTTTTATACATTTCAATTTTATTACACAAATTTTTTCACCCACAATTTTTTGTATATCTATACTATTATTTAAACCCTTGGCTAGGTTGGTGTCATGAGTCAATCGGACACCAACTTGATTGGAGAAATTACTAAACTAACCTTATATTTTTTAAATAAATTATATTTTTACAAAAGTACTTTTATCCTTTTACGTTTTAAATAAAATCAATAAAAAATTACAAATGATAAAATTTACACCCATACCGTCAACAAGCATACAACCTCAACATTACCGTTACAACGAATGTTTCATTTTGATTTTCTTTTTTACATTTTAATATGATTACACAAAAGATTTACGCCCACAAATTTAGTTTATTGGCAATGTCATGAATTGAATTTGTGTCACAAGTTAAATCAATGTTGAATTTTTTAGAATTAATATTTTGATATTGAAATTTCTTTTCACCAACATGATAATATTTTTGACATGTTATAGAAAATCATTTAATATTTTTAATACAATATATTTACTTAGAAATTAAACTAAAATTTTTTTATTTTAATTATGTATATTTTATTATTTATTTATTTATTTATTAAAATACAGATGTATATTTTAAATATATAATGATTCAAGTGTTGTAGTAAAAAGGATAGAATGGAGGGATAGATATCACACAAAATAATAATGGGGACAAAAAGCATTATCCGTTTGGTAAAAAAAACAAAATTCACAAATCCAAAACGCTTTCCAAGCAATTTCATTAACCCAAAAACAAACAAAGCCGAGGCGCTTTCTACGAATTTTCCTTGATGTGAAAGGCCCCCACTAGGTTCCTGCCCATTCATTTGCCCCGGTTTCCAATAATTTCACAATCTACGTACCAACAGTTATTATTTTTATTAGAAATATGGTTTTATAATATTAAAAAGATTGGAAAATATCATCATATTTCAATTTAAAAACTTTAGATAGCCGTTGCCAAATTAGCATATTTATCCAAACTAGTACAGTAATTGATTGTAACGGTGATAATTAGTGTATTCGCAACCTTTCAATTACACTCTCTAATTTTTATAGATAATTATTATACTCAAATTTAAGTAATTTACGACTTTCCAAATACGCATGCATCTTATTTTATTTAAGTTTGAATGTTAATTTTATACCATGATAATTACATTTTAATTTTATGACATATATTCTATTTTTATATATTTTGACATAAAATAATTAAATAATTTACCTAATATTTATTATTAATTATGTACATTTGGTTACGCATCAATTGGAGATGATAATGAATATTTATTTAATGTTAAAGAATGAATAATTAAAAAATGAAATGTTAAAATAATTAGATAAAATTGTATATGGTGTTATTTTTTTGTTAATTCTATTAGTACATAATGTCAAATACTTTTTTGTATTGTATTAACATATATTATAAACAATGATTCGATTTTATGTTTTGTTAATTGTTTAAATACTATTTTCAAGTATTATTGATAACTTTTATAATAATTGATATTTTTTAAATTTAAAAATATATAATTATATAATTACAATTTATACTATCAAGCATGACATAAAAAATTATAATATAAATTAAATGATAAATAAATATATTCTTGTCAAAATTGAATATTTATCCTTAAGGAAAAACCTAATGTTTTTGAAAGAATCTCCCTAGAAGAGAAAAATAATAATTGTTTTCCCTTTATAATTACATATTTTTTTTATAAGAGTCTCAAGCATGTCGGATTGAAAATTAATTTTTTAATGATTTAATTTTTTACTCATATTTGATAATCTAAATAAAAAAAATTTATAGATTCTTTTTTATAAAAAAATGCGGGATATGATAAGTAAATAAGTAATTTTTTTAAATCGAACCGATGATTAAATCGATCAAGCCATCTATTTGTCAGTTTAATTGGTCTGATCGGTTCGATTAAAATTTTTTTAAAAATCCCGATTCAACTGATTTTTAACTAGTTCAAGTTGGTTTATATCGGTTCCCAGTCTAATTGGTTCAAACCATTCTTTGGACCAGTACTCCAGTCTATTCCTGATCCAACCGATCCGACCAATCGATCTAGTTTAAATAACACTGTAAATAAGAGTTACCTATAACTTAATGGAGAATATTTTCAATTACTTCAATTTTATTTTAATATTATATTATCCTATAAAAGCTTTACATTTAAAATTTGACTTTTATTTACAATAAGTTAAAATGTTTAAAAATTAAGGATAAAATGTAAAAAAATTATATTTTAAAATTTATATTTACCAAATAATCTAATTGTATTTTTTAATTAAATTTAAGTAATATATCAAACAAAATTTACAACTTATCAATACTTAAACTTTCAATACTTATTTTTTTACACTTATTTTTCGACACTTAATTTTTCAGTTTATCAAACAACACCTTAAACATTGATATAAATCCTCAATCTTGGAATCAAAAGATATTAGACTAAGATATAAACCCTCAATCTTCGAATCAAAAGATATACCCACTTTCTTTTTTTTTTTTTTAGAAAAACAATGGTTGGATTATAAATAAAAATAAGCAAGGCCTAGTTCTTTAAAGCCAGACACAAAAAAGTAAAAAAACTTAGACAACCCAATGAAAAAACACTACACCAAAACAAGTTTTTAGCGGCGTTTTTTTAGGCCTTTAGCGGCACTTTTTAGCTCCACTAAAAGTGGAAGCGCCGCAAAAAATGCCGCTATAGACAGCATCGCTAACGTTTGCGGCGTTTATAGAAACAAAACGCCGCTAAAGGTCATGTTCTTTAGCGGCGGTTTCTCCACAAATGCTGCTAAAGGTCATGTTCCTTAGCGGCAGTTTTTCCACAAAAGCCGCTAAAGAACATGGCTTTTAGCGACTTTTTCCCACAAACGCCGCTATAGAATTGGACTTTTAGTGGCGCTTTTTCAATCAAACGCCGCTATTGTTTGGTGGCTTTTAGTGGCTCTTTTTCTGAAAACGCCACTAATTTTGAGATTTTTGTAAAATAAAATTTTTCATTTTTTCAGCCCTCTTGTAACAACAAATCAAAAGCAACCAAATCTAAACCACCCAAAAGCAATAAATTTATATAATATTTCAAATTAAAAAAATAAAATAATATTAATATCAATAAATAAAATATAATTCATATTATTTTTACAAAAATGTTAAAAGTTAAAATGATAAAAATATTTATACAATACACTATGACAGCGGAAGTTGCGACTGCTGAAACATCTTCATCATATTCTGAAGCTGCCGTTGGAGTTCGTCGTACTTTCTGCTCTGCTCTGCTTCCCTTGCTGCAGCCTCTGCTTCTCTCGATGCCGCATCTAATTTAAGTTGTAGCTGGAGTTCTTCATATTTCTTTTGAACCTCTGCTTCTCTCGCTGCAGCCTCTGCTTCCCTCACTGCCGCCTCTGCTTTAAGTTGTAGCTGGAGTTCTTCATATTTCCTTTGAACCTCAACTGTGGTCGCTTGCATCTAAGCCATCTAGTCTTTTAACCTCTGAACTTCAGCTTGAGCCTGACTCCCCGAAGGCATGTATTGCTGCAAGCTGGATCCAAAATATTAGGTTGGGTTAGCAAAAGATCCTTGAAATTGAACCCGGCCATACCTTTCAAGACCCAAAACTTCAGTAATAATCTGGTTATCAATGTCTTCAAGATGAACAGAACTATCACTAGAAGCAATCGCTTCGTGCTCCGCCTTTTTGTCCTTTAGTTTTTCCTAATAAATAAATCATATCGTTAGGAACGCAATATATATTAAAAAAATAAGTGCAACATAAGTTAACAAATAGTAGCATTACAAGCAATGAATTAAACCATTAGAAAATAAACACTATAAATAACTAAAACAAGTCAAATCGTATTAAGTAAACTTACCATAATTTCTGCAGCTTCAGGAGTCATAGGAGATTCATCTTTCTTCCTATGTGTAATCTCAAAAAGTTGAAGGCGTCCAACTTTTTGACCGGACAACAGTTCCTACAATATAGTAGTAAAATAATTATTTAATAGAAAGTGATACATATTTGACAGTATTAAAAAATTAAAAATACCTCGGCCTCAGCTACACAAGCAAAACTTTTCAACCCGGCTGTTTGAGTGAATTTCTATTTCTACCTGCTGCTTTTTCCAACTCGTTCACGATCCTACGTTATGAAATTATTAGTACGTAAATAGTAAATACTATAAACCAAAATAATATCAAGAATTTGGAAGTACGTCATACCTCGCCTTTCTTCGAATGCCAAAATCTAATCGCATCTTCCCATTGGTACCTCAGCATACCCGGCGGGACATTTTGCAATTTCTCATCGAGGGTTGTTTTTGTCTTATAATAATCTTTCTTTAAAGTACTTTTATGGTCTCTCCATCTTTTTCCCAATGTCTTCTTTACATAACTATCCGAGACCTCTAAAGCAAACCTCGCCTGCAGAAAACACAATTTAAGAAAGTAAATATAAATGAAACTAATTCCCAAGTATTACAGATGACATTAACATTTTGTTACCTTAATATTATCGAGGGCTTGGTTTTTGTTACTATTGGGCATTTGATGCCATGACTCGTAGTTGATAGGCAACATATTCGTATTTCGTGCTAAAATGCCCAAGTATCCTGCTAAAAGTCGAGCTTCTGATCCAACAGGCTGACCAAAACTGTTTCTCCATACTTTGACATGCTTGACTAGATCTAACTCATATAAATCTCTAAGTAGCGTACGTCCTAAAGCTCTGCGCATCCCACCATTTTCATCTGAAAAATGGTATATTTTAATATAAGAATTTGAAAAATAAATCAATTATAAGTTAACACGCATGTAAATTAAATGTAAAATTACTTTGAACTTCTGTAGGATCCTCAGGTGTAATCGGAACATTCGAAGATCCAATTCCTGTCTGTTGTTCACTATTTGTTTCTGCCGAGTTTGGAGCATTTTGAACAATGCTTAGATGTCGCATTTTTCTTCTAGGCATTTTATCTGCAATACATATAAAATAGTTGAAAACTTAGTAACTAAGACCAAGATTTAAATTATGATATTACATATAATTAAACAATCGTAAAATCTTACTACATCATTATTCGTAAATATCTTCATCCGTATCCTGGCGAACCCATTGAAATTGTGTACTAGTACTAGGGATATTTTCGTTTAAGTTTTGTTCTGGAAAAGGCAAAGTTTCTGATCTGTCGTTGATGTTATCTTTACTTCCACTGCCCATGTCAAACAAGTCTCTAGGGATGTTACGGAGTACAACATACCAACCCTCATCAGTTGGATCTTTTGAGTAAAAAACTTGTTTGACTTGATATGAGAATACATATGGCTCATTTATCAGTTGTTGTCCTGTGTGAATCAATCCAGCGAAGTTCACCATTGTAAAACCAAATTGATCTTGCTTAATTCCACGAGTAGTATTAACATCGGCCCAATCACCTCGAAATAAGACAACTTTCCATTTGCCGTAGTAATCCAACTCAATTATGTCAGTAAGAAGTCTGAAATATTCCATATTCCCTTGACAAGATTATTGTCCCTAGCACTAGCATAACTTGTAATTGAGGAATTAACAACTATTCCACAATTTTGCGTTCTCCTCAATCTCTCGCGATACTTTGTATGAAATTTGAATCCGTTGATGAGGAATGCACTATATCTTTTAACCACTCGATTTAGACCTTGGGAAAGCCATTTAACTTCGTCATTGACATTCTTCCCACTCCAAACCTATTGAATGGAAAGTAAACTGAGTAATTAAAAATTTTCTGAGAAAACATTATTATTTGTCAATGAAAGCTCCAATTGCATACCGTTTGGCTTAACCATTCATGAAAAGATTCTGTGAACAACTTATTGATATCTCGATGTTGTGTTCTTCGGGAGCGCAAACGAGATCTTAATATTTGTTTGTACTCACTATGTTAAAAAAATGTTCACTTTGTTACAAGATAAAAAATTTTGGATTGATGATTATTTATCAAATTTCTACAACTTACTTCCGTAATGGCTCCATTGATTCGTGGTGAAACAGAACATATCGATGTGCTTGTACCCACGATAAATCATCTAATTCTGCAATATCAACTTTGCTGATTGGTTCTCCAAAACTTTGGAACAAATAAGTATCGGCAAAGTTATGATCCGTAAGTCCAACATTTCTACTTGGTCTATTCAACATTGTTTCAACATCTTCCAAATATCTTGAATAAAAGGTCATACATTCCTTTGCCAAGTAGCCTTCAGCAATCAATCCTTCTGGATAACGCTTGTTGCGGCAATAAAACTTTAATTTGGATGGGAATCTAAACACGATATACAAATTATCAAAAGTTGTAACTAAAACAACAATAGGTGAATGAAGGAAAATTAAAAAAAAATACTTTAACACCTTTTTATGGGATACATCCATCAATAGAAAACGGGTCCGCCGAGAATTGCTTCATGCCAGAGATGGATTATCAAGTGAACCATAATAGTGAAGAAGGAAGGTGGGAAGATTCTCTCCAAGTTACATAAAGTCAAATCAGCTCGATCCTGTATCTTCTAAAGTTCTTGAACATCTAAATTTTCCACCAATGGCTTTCATTATATTGGATAGTTCTGATGCGGAATCCCGGATCTAGACACAAGAGAAACACAAATTAGAAATAAAACGAGAATAAATAAAATTAGTTAAATAATAAATAAATAAATAAATAAAAAGGATAGATTTGCCCTATGGAACCCTTGGTTAACTTGTAACCAAAAACGCCAATGATTGAGCGGCTCTCTACGAAACCCCTAGAAGAAGAACCTCTAGAAACACCGATGAACGGGAAAGAAATTTGAATATTTGCAACTCCGAAATACCCTCGAAAAGTAACAAACTCCAAACTAAATAGCAAGAGAAGAATCACTCTACTCTAAAAAAAATTTGCCTCACACAAATTTGAAAGAAAACAAATACTCTTCTTTTTTTTCCCCCTTCAATGTGTAGAAAACAAGCCTATTTATAGGCAAATTACAAGAGTAATTGAATCCTAATAAAACTCTTTCAAGAGTAATTGAATCCTAATAAAAACTCTTTAAAGAGTAATTGAATCCTAATAAAACTCTTTAAAATTATCTAAGAAAATAAATAAATAATAACCTAACCAACAAAATTACTTAACTCATAAATGATGTGTCCCAACCAATGAGAATTAAGTAAATAATAATAATAAGATACATAAAAAATTAATCCACCAATTCATGGGCTTTTACTATTCCAAGATTGGTCCAGTGAATTGCATTCCCGTATTTATCAATGTCACAAACATGATGAATTAAATTTGTCGCAACAAAGTCTTGGACAAAAGCATTCATCTTTGATTTTAATTGTCGTGCCTTGCTTCGAGTGATTGGACCACTAGGAAAGACAACCCTTTGAGTGTCACCTCCTTGGCTCGTATCATTCTCCCCCTCTTCAAGAAGATTCGTCCTCGAATCTGAACCTATATCAAATTCAAAAGGAGAAAGATCAGAAACATTGAAAGTAGCACTAACACTATACTCACCAGGAAGATCAATGCGATAAGCATTGTCATTTATTTTCTTGAGTACTTGGAATGGTCCATCTCCTCGTGCTTCAAGTTTATTCTTTCTCTTAGAAGGAAATCGTTCCTTCCTCATATGCACCCATACCCAATCTCTAGGTTCAAACAAGACTTGCTTTCGCCTTTTATTAACTCGATGTGCATTGGACTCATTCTTTTTCTCAATGGCTTTACGAGCCTTCTCATGGATCTCTTTCACTAAATCAGCTTTCCTTTCACCATCTAAATTAGCAATCTCATTCAAAGGTAAAGGAAGCAAATCTAAAACAGTAAGTGGATTAAAGCCATATACAATCTCAAAAGGAGTAAAACTTGTGGAAAAATGAACAGAACGATTATAAACAAACTCAACATAGGGTATCCATTCTTCCCAAGATTTAACATTCTTACCTATTATGGCTCTAAGCAAAGATCCCAAAACTCGATTTACCACATCGGTTTGACCATCAGTTTGAGGGTGGCATGTAGTAGAGTAAAGTAATTTAGTACCTAACTTACCCCATAACACCTTCCAAAAGTGACTAAGAAATTTTGCATCTCTATCGGAAACGATAGTCCTTGGGATTCCATGTAATCTCACAACTTCACAGAAAAATAGATCGGCAACATGGGTTGCATCATCAGTCTTATGGCATGGAATGAAATGAGCCATTTTAGAAAATCGATCCACAACCACAAAGATGCTATCTCGTCCACGCTTTGTCCTTGGTAAACCTATTATAAAATCCATTGAAATGTCAGTCCAAGGTGAACTAGGAACAGGAAGAGGAGTATATAGACCATGAGGCATCACAGTGGATTTAGCTTGTTTACAAGTAATGCAAGTAGAGCAAATTTTCTCAACAAGTTTTCGCATGTTAGGCCAATAAAAATGCTCATGTAAAACATCATAAGTCTTAGTGACTCCAAAATGACCCATAAGACCACCACTATGAGCCTCTCGAACCAACAATTCTCGCATTGAACACTTTGGTAAGCATAGTCTATTATTTCGAAAAAGATAGCCATCATGCTTATAAAATTTATGAAATGCACCATGTTCACATGCGTCATAAATGCTTGCAAAATCAGAATCAGTGGCATATAAATCTTTAAGATACTCAAAACCTAATAACTTAGTATGCAAAGTACTAAGTAAAGTGTACCTCCTTGATAAAGCATCAGCCACAATATTATCTTTACCTTTCTTATACCTTATAACATAAGGAAGAGATTCAATGAATTCAACCCACCTCGCATGTCGCTTGTTCAACTTACCTTGTCCCTTTAAGTGCTTAAGTGATTCATGGTCAGTGTGAATCACAAACTCTTTTGGTAAAAGGTAATGTTGTCAAACTTCTAATGCCCTTACCAAGGCATACAACTCTTTATCATAGGTCGAATAGTTCAAATGTGCTCCACCAAGTTTCTCACTAAAGTAGGCTAGTGGTTTACTATCTTGCATGAGGACGGCACCTATACCTACACCAGAAGCATCACATTCAATCTCAAAGGTCTTTTCAAAATTAGGTAAAACAAGAATAGGAGCATTACACAATTTATCTTTAAGTTCATTAAATGCTAATTCTTGCTTATCTGTCCAATGAAAAGATACATTCGTTTTAATAAGTGCAGTCAAAGACGAAGCAATTGTGGAAAAGTTACGAACAAACCTGTGGTAGAAACCGGCTAACCCAAGGAAAGACCTTACCTCAGAAACAGTTTTAGGGATAGGCCATTCTTTAATTGCCTTTACTTTCTCCTCATCCACATGGATTCCTGTAGAACTTATCACAAAACCTAAAAAAATAAGCTTATCCATACAAAATGTGCATTTTTCAAGATTAGCAAAGAGTCGTTCATGCCTTAACACATCCAATACTAATTTAACATGCCTAACATGATCATTCAAAGTTTTGCTATAAATCAGTATATCATCAAAATACACAACGACAAATTTTCCTAAAAAAGGTCTAAGTATGTGGTTCATTAATCTCATGAATGTGCTAGGAGCATTAGTTAAGCCAAATGGCATGACTAACCACTCATACAGGCCATACTTAGTCTTAAAAGCAGTTTTCCATTCATCACCTTGTTTCATTCTTATTTGATGGTAACCACTTTTTAAGTCAATTTTAGAGAAAATGCATGCACCATTAAGCTCATCCAACATATCATCTAATCGAGGAATTGGATATCGATACTTTACCGTAATCTTGTTGATAGCACGACAATCAACACACATTCTCTAAGAACCATCTTTTTTTGGGACGAGAAGTACAAGAACCGCATAAGGGCTTAGACTCTCACGAATCAACCCTTTCTCTAAGAGATCTTCAACTTGTCTTTGCAACTCCTTAGTTTCTTCAGGATTGCTTCGATAGACTGGTCTATTCGGAATACTCGAACCAAGCACAAAATCTATTTGATGTTCAATCTCTCGTAAAGGAGGTAATCCCTTAGGCATTTCAGAAGGAAATACATCCTCAAAATCCTACAAAAGATCAACAAAAAAACTAGGCAAATGTGTATTAGGGTTAGTCAAAATAAAGTTTTCCCTAAACCTAATTATTACAAATGTTTGTTTTGTACAAAGAGCAAATTTGATATCTCGAAACCTAGCGAATAAACTCACTTTCTCATCTTGTGACTTGTGTGTGCAATCACTCACCAATGTTGGGCCTTTAAGTTGGCTTTTAACACTAATGGCCTCTTTACTCTTAGCCTTTTTCAATGATTTTACCTCACTTCCCTTACCCATCTCACTAGCAAGTTTGAGTTGATCATTGTAGACTTCTTGAGGAGGAAGTGGAGCCAAAGTAAACTTCTTTCCAAGGAACACAAAGGTATATTGGTTAAGGAACCCATCATGATTTACTCGTCGATCAAACTGCCATGGCTGTCCAAGTAATATGTGCCCAGCTTGCATTGGAACAACATCACACAAAACTTTATCAGAGTATCTACCAATGGAAAATGAAACTAAGCATTGTTTAGATACTTTTACCTCCCCACTATCATTCAGCCATTGCAAGCGGTATGGCCTTGGATGCTTCACACAAGGTAGGCCAAGTTTCTCAACAAGGGAAGAACTCACCACATTGGTGCAACTTCCACTATCGATGATCAATGAACTAGGCTGTCTACCAATCAAACATCTCGTGTGAAAAATGTTATCTCTTTGTTCGCGCCCTTCCTCTTTAAACTGGACATTTAAAGCCCTTCGAGCAACAAGTGCTTTCTCACCATACTCCAAGTATTCTTCGTACTTATCATGAGTATGCACATCATCAGCATCTTCCAAAGGAGGCATCTCATCTTCGTTATCAGACTCAAAATCAACCTCGCCATCTTCTCGAATCACCAATGACTTTTTATTAGGGCATTCTCGAGCATAGTGACCCCTTCCTTGGCATTTGAAGCAGGTAATATCTTTTGGCTGCTTAATGGCACTAGGAGAAGTAGAAGAAGAAGATGGAGCTTGATTAGTAGAAGTAGAACCTTTAAATGAATTAGGCATACCTCTATCTTTGGAGTAAGTTCTAGGCTCATTTGGCTTGAACCGTGCATCTCTCCCATTCCACAATCTATCATCATGTTTTTGCCAATTTCCTCTCCAAGCAGGATTAGAAACTGAACTAGCACCCCTCGATGTCCCATGCTTTCGATATTGCTTTTCAATGGTGAGTGCGGTTTGAAGCATCTCTTCAACATCCATGTAGTGTTGTAACTCAACTCGATTTGCAATCTCAGGCTTTAGGCCAGCAAGGAATCTAGCCATAGTTACCTCAGCCTCTTCAACAAGATTGGCTCTAATCTGAATAGTCTCCATCTCTTTGTAGTAGTCATCCACAGATCTATCTCCTTGAACAAGATGTTGGAGTCTTTGATGGAGTTCTCGATAATAGTATGGTGGAACAAACCGTTTTCGTAAGATGCGCTTCATTTCAACCCAAGTAGTAACAGGTTGCTCTCTATAAAGAATCCTGCTTTTACATAATTGATTCCACCATGTTAGTGCATAATTAATGAACTCAGCGACAGCGTATGTTACCTTTTTCTCATCAGAGTAATTGTAACAAGCAAAGATTGCTTCCATCTTTTCCTCCCAATCAAGGTAAGCATCAGGATCATTCTTCCCTGAGAAAGAAGGAAATTTTGGTTTGGGGGTGTCATTCTTTCGTTCCACCCTTTCTCTAGGTACATACTCGGACTCAAAGTCATCATCAAAAACATGGTCCTCCCTTCGTTTAAAAGTTCGATCGCGCGAATTTGATCGGCTTATAAAGGCTTCGTTCAACTTCTTGTAATTATCGGCAATGTATCTCTCTTGAGTTGTAAGTTTTGTATCAAGATACTCCCTTTGCTCTTATATCATCTGGGTCATGCGATGTTCGACTTGAGTTTGCAACTTTTTCATCTCTTTTTGTAACAACTCGACCAAAGGATCGTTATCTCTTTTTTGCTCATCCTCTTCATTTTTACTAGTTTGGGATCTAGTGATCGGCATGGTATCTGTGAAAAAATCACACAAACAGGAACAAGAAAAAATAATAATAATCTCACTCGTTAGCTCTCAAAAGAATAACTCTCTGAATGATTCAAAACTTGTAAATATGTTTGGAGAGGGTTACTAATCAAGATCAAATAATGGAGGTGCAAACTTCAAAGAAATAATGAAGATCCTAATTACTTTAAGAGGCCAATAAACTTGACGAAGCAATTTGTAATGGAGGCTACACGGATGAAGGAATTGTGCGTGCCTTTAATATCTGCTAACACAAGAAGAAACAAAGTGTTAGAAAACGTAAGAGAAACAAAAAAAAACGTAGACCTGCAACGATCCCTAACTCTAGAGTTAAAGAAAAGCTTTAATAAGAAGAAAACTTAAGAAAACTCTACCCAATTTAAAGGAAAACAAAAAATCGGAAACGTTTGGTGTGTTAAGATTTTCAAAAATTGAAGCTTTAATTATATTTGAGTCAAGAAAGAAGGGGAAAAAAATTCAATTTTGGGAAAAAATAAAATAATAACAACAATAGGAAAAGAAGAAACCTACGTATGAAAGGTAGGCAACTTTTTTTTTGCGCTTTTTTGCTTTTTGCTTTTTTTTTTGAAAAAAATCGACGAAACCGATGAAAAGTGTTTTTGGTATTTTGACTCGTTTCGGATTTGATTTTAGCTTCGAAAATAACACCGAATGGCCTGAAACTGATACCAACTGATGCGAAATCCCGGATCTAGACACAAGAGAAACACAAATTAGAAATAAAACGAGAATAAATAAAATTAGTTAAATAATAAATAAATAAATAAAAAGGATAAATTTGCCCTATGGAACCCTTGGTTAACTTGTAACCAAAAACGCCAATGATTGAACGGCTCCCTACGAAACCCGTAGAAGAAGAACCTCTAGAAACACCGATGAACGGGAAAGAAATTTGAATATTTGCAACTCCGAAATACCCTCGAAAAGTAACAAACTCCAAACTAAATAGCAAGAGAAGAATCACTCTACTCTAAAAAAAATTTGCCTCACAGAAATTTGAAAGAAAACAAATACTCTTCTTCTTTTTTTCCCCTTTCAATGTGTAGAAAACAAGCCTATTTATAGGCAAATTACAAGAGTAATTGAATCCTAATAAAACTCTTTCAAGAGTAATTGAATCCTAATAAAAACTCTTTAAAGAGTAATTGAATCCTAATAAAACTCTTTAAAATTATCTAAGAAAATAAATAAATAATAACCTAACCAATAAAATTACTTAACTCATAAATGATGTGTCCCAACCAATGAGAATTAAGTAAATAATAATAATAATAAGATACATAAAAAATTAATCCACCAATTTATGGGCTTTTACTATTCCAAGATTGGTCCAGTGAATTGCATTCCCGTATTTATCAATGTCACGAACATGATGAATTAAATCTGTCGCAACAAAGTCTTGGACAAAAGCATTCATCTTTGATTTTAATAGTCGTGCCTTGCTTCGAGTGATTGGACCACTAGGAAAGACAACCCTTTGAGTGTCACCTCCTTGGCTCGTATCAAGTTCAATTATACAAGACGTTACCTTCTTCGACATACAACATCGTAGAGCAACTAGTAGTAAATCTTGCATCAAGATGTGATAGTCATGTGATTTTAGCAAATATAGTCTTCGATCTCTAACACTAACACATGGAGATATATTTGATGCATGCGCATCTGGAACATTTATATCCTTCAACACCATGCAGAACACTTCTTTCTCCATTTTCGAAATTGAAAAAATAGAAGGCGGCAATCGATATTTCCCATTCAAAAGTGGATTGGGATGAAGATCAGGCCGAATTCCCATGTGGACTAAATCAAGTCGACTCTGAAGATTGTCTTTTGATTTTCCGTCGACATTCAAAATGGTACCGACAATGTTCTCGCAGACATTTTTCTCAATGCGCATAACATCAAGATTGTGTCGTAAAAGTTAATGCTCCTAATAAGGTAATTGAAAAAAAATACTTCTTTTCTTCCACAAGTCTGCCTCATTAGGATCATCCTCTTCATCAGAGTCATCATCAGCTTCATCATTTGATCTTCTATTTCTTTGCGTGTTTGGCGGTTGGTTCATCTTCCCATAACTAAAATTCATATATTCTAACATGAACAAGATTTCAGATCCACTGGTCTACGAAAGAGCTTCTCTGAACTCTTCAGTCCCGTTAAATACAGAACTCTGAAATCTAAATCTATGGTTTCTCGGTAACCATCGACGATGCCCCATGTAAGAGAACTTCTTCCCATTAAATAACCATTGCGAACATGTTTGTGCAGCACAACAAGGACACGCATAACAACCCTTGGTACTCCAACCGGATAAATTGGAATAAGCGGGAAAGTCATTAATGGTCCACATCAAAGCTACACGTAAATTAAAGTTCTCCTTTCTAAGCACATTGTATGTCTCAACACCAGCCCATAATTGTTTTAACTCTTCAATAAGTGGCTGTAAATAAATGTCGATATCATTCCTGGGCCCTTTCTCTCTAGGGATAATCATAGATAAGATAAGGGAAGATTGCTTCATGCAAATCCACGGAGGCAGATTGTAAGGAACAAGCACTACTGGCCAAGTACTGTACGCAGTGCTCATGATCTTGTAAGGATTAAATCCATCAGATGCTAGCCCAAGCCTCACACTCCTAGGATCGCTTGAAAAACTTGGAAATTTATTGTCAAATGATGTCCAAGCTAAATAATCTACCGGATGTCTTAGTAATCCATCATCGGTTCGTCCATCATGGTGCCACATCATAGACTCTGCTGTCTTCGACGACATGAAAAGCCTTTGAAGCCTTGGTATCAGCGGAAAATACCACAAAATCTTGACTGGCTTCTTTCTTGACTGTGCATCATTTTCATCGTTGTTCTCATCTTCTGTGTTTTTATTTATCCAACGGGATTGGCCGCATACATGACAGCACTATTCGTTTCTCCGATCGCCCCAATACAACATGTAGTCATTCGGGCAACTATGGATTTTGGTGTACCCAAGACCTAAATCTTTTATCATTTTCTTCATATCTTTGCATAATTGAGGGATTTTTGCAAACTGAAACATATCTCTCAAAAACTCTAACAGCATTGTCAAAGAGTTCTCGGTCCACCCTCCCAAACATTTTAACTGAAAAAGACGAATATAGAAAGACATTTTTGAGAATTTTGATCCCTCATACAGTTCTCCGTTCATGTCATTAAGTAGCGAGTAGAACTTCGCCGCTTCTTCATTTGGCTCTTCATGAGGTACACTTCTTCCCGGTTTGGTAAAAGTATTTCCACCGAGATTACAATCATCAGATGCCACAAAGTCGGCTGGGAACGACTGCAAACCATGATTGTGCATATTAAATGCATCCCGCAACATCCCTTCCATGTCATCCCCTCTAACAGACTGATGGTAAGCAGTACCATCATAAGATACGTCCATCCTTGAAGAGGAAGTACTAGGCGAGCATTCTCCATGAAAAAGCCATTGTTTATAACCCCGAACAAACCCATCAACAATTAGATGCTCGTATACAACTTCACGATAATGCCAGTTTATGTTGACACACTTCTTACACGGGCAAAGAATCATGTTCTCTTGGCTTGCATATTGAAATGAAAAATTTAGAAAAGTCTGTACTCCATTTCGATAACCGTCGCTTACCCTTGACAAATTCATCCAAGACCGGTCCATTTCTTAATTCTTGAAGTCTGACGTTGACAATAAATTGCACGGGTAAGTTGTTCAGTTATAACTATAAATGAGTTATGTAAGTTATGATATGATATATATTTATGTATTTGGTAAATTATGTAGGTTATGTATTATATAAGTTATGTAAGTTGTGTATTATGTTAGTTGTGTACTATGTAAGTTATGTAAGTTAGGTATTATTTATGTTATGTATTATGTATGTTATGTATAATATTAATTAAGTTATGTATAATATTAATTAAGTTGTGTATAATGTAAGTTATGTATTATGTATTATGCATTATGTATGTTATGTATAATATTAATTAAGTTGTGAATTATGTATTATGTATGTTATGTATATTATTAATTAAGTTGTGTATTATGTAAGTTATTATGTTATTATGTAAGTTATGCAAGTTTATATATAAGTTATGTAAGTATATCACTTTTATGTATCTTATTTATAATTATTTTTAAAATTATAAAATTTATTACTAATAAATTTGAAATGTAGGTTATATATCCATACCATATATAGGGTGATATATTAAAAAAATAGGTTTTAATATTTAAAAATAAATAAAATTTACAATTATTTTTAAAATTATAAAATTTATTGACAATAAAATTGAAATATAGGTTATATATCCATACCATATATAAAAATTTTAAATATATATATAAATTTTAAGTAATGTAATATATTTAAGTAATGTAAGTTATAAATTTTAGTAAGTAATATATTTAAGTAATGTAATATATTTTAGTAAGTAATGTAAGTAATGTAATATATACTTAAATTTTAGTAAGTCATGTATTTAACATTCTGTTAAATCGGGCAGCCCATTTTTACAATGTATATACAATATCCAAATCTCGTGTGTAAGAAACAAACAGCAGAGAAATAACAAACTAATTGAACAAAGCAGATCAGACATGTAGGAACTCGGTGTGAAAGGAACTTTTTGTTCTCCATGTGTTCTATATCAATGTTTGAATATGTGTCGGGAATCCAGATATAGCTGTCAGACGGATACTTTAAGAACAATCGGAGAATGAAGAAATCGTGTAAGGTAGTTTAACATTGTTTACCAACTACAGAGCTAATTACAGAGTGCTGGAAAGTCGATTATGTTCTAAGAAAATTACTTTCAACATTTTTTACTGCAACATGGAGAAAATTTTAAAAATATATAAGAAGGAAGAGCAGCTAAAGCATTTACCTGTAGATGCAGTTTGATAAAAAAAAGTAAGGACATTTTGATAAAAATTCAATAAGGCGGTAACAAATGATTAATCCACAATTTTGATAGAAATAAGGACATTTTGATAAAAATAATATCAGCAAACTTACCTAAATACGAGCTGATCAATAAGGCAGTAAAAAATGGTTAACCCACAATTTTGAGTTCTCCTTTCTTTAACAGTTGGGCAAATGCAGTGTTACTTCTGGGGAACAAAACATGAACATAAGAACAAGTGTTATTTTTGGGGGCCCTTCAAAAATTAGAAGAACAAACTAGAAAACAAACATAGAAGATTGGTACTTCTTCCCAAACCCTAGACACGCAAAAATTCCCAAATTCCCCAAATTCCCAAACAAACTGGTACAAGCTTGGTGATTAAACTTGGACTCTAAACCCTAAATTCCCAAATTACACTAAACCAAAACCCTAAATTAAGATACAATGTTTCAAAATAAAAAAGCTTACCTTTTAACCACAAATTCCGCAGCTTTGATAGTATCCTGTCAAGAATGACTCAACTATTGCTTCGTTTCTAATGATTTATGAGTTCTTCTCTACCTTTTTTCCTTTGTATTTTCTCTTTTATTTTTATCCCTTTTGTTTTGTCCTCTACTTCTGTTTCTGTTTGTGTTCTGCCTCATAGAGAAATGATAAGTTAAAACACGATGTACAGAAACGGCGTCGTTTAGCCAAAATTGTAAGAAACTTTTGCGGCGTTTTGTCAAACGCCGCTATTGCTAGAACATTTGCGGCGTTTTAAAAAAAAACGCCACCAAAAATTAAAGTTCTAATCCCAAACGGCGCCGTTCAATTAAGTTGTAATGCACAGTTTCTGGCGTTTTCCGTAAAATGCCACTAAAAATTAATTTGCTTAAGCTACACGGGGTCGTTTAGCCAATATTTTAAGTCACTTTTGCAACGTTTTGTGCACAAACGCCACTAGAAATTAATAGAAACAGAAAATGCTAAGTTAAAATTGGTGTACATAAACGGCGTCGTTTAGCCAAAATTTTAAGACACTTTTGCGGCGTTTCTAAAAAAACGCCGCTATTTCTTGTACATTTGCGGCGCTTCTAGAAAAGCGCCACTAAAAAGCAAAGTTCTAATTTGAAACGGCGCTGTTTAATAAAGCTTTAATGCACATTTCTGGCATTTTCTGTAAAAACGCCACTAAAATTTAATTTGCTTAAGCTAAACGGCGTCGTTTAGCCAATATTTTAAGTCACTTTTGCGGCGTTTCCTGAACAAAATGCCACTATAAATTAACAGAAATGGCGCCATTGGATTAATATAGAGAAAATACTAAGTTAAAATTCGTGTACAAAAACGGTGTCGTTTAGCCAAAATTTTAAGACACTTTTGCGGCGTTTCTAGAAAAACGCCGCTATTGCTTGTACATTTGCCGGGTTTCTTAAAAATCGCCACTAAAAATTAAAGTTCTAATCCAAAACGGTGCCGTTTAATAAAGCTTTAATGCACATTTTTGGCGCTTTCTGTAAAAACGCCACTAAAATTTAATTTGCTTAAGCTAAACAGCGTCGTTTACCCAATATTTTAAGTCGCTTTTGCGGCGTTTCCTGAACAAAACCCCACTATAAATTAACAGAAACGGTGTCGTTGGATTAATATAGAGAAAATACTATGTTAAAATTTGTGTACAGAAACGATGTCGTTTAGCCAAAATTTTAAGACACTTTTGCGGCGTTTCTAGAAAAATGCCGCTATTGCTTGTACATTTGCGGCGTTTCTAAGAAGCGCCACTAAAAATTAAAGTTCTAATCCAAAACGGCGCCGTTTAATAAAGCTTTAATGCACATTTCTGGCTTTTTCTGTAAAAACGCCACTAAAATTTAATTTGCTTAAGCTAAACGTCGTCGTTTAGCCAATATTTTAAGTCGCTTTTGCGGCGTTTCCTAAACAAAACGCCACTATAAATTAACAGAAATGGCGTCGTTGGATTAATATAGAGAAAATGCTAAGTTAAAATTCGTGTATAGAAACAGCGTCGTTTAGCCAAAATACTAAGACACTTTTGCGGCGTTTCTCGAACAAACGCCGCAATTGCTTGTACATTTTCGGTGTTTCTAAGAAGCGCCACTAAAAATTAAAGTTCTAATCCGAAACGGCGCCGTTTAATAAAGCTTTAATGCACATTTTTGGCATTTTCTTTAAAAACGCCACTAACAATTAATTTTCTTAAGCTAAACGGCATCGTTTAGCCAATATTTTAAGTCACTATTGCGGCGTTTCATGAACAAACGCCACTAAAAATTAACAGAAACAGCGCCGTTTTATTAAGCTTTAATGCACATTTGTGGCGTTTTCTGTAAAAAACGCCACTAAAGATTAATTTACTTGAACCAAACGGTGACGTTTTAAAGAAATAATTCTTAATTTTTTAAGTAATATTTATAAGAATTATATAAAATTATAAATTTTAGGTTTTTTGTCTTTTTTGTTTGTATTTTTATTTCATTTCTTATAATTTGGTCTTATATATATATCCAAAATAATTAATTATACCTATATATATATCCATCCATATCTATATCAATACTTTTTTTAACTTATTTATTAATTTTATCTAAACTAATATTTAAATATATCAATTGGTTTAGATTAAATTTTTAAAATATATTTTAAAAAAACTAATTAAT
This sequence comes from Gossypium hirsutum, assembly GCF_007990345.1. Lineage (NCBI taxonomy): Eukaryota > Viridiplantae > Streptophyta > Magnoliopsida > Malvales > Malvaceae > Gossypium > Gossypium hirsutum. The sequence continues at coordinate 36,170,869 of NC_053449.1, forward strand.
CTAAACCCAAAACCCTTATCTAACCCCAAAATCTCTAAACCTTAAATCTCTAACTCTCAATTTCTAACCTCTAACCCCTAAACCTTAAATCTCAAACCCTAAATCAATACAAGTGTTCACCAAGCTTTGTTATTCCATTAACATATGTAAGTGTCCACCAAGCTCTGTTTAATTTTTATTCTATTTATTGATTTTTTTATATTTCTTTAAGAATTATTGTTTTATCGTGGTTTTAATGTGGTGTTTTATTAATTATTTCAGATTTTGTTGGTTAAAATTTTTTATTTATGTTGAAAAATGTAAGAACATATTTAAAATATAAATTAAAAAAACTAATTAAGATCTAAACCCTAACTCCCTAACTCTTAACTTCTAATCTCTAACCCCTAAACCTTAAATCCCAAACCCTAAATCCATACAACTGTCCACCAAGCTTTGTTATTCCATTTACATTTGTAAGATCTAAACCCAATACCCTAACCCGACCCGCGTAAATTCCTAGCTAAACCATAAATCCCTAAGTCCTAACCCCTAACGTCTAACCCAGCCCCTGACCCCTAAACATTAAATCTTAGCTCTTAAACCATAATCCCTAAATCCATATATATATATATACTCCTGATCAATTATAATAACCTTAAAATAGTAACCCCTAATTCTAACCTAGCTAAAATCTTAAATTAATAATCATATATATATACCCTAAACCTAAAACTCTAAATTAACTATAGTGAGAATTAATTAGTTCAATATTTTAAATTTAAATTAATACTATCTCTTTTATGATTATATAAGAAATTTTTATCATTATAAATTTAAATTTATCATGTACCTAAAAAACTATAAAATTATTTTAAATAATAGTATTTTAATTTTTCCATGTGTTTTCTTTCAAATTATTTCTACGTGTTATTTTTTTCTGAAGATTTTAAATATTCAATTAGAAATAACTTTAATTTTATTTAATAAATATAAATAATAAACAAACTAAGATATTTTTTTGCGGCGCTTTATCAAAAACGCCGCTACTACAGCGAGCATTAGCGACGCAACACAAAAAACGCCGCTAAAGCCCCGAGCATAGCGGCGCATTATTATAAACGCCGCTAAAACCTCGAGCATTAGCGGCGATATTCTAAAAATGCCACTAAAGCCCCCGAAAGGTCAACAAACGACGCCGTTTAGTTTGGTTTTTTTGCGGCGTTTTTGAGAAAACGCCGCTAATTCTTCTTTTTAGCGGCATTTTTATAAAACGCCGCTAATGCACAGTCTTTAGCGGCGATTTTCATAATGCGCCGCTAATGATCGATTTTTACCGGCATTTTTTTTAAACGCCGCTAAAAGCCTGTTTTGGTGTAGTGAAACGTAAAGAAAATAAGCAACCCAACCACCTAAGTAGGTGTTTCCTTATTCCTAAGTATCTGAAAAAACCAAGTCCCTTCAGATTCTTTTTTGGTTTCTTGGAAAACCATCGCATATATGCTCTTGTGCATGCCGATTCATTTGAAAGAAGAAAAATAATCTTCAAATTTTCCCAGTATTTGTTATATTGCCTTCGCTCAGGTCACAACACTAAAGCTTAAATTGTGAAACAACTTATGAGTTTCATCTATTTTTTGTTTTGCTAGCCGGAAGTGAGTATTGTCGTCCATCACCACTTTTAACCGATTAGAGTTTGTTCTGTAGTAAAAACCTAACCCTACTGTCGACAATCCTCGTCAACTTCCTTTTTTGCAAAGAGAGGAACCTCACCGATTAGATAAGATTTTGCATTTCTCTTTAACCCTTCTCCAACCAGCAAATGTGCTACACCATTCGCTTGTATTGGCACGTGTTAAAAGAAACACGCTTGGTATCTTTCACAAATTGCCCCGGCGTTTAAGATGTGAGCACCTATTATTGACCTTTCGATTCCCTTTGTTTGCAACTTTCGAATCACCGTAAGTCGTCCCCTTCTCTCTTCACCATCGTAAGTCTGAGATACAGCCCCATCTTAGCTGCCTGTAAACATGCCAGTGTCTTAACCGTAAATGGTGAAGGTATGTTATCATGCAATAAGCTTTTTAAAAAACAATACCCTTCTAGTTGCATCTCTGATGATAATTCTAGAGCACAATACGATTTATTATTTTGCTTACAGAATGCTACACCAAAATTTATTTTAACAATCTGGTTATTAGGTTCCTCCCATCGTGCTTGCACATCTTGCTTTTGTTGTTTTTCATTGATTCTATCAATTTCTCCCAAATAATTCTTGATAAAATTTGTCTCCTCTGAGGCTGTTCTATTTTTGCCTTCATGCAGTAGTTGGTTTCTCCCAGTCCATAAAGCCTACAAAGCACAACAAAAGATCTTACAAAGGTATTTAGAATTATTTTCAAAGAACTGATTCACCTAATCTTTAATGTGCATATTTGATGACGATGTTGGCCACCTAATGTCCAATTGCTACCAGATCTCCTTTGATTTTAGACAATCCCGAAACACATGTTCCACTATTTCTATTTCGTTAGCACATCTAGAGCATTTTGGCATTCCTATTAATCTTCTATAATTTAGATTAGCAAAAATAGGTAGATAGTTCTTTGTAATTATTCATACTCTAATTTTTAACCTGGTGGGCAGATCTAATAGCCATAACTTTTTGTAAAGTGTCGAATGGGGACAATTGTAACAACATTATTTTCTTATAACAACAATCTGTACGCACTGAATACTCCCCCGACAACTCACCACCCTAAGCCAAGAAATCCTCATGTGGAAACTGTGTCAAAAGAATACTCAAAATTTGTTAGGCCTCTACCTCGTTACAGGTAGATCGAATAATTTATACTCTCCATTTCCTTGCAATTGAATCAATCAAATCAGCCACAGATTGTATACTTTTATTGGTAATAGGTTGCTGAAGTTTGTAATTTGAATTTCCAAGAATCCAAACACATCTCTAACCAAAACTACTACCCCTGTACCAATTCTTCAAAACATCCCAGACGCAAGAAGATCCTTTGTAGCCCATACACTTTTCCAAGTATACGAAAGTAGATTCCCTAAACTTGACTTTAGAAAGTTTGTATTCAGAAAATATTTTACCTTTAAAGATCTCACTAATAAGGAGTTTGGATAATTAATCAAACGCTAACCTTGTTTAGCAAGCAAATCCAAATTACCAATAACATTTTCTAACTCTACACATAAAGAATTTGGTAATAGAAAGCACAACATGGAATACGTAAGAATGACTTGAAGAATAGATTTAATGAAAATCTCTTTACCTCTTTGTGAGAGATGCCGGATACTCCACCCACTTATCTTTCTTCTTATTTTATCTTTCAATCCTTGAAAAGCTCGTCATTTTCCACCACTCACTATATTCGGCAGCCCCAAATATTTTTCTAGTTCTATAGACACCTTAACGTTAAGGATTTGTGAAACAAATTGCTTATCCTGATACGACACATTAGTGCTGAAGAAAGTCATAGATTTGTCAAAATTAGTACACTGCCCCGAGCTTTTTTCATACTCTTTTAGGATGCCCTTTATAATACTAGCTCATGTAGTAATCGCTTTCCCAAATAAAATGCAATCGTCTGCAAACATTAAGTGGGTTATTTGTGGCCCCCTTCGACTAATTCTCGCCCCCTTCACCAATCTTTCATGTTTAGCAAGTCTCATCAGTGCCAAAAGATCCTCATTACAAAATAAAAATAATTATGAACTCAGTGGATCTCCCTATCTCAACCCCCTTTCGAGCTTAATTTTTTACCCAATTTACCATTAATAATGATAGAGTACGATACTGAATTCACACACTGCATTATAACCTTCACCCGAAGTCTCACAAAATCCATTTCCAGTATTATTCTCTCAATGAAAGACCATTCCACCCAATCGTAAGCCTTGATTATTTCCAATTTCAATGACAAGTAACACTTTCTCCACGACTTTTTTTTAAAGCATGTAATGCTTCATAAGCTAAGAACACATTATCTGTAATAAGTCTACAAGATACAAAAGCACTTTATGTTTCATTGATGCAAGACTCAAGAATATTTTGTAATCTATTCGCCACTATCTTCGCAATAATCTTATACAACACTGAACAAAGACTAATTGGTCTGAAATTTTTCAAACTGGTAGGATTTTCCATTTTTGGAATTAAAACAATATTCGCCTTATTCAACGTTTTCAATGGTTTACCCCCATTTAGATTGTCCAAACATAAAGTACAAACATCCTTCCCAACTATATGCCAATACCTTTGAAAAAATAAAGTAGGAAAGTCGTCCTTACCTCACCCGAAGCTTTTGTAGGACCCATTGTTTTCAAAGCTTCATATATTTCCTCACCTTTGTATTCGGCCATCAAATCCCTGTTCATACACTATCAATTACACATACTTTGACTCCTGACAATAAATTATCTATATTACCAATACCTTTAGTTGAGAAGAGATCCAGGAAATAATTTTGTGCCACACTCTCCATCTTAAAATGTTCAGTAACTAGCCAACCCTCTTCATTTTGTGGCCCATTTATCCTTTTTTGCGACGCCTATAAGAAGCAAAATTATGGGAAAAAAGGAGGTGCTCCAATCTCCCATTTTCAACCAATTTGCCCTCGCTCTCTGTTCCCAATATCTCTCACTTTCTTCGCATCTAGATTAAAATGCAGCTTCACATCAATAAACTTGGCTAACACTGTAACGCCCCCAAAATTTGAGTGTTGTCTGTTAAATTTTGATATAATTAAGTCTCTGTATCTGTGACTATTCTATTTTTGTGTTTGAGATTGGGGATTCAAGTATTCCTTCTTGAATTTTTACTGCTTACTTTGGTTCAACCCCTATCATTGAACTCTTGACTTAAGTTTCTTTTTATGTTAATCTGTGTTAAGAACAAACTTGTTGGTTCAATGGTTAAGCTTCTGTATACTCTTTGGTCTTGTGTTTAAGTCTTTACGTAAGCTAATAGGGAACGTATATGTTTTTACTACTCGACAAAATTTGTTATTGTTATTTTTATTTTCTTTTCTTAAAATAAGAAAAAATTGTTTCTTCCTTTCTTCTTGTTTTTCCCAATGGTTTCTTTTCTCCTTTTCTTTTTTTCTTTCTTTTATTTTTATTTTTCGTCGTTAACATCTGAAGTTCCATTATTAATTTTTTTACTGCTCTGTTGTTAGGAAAGCTGCATATTCTGTTTTTTGTCAACTCAAAGGTAAATTGCGTAAGTTTTTGTTGTGGAAATTTTGTTAGACAGTTGTTATTGTTTCATTTTTTTCGAAATTGGTTTTTTACTTAGTTTGCTCGAATTTTATGTTTAAATGTTCAATTACTTCCTTTTTAGGCGAAGATCTTACAAGAACCGTTTCTCTAACGCACTAGTTCCATTTTTTGTAATTTCATACAAGGTGAGCATTGAATTTTGAGTTGGGGTTTTATGTCAAAGCTTTGCTACATAAGTTTTGGTTTTGCATGTTAATTCTAGTGTTTCATTGAAATTAATTCTGTAATTGGCCTTTGGATTGTCGCTTTTAGGCTTTGGATTCATTTTGATTGCTTCTACGTCGAAATCGTGTCAAGTGTGTAACGAAAAACCCAAACTTTTACGATTTACGAACGCTGAAAAACATGGTTGTTGACGCCACACAATTGTGTGTCAGGTCGTGTGGTAGTCCGTGTAACTCACTATTTTCATATTAGAGGCACACGGACTAGGGGCACGGGTATGTGTCTAGGCCATGTGAGAGAAATTCTGGGTTTTAAGTCACATGGGTATGTGCCAAACCATGCACGAGGCCGTGTAACTCAATTGTTTTGAGCCACACAGGTGTGTGCTAGGTCATGTGAATCCACACGGACATGTGGGTAAAAAAATTAGGATTTTATCTTTGGGTTGTAATCACCGTTTGAATCGAACATAGGCCTAACGTAAGGTCTGTATGATCTGAATTAGACAATAAGACTGTTATGTGACAATCTGTTATTGGATAATCTATTATTTATATATATAGTTAACATGAAATTTGGTATATCTATATCTGCATTGGGTCGGGATTTTGACAAAGAGGAACTATGGGCAATTTAATAACCTATAGAACTTAGTGGCTAAGCCCAAACTTATATCTCTGACTTTGGTGTGTTATCGCATTCTGATCTGGCAGCTGAACTACAATCTTTTAAAACATGACACATAGTCACTATTTGGTGTGTAGGGATGGATGGCTACTTGATACCCTATATGGTGTGTAGGACAGACGAAGATGGTGTGTAGCGATTAAGGGTAGGAATCTGCATTTGTATCTAAACTATTCTGTAATTGTATCTAATATCCTTTATTTCTGCTTTTGTATTCGATTCTGAGAATTTACTTACTAAAGACGAACTGAAATCACATCTACTATATTACTATTTAATTGAGAATTTAAGTTACACACTGAGTTGTAAACTCATTTAGTCTGTTTGTTGGATTACAGGTAACCCACAGACTTAGGCAAGTCGGCATGGCAGGAGCTCGATCATTCTTTTTAGTTATTTCATTATTTTTATAAACTTATGCTATTGTGTGTTTATTTTGGATTACGCGTCAAAAGTTTGAATTTCTATGTTTTATTTAACTAATTACATGATTTTCGATAGTTAAATTTCAAGTAGTTAAAGGTTGGTTTGTTCTGAAAGAAATTGATGTAGCCTCCAGACTTGGTCTTAACTTCTAGGCCGGGTATGGGGTGTTACAAACACCTCATCAATTCTCTCCTGATTATCCAACTCCTCTAGCCTTTTACCAAGTTTCTTAGTTAGTTAACCTCTTTTAGATTTCACCATTTCAGCCTAATTCTTTAATCTCGTACTTACCGTCCTAAATATGTCAATTAAAGCTCTTGAACTATTCTCCCACAATTTCTTTATTTTGGGTTCGCAGAAATCTTCCATACTCCACCACTCCTGAAACCTAAATTGTTTTTTCCTCCCCTTAAACTCTTCTTGATAAGTTTGAATAAGTAGCGGGCAGTGATTAGAGAAAGAATGAAGCAAGTGTTTTAGAGAAAAATTGGGAAACAATTGTGCCCATTCTACCTTCGCAACACCTCATCTCTAATAACCGCATCTCATCCTTACCTTTTCCATCTTGTCGGTACTAAGCTTTGTCTCCATAAAGAACACAAGTTGGGGATGATTAATCTTCAACATGTGCTGAAGTTGATGCACTATTCGCGGATTCCCCAAACTGCAAATGTTCCAACTGATCATTTTCATGGCGTCTGACCGACTTACCTACGGGCAGTCACCGATATCTGTAAAGTTTGAACATCTTCATCTTCAACAATATTTTTGACGTGATTCAGTGGACTCGAAACTTTGGAATTCATGTTTTCAGACCAAGGCCTCTTCTTTCATTCCAGTATCTCTAATGGGTTTTCTTCATAGTCATGTTCCATTGACACTAAGCTTAGCACACTATCCACTCCTTCCTCGCCAAACTCCTGTTGACTAGATAGACCCTCCAAATTAAATCCTAAAATAGGATTTATCTTCTGCTAATTATCTTTATTCTTATCCACCCCAAGATTGCTCCTCAAATTTTACCTTTCCATATTTTCCCCACAAAATTCGCCATCTCCTTCCTCTCGGAGCCAAATACTATCGTCAATAGATGCCCTTCTCGGTGGCGCACGCAAAGAGAGATCCCACCCTTGCTGCTTCTCTTTTCTCTTGTGGTTGAGTCGAACAGGACAAAAGTTATCACCATGGCCTAGCAAACCACATATGAAACAAAATAAAGTTAATTTATTGTATTCAGAAGTAGCATATGTATGCCTTGACGGTGATAAAATTAATTTTTTCTTCCTCTTTAGCGGATTTCAGACATCTAATTACACCCGAATCCTCAAGAAATTCTTCATTCCCCTACTCTCTTGCTTTGTATCATATTCAATAAATTTGTTAATAAAGTTCCCAAATTGCCTTGCCATCACTTCAGAATAGAAACCCAATGGCAAATCATGTACTTGGACCTAGAAATTCACAAACACTAAAGGGATCTGCATCGGATCCTCATCTTTCTTCAACCAATAAATGATTAAAAATTGATTATTAAAAGTCCATGGGGCTCCATTTTCCACTCGCGTAATATCCACCTCGTGGAAAACTTGAAAAGATAATATTTTCTCCCAGATCTGAAATTTGTATCCCTCTAAGAGGATGCTAAAGGTTAGCCATAGTATTCCTCATGGTTGGGAAATGTACCACACTGACAGTCAAACAGCAACCCACAAGACACAAATCATAGACCGATTTCTAAGTTTCTTCCTCACCAACAACACTCCACCCTCTCTATCATTAATACTCAAGTTCTTCATGCCCCTCTTCATTTGATTTGATCGCTATCCTACCAATATACTCAACTTAAAGAAAAATAGAAAAACCTTCGCAATGAAATGCTAAAAAAACATAAAAATTAACGTAATAAAACAAAAAAACCAAGGACTTGTCAAGAGGCAGACAAGAGTATGCCAAGAGGCAGACTATGAGTTGAAAAAAAGATATACACACTTAAACATAAGAAACAACATTTTTTTAAAATAATATAAATAAAATTTCCTACAAAATAATTTAATATGTTATAATTAACTTATAAAAGTTAAATAATTTATACATATGTAGTCTTAATGAAAATGTCCAACTGCAAATGAACTCAAGATTCGCCGTGTTGTTAGCTTCATTGAAAGGCACGTATTAGGTTTGTGAACTTAAGATATTAGTACGCCGTAAGGTTTGTGAAGAATAATGTGAAGTTTCCGAGGTCAAGGTCGGCTATATATATAACACAATATTATTTGTATATTTTATGCTCATTAATTTTTTTTAAATAGCTATATTCTTATGTAGTGATTTCTTTCATGATAGTGAAATAGTTGGCATATTTTTATATATTCTTATGTAGTGATTTCTTTTAATTTAAATTAATATTATTTTAAAATAGTGTTTAATTATCCAAAAAATAAAATTTTAAAATATTATATTTTTACCTAATCAAATGAATTTTAAACATTATTTTAATAAAATTTGATAAATATTGATGTTTTTATCTTAAAAATATTTTATTAATATTATAAAATTTTAAGTAAATAAATTATATTCAAAATATTTAATAATATTATTTGACATAGTAATTATTTTTTAATTCATATTATAATTTCTACATAAATTTTATACTATTAATGCAATATACGTATTCTACATTTTCATATTAAATACTTTTAATTTTATTAACCTTTATCAAATAATTTTTTTTGGTGTATTTTATCAAATAATTTAAAATCAACGTAAAATCCCCATATATTTATTAAAGAATAATGCATTTAAAATATCTTACCGATCATTTAAATGATTTTAAGTAAGAGAAAATTTAGCTAACACGTTAAACCTTTAAAACATTCAATTGTTTCTAATGTTATTTATTATTTATTTGATATAATCTTATCCAACTCTTAAATATGTAACAGCCTATTTTCAGTGAAATCGGAACAGTGGTTTTGAGACCATAAGTCTGAGTCTGTAAGAAAAAATATTTTATTATTATTTCATGATCTGCATTATGATAAGAATATCGTATAGAAATTTTCTTAAGAAAAATTTTACCGACTTCATGCTTAATTGAGAAAAGGACCAAATTGCATGAAACGCTAAAGTTGAATTCTAGTAGCTAAAAGGATCAAATAGCTATGAAATTCAAAATTTGAGGTCCTTATATGGTAAATAGACCATTAAGAAGAGCTAGTAGATAGTATGATGATTCATCCATGGAAATTTAAGAAAAGAAAAGGACTAAATTGGAAAGTAAAAATAATAAAAGATGATAAGTAATTTAATAATGAAAATATCATCGTTTTCATCATCTTTCCCAATTTTTTTTTATGGAAACCCTAGCTAAGAGAAGATAACTCAAGCAAGCTTATTTGGCTTAATTGGGTAAGCATTCTTGTCCCGTTTTTAATGATTTTTATGTTTTCGATATCGTAATAGCTTAATCTAGCTATCTCGGGGATTAATTTGTAAATTTATCGAAGTACTAGGGTTTTTTAATGGATTAATATGCTTGAATTATGAAATTTATGGTAGAAAATGAAAGGTTGTTGATAGATAAACAACTTTTGTAAAGTAAATTTTGATGAAATTGTGATTGATGGACTAATAAAGATGTAAAATTTATTGAAAATTCTAAATTTTATGAATTAATGGGTTGCAAATGTTACATGTAAAAATTAGCTAGGCTTGGAATAATAATTAAATTTCATGAATTTCATTTTCCGAGCCTAGGGATGAAATCGTAATTAAATGAAAATATAGGAGCAAAATGGAAATTTTGTCTAAGATGTGAATTGAATTGAATTGAATATGAATTGTATTAAATTGAATTAAATTTACTCGTATAGATCCGGATAGACCAAATACGGAATTGAATCGAGGAAAAGACAAAGTAACAGATTAGTAGATTTTGTATACACGAACATTGTCGAGGTAAGTTCATGTAACTAAATTGTGTATATTTATATGTTTGAATTGAATGTTGAATATGTGAATTGTATAAATGTTATATATATATGAAATTGATCACATATCCGACAATGCTTGATAAATATTAAATCCTGTTTGAGCAAATGAAATTTGATGGATACATGGTTCTCGAATTAGTTGTGGTCCTGCATATGTTGCGGACACACCATAACTTGAAAGAGCGTCCCGATATTTGGCCCTCTCGAGCTTCCCGTTATATGGTTCTTGCGAGCTTCCTGTTAATAGCTCTTCGGAGCATCCCGATTTGGTTGTGATTCTGCAAGTGTTGTAGACACACCACAACTCTTATGAGTGTCCCGTTATATGGCTCTTCGTGAGCTTTCCAATTAAAGGCTCTTTGTGAGCTTCCCGATATGACTCGCTTGAACTTCCCAATATATGGCTATCCGGAGCTTCCCGTTAATGGCTTTTTGGAGCTACCCGTTATTGGCTTGCATGAGCTTTCCAATTATGACTCTTATGAGCTTCCCGTTATACAGCCCGGATAAGCTTCTCGTTACATGGCTCACATGAGCTTCCCGTTATATGGATCGAGAGAGGACTTCATGATTATGTGCTCTAATGATCACTCCTGAATATGAATTGACGGATTACAGATTTGTACACTTCGTGTGTACTACCCGTGTATCCATTGATATTTTAAATGATTCAACAGGTAAAGTTCTGATTTGAGATTATATGAATTCAAGATGAATTACTATGAGAAATACTTGAAATACAAAGATATAATATGTAAATGTTCATGGATACTTGAAGTGATAAATACATGAATATGGAAATTGAATATTGATGAGCTCATTCATGTTTCTTGGTATTTATGTGAATTACATGACTAACATGCTTGATGAGGATATGTGCTAGGCAATTGGCCAAATTGGTTTGAGTATGTTTACTTGCTTACCTTAAATGTAAATGAATAGTAAGTTTATTTCCTATTATACGAACTTACTAAGCATTAAATGCTTACTCTGTTTTATTTCCTTTGTTTTATAGTATTTTGGAAACTCGTTGGGTTGGAAGCTTGGCGGAGATATCATCATACTATCCATCGGCTCATCTCGGTATAAATAATAAATTAATTTCGGTTATAATAGCATGTATAGGTTTAAATAGCCAATGTTGGCATATAAATATTTTGGTTGTAACTAGCCATTGGAATGGCTTGTGATGAATGTGTTTTGGAAGTTTACAGATGAGATAATGTCATGTTAGATATGAGTGTTTTGTGTGGTTGAATGAGAGTAAACTTTTAAAGTATGTCTATATGTATTTTTGGTTAAATAGGTAAGTTTGGATATAAGGATTTATGATGTGATATGTCATGCATAAGACTTGATTTTGGTTTGGTTTAAATGTCTTGGATTGGCTTGTGAATGTGTTAAAATATTTATGTAGGTGGAAGATAAATTTGGTGAGAAATAAGGCTTGGAAATGACATTATTTTATCCACGCGGGCAGAGACACAGGCATGTATCTCAGCTGTATGTGACACATGGCCTAGCACATGAGCATGTGTTTTGGTCGTGTGTCCCTTGCATCTTTAAATTTTAAAACAGAATGCTCAGGACTTTTCACACGGCCTGGCACACGGGTGTGTGGCTTGGCCGTGTGACCCCTGCAACAACACACAGCCTAGCACACGGGCGTGTGACTTGGCTGTGTGACCCAAGTTAGAGAGTTACATGGGTATAGACACGGGCTGGGACAAGGCCGTGTGCCTTATTTTGAATACCCACACGGCTTGAGACTTGACCGTGTGAGCCACACGGCCTGACCACATAGACGTGTGTCCCTTGCACCAAGGAAAAATTTTGAAATTTCACGAAAAATTCTCTGAGTACCCGGTTTAGTCCCAACTTATTTCTAATGTATGTTTTGAGCCTCAAGAGCTCATATAAGGGACTTTATGAATAATATCTTACATGAATGTTAAATAATATGAAATGTTTGTATTTAATCTGTTTATTCGGGTAATGCTCCGTAACCTTGTTCCGGCGACGGATACGGGTTAGGAGTGTTACAAAATAGGAGAACAAATGCACTTGAAATCATATTCTCCTGTATTCTCAACAATACGAATGTGAACTGAATTAAGACTTAATCAATTATATAATAATTTAACATATTGTATTTATAAAATAACATATTGAACTACAAAATCTATAAAAAAATTTAAAAAATAGATTAAAGTTATTCATTATAATTTATACACAATTATAAAACAATTATAATATATTATTATAATTTTAAATAATAATTATTTTTTTACAATTTTAAATAAATAAAATGTAAGATTTTAAATAAAATTTAAAAGGGTTAGATAAATTTTGAAAATTTTACCTAAAAAATTTACTTAAGGAAAAAATATATATAATTATGGTCAAGTAAATAATAATTATAAATATTACTTAATAATCATTAAGATAAATAAATATTTATCTTAATATTTAAAATTTTTATCATTATATTTTTAAAAAAAATTATCACTATAATTTAATTTTAATTTTTTTAAATTTTACTTTTAATTTTAAAAATCTATATAAATATATGAAATTATTTAAATAATACTATTTTATTTTTTATTTTTAATGGAAAGAAACTAATTTTATATATAATATAAAAATTATTCCCTCTTTCATCGTTGTTAATTTCTCAAAAAAAAAAAACCCCAATAAAAACATCAAATTTCTGTCGCCAAATCTTTCTAAAACATACGGAAAAAAAAAACCAAAAAGCTAGGCTAAGCATAAAAGAAAGAAAGAAATAAATAAATAAAAATAGTAGCTTTTGTGACTTTCTCCCCCCTTTGTGGCTCCATCTATATATATAGAAAGCAGAGCATTACAGGCTTCACAATCCATGCCCTTTCATCTTTATTTCAGAATTTGCTTCCTTTCCTTCTTCCATTATTTTCTCTCGTCAAAGTTCTCAACTTTTAACTCTTTTTCAGGTAAATTTCTTTCTTGGGTTTTCCTTGCTTTCTCTTCCATGTACTGCTTCAGTGCTCAGTTTTTGAAGTTTTTGTCCCCCCCCTAATTCTTTATCGTGTCTAAATGGTTATTGTCATTATTTTATGGCTTTTAATTTTTCTTGGTTTGTTTTAAATTTCATTTTCATTCGCGCTCTGCTTCACATTTTTGGATTCTCTGCTTCCATTCTTTGAAGCTAAAGAATTTCATTTGTATTCTTTTAACATTTGTGTTCGGTTTTCCCCACTTCTACGCAGAATTTAGAATTTGAGAAAATTATATGATTTAATCGCAGACGTGTATTGCTTTACCCCAAAATGAAAATATTTGCTTGTCAATATGTGCTTTTTTTTTTCTTCCTTTTTGAACTTTGGAGGATTGCAGTGATTTGTTTGCTACACTTTTATTCTGAATTAGGACTTTTTTTATATATAATTAATATGGTTTGCTAATATAAATTTCTTTGTCCAGTTTGACTTTACTAGCTAAAGGAATACATATATGCCTTTCGCTGCTATATGAAAGCTTGAATTTTTGTATTCTTAAACTTAATCACTTGGATTGATTCACCAAAAAAAAAGACTGATCTTTATCTTTGGGGGGGGGGTATTACTTATTTATGGTTTCGTTAATATACTTATCCCCCCCGCCCCCCCAAACTTGGAGATTCTTTACTCATTTAAAATTGTAAAGTTGTAGCATTTTCAACTTGTTAATTTCTTGCTTCAATTTCTTAAGTTTCAAGCATATAAGTTGTGAGTAATGGAGTATATGCAGGATGGGCAGTACTGATGGAACCAGCTATGGTGCTTACACCTATGATGCTCTGGAGAGGGAGCCTTACTGGCCATCTCAGAAACTCCGGATTTCCATCACTGGTGCCGGTGGGTTCATTGCTTCCCACATTGCTCGACGTCTGAAGAGTGAAGGCCATTACATCATTGCTTCTGACTGGAAGAAGAACGAGCACATGACAGAAGATATGTTTTGTAATGAATTCCACCTCGTTGATCTTCGAGTCATGGAGAATTGCTTGAAAGTTTCCAAAGGAGTGGACCATGTCTTCAACCTCGCTGCCGATATGGGTGGGATGGGTTTCATTCAGTCAAACCACTCTGTCATTATGTACAACAACACTATGATCAGTTTCAACATGCTTGAGGCTGCTAGGATTAGTGGAGTTAAGAGGTTTGTTGGGTTGGTGCATTATGTGTTTGCCTTTTATTCATTGCAATAGTTGGTTTAAACTCGATATCTTGTTTTGTTTAGGTTTTTCTATGCCTCGAGTGCTTGTATCTACCCTGAATTTAAGCAGTTGGACACTAATGTGAGCCTAAAAGAATCCGATGCCTGGCCTGCTGAGGTTAGTGACTCGTGGTCATTAACAACTATCTGGTAACCTTATGCTTGATTGATCAGTATGATGTAATTACTGATTTTTCACTTCTTAAATTTTGGTTTTAGCCTCAAGATGCTTATGGCTTGGAAAAGCTTGCAACTGAGGAGTTGTGCAAGCACTACACCAAAGATTTTGGAATCGAGTGTCGTATTGGAAGGTTTCACAACATTTATGGTCCTTTTGGAACATGGAAAGGTAAAGTCATTACTTTTTGTTAGTGCTTATGTATTTTGTTTCTTACAGAACATGCTAAATTCGTCTATCCATTTTATAGGTGGAAGGGAGAAGGCTCCAGCTGCCTTTTGCAGAAAAGCTATTACTTCCATTGACAAGTTTGAGATGTGGGGAGACGGTCTTCAGACCCGATCTTTCACCTTCATTGATGAATGTGTCGAAGGTGTACTTAGGTAAAAATTTAGCATTTTTTATATCACCTCCAGCCAAAACTCATACTTTAGGCAAAAATTTTAAGGGAAAGCTCAAAGGAACATGCCATGAATGTTTCGGTTTTAATAAATGTTTGGTCTGCATGGATTGGCTTATACTAAAAATTAGAAAGGAATATGTCGTTTGTATGATGTGTTTTTAGCCGCAATTTTCTACTGTTTCTAGCGTGGGATGTTTTTAGCTGAAAAACTGATGGATTTTGGCTCAATTCTAATTTTGATAGTGGGAAGAAGCTTCTTAGTGATTAACCTTCTTTAAATTAATGTCTTCAGATTGACAAAGTCAGATTTCCGCGAACCTGTGAACATTGGAAGTGATGAGATGGTCAGCATGAATGAGATGGCAGAAATTGTTCTTAGCTTTGAGGATAAAAATCTTCCAATCCATCATATTCCTGGCCCAGAGGGTGTCCGTGGTCGTAATTCAGACAATACGTTGATCAAAGAAAAACTTGGTTGGGCTCCTACAATGAGGTTGAAGGTAACTGAATTCCGTTATCGCTCACGATTATCATGACTTGAGCAAATGTTGTGGTTCACTTATGGCGAATATTTATTATACTCTGCTTTGTAGGATGGGCTGAGAATTACATACTTCTGGATCAAGGAACAAATTGAGAAAGAGAAGGCTCAAGGCATAGACCTATCTGTCTATGGGTCATCCAAGGTCGTGGGAACTCAAGCACCAGTCCAGCTGGGCTCACTTCGTGCAGCCGATGGCAAAGAATGAAGAAGTAAAGGTCTTGTAGTTGCTTTAAAGCCAAGTTTTATTGGCAGATGGGGGGAATGCATAAACCAGTTTCAGGTTTAGTATTTAATTTTGGTATTGTAGTGTGTGTACTGTTGTTTAAAGGGGATTGTATTCGAAGTTAGCTTTCCATGATATGCAAGGCTTAAATAAATGCCATTTCGATTCCTAATGTCTTCTCACCTTCGTATGAACCGATGGGTATATACCAAACTGATCTGTTATCTAAATGCCAGTGCAAGTTGCTTTTCCTTTTGTTCATACCAACTGATGGATTATTCATTGGTGGTCCCTTGAATGGTTCCTGCTATGGGGTATTGTAATTCATAGAATTTGTTACCAAACCCTCACCTTCATGTGAGGGATATTCTCTCATAATATTCTGAATTATCATTCTTTTTCATTTTTCTCAAACTTTTATTGAAGTTTTTGTGTTAAATGAAGAATTGCAATAAAAAATGCACAAAAAATATGAATTCACAAAATAGCAAAGTAATGGAAGATGGAATCACTCTCAATGGACTAATGTAGGCTCCAAATCATCTAAGCTATTCAAAAATGGGTAAAAATTGAAAACAATTCATATAAAATTCTCTAAAAATTCTAATCCTTATAATTTTGAACTGTCCTGCACCTTTCAAAATTGCTTCTACCAAACAATGCATTATCTACTTCCCTTTGTACATTAAATATCATGTGTTTGCTACCTACCATTTAATAAAATTTGCCAACCTATTAAATTACTTTACCTCTTAAAAAAAAAAAAAACCAAACCAACACTCATTCAAGTAGGCGTAAGATAGGGCATCCTGGCAACTTTTTCGACCTTTTGGGGTCATGTCTGGGGCTGGAATTTATTGTCAATGATTTGAAAACCTCTTTTAATTCTAGATGGTGACCTTGATAGCTCCATTAAACCATCAGAATCTGTGGTTCAAATCTTGCCGAGGATTATACCAGACGTGGCTATATTGAAAAAGCTCAACTCCACAACAAAAACTGAACCCTAGGCTGTCTCGTTTATGTGGTAACATGGCCCTTTTTCTTCAGAAAATGATAGAGCATTGAGCAATTGGCTTGAGCTGAGCCCCACCATTTGTGGAGGCGAAAACATCAAACCACCATGTGCTGTTGCTTTCAATACTCCTTTTTGCCTCTTGTTAACCAGCTTAACAAAAACAAACTGAAAGTTTATTCAAATTTGTGTTTTCCCCTTTTAAAATTATAGTATCATCATTGCTATTGATGAGTAGTGGTGCCAATCTGTGTTTTTCACCAGTTATCACCTGTACAACTTTTGACACTTAAATCAAGACCATAGTAAATCCGAAATAGCCATGAAATCATTATTTATACTGCTGTAATGTGATTTAGACGTGAGTGGATTTGGCTATGATAAAGGTCAAACTAGTTTGTGAATCAAAGATGCAACATAGACCTCATCATCAGGTATACATACAATATATTTAAGCATATAATTATAAACATAAGAATCCCTGTGGGGAGAAGCAAATGCCGGATAAATATGAACAGCCTCCATCACCCGAAGAACCGGATCCATTGTTAAATCACTCCCTTAATCATCAAGGTCACAATAGATGGGATTATCTTCAAGCTGTTCTGCAAACTTCTTGAGGACGTCTTTCATGTATTCCCTGAATTCATTGTCCGCTTTCACAACACTCTCCTCATTTTCTACTTCAGAAAAGACTGCATCGTAGAGAAGAATCACAGCGTCATTAGATTCTGATGGTGGCAAGCCGAAATCCTTTCCATGTTTCTCGAAGAAACTCCTGATTAGCTCTGTTGTCTTCTGCAGCCCGTCTTTTCCGCTCTTTGTTTCCTGCAAAACTCTCTCTACAACATTGTCGAATTGCTTCTCGTCTGCCAAGAGCTGCAATGTGTAAACTTAGACATCAGAATTCACCCTTGTGTTCGACAACTTGATAATTCCTAACAACAATTACCTATCAATTCTCCTACTAAACGGGATCAGCTATATTAATCATTCACATTCTAAGTTTTCCAAAATTATAACCAAGTTTTTCCACTCTTATGTTAGTTGGACTCGAGTGTAAGTGCTGAATATAAGTATGTAATTACATGCTTATGTTATTCATGAAAAACCTCGTTTTTTTTTTACCCAATTGGAAATGATAAAAAATGTTTAAGTAGTAATTACATGAAGAATTTCAAAAAAGTATATGCTCTTCAATCTCTGTATTATTACAAATATAACAAAGAAAAGATCGAGTTCGTGATCTACCTTTCTTAGCTTAGAACCATTGACAACCTTGACATTATGTATGATAACAACATGGTTTTCAGACAATGCATCAGCTGTTTCCTGCAGAATTGGCTGAAGTAATTCAGCAAATTGTGCTTGGCCCAGTTCTTCTTCCCCCTCGGCCCCATGCTTTTTTAATATGCCATTTAGCAGAGGAAATTCTGTCCAAACAACATTCGGAACGAACACAAAGATTAGAATTTTATGACATCAATGAATGACGATTGATAACATATCTTTAAACACTGGATTAGAAAATGCAACTGTAATGCTGAACAGAATAAGATTCTTGCTTCGGAGTTTAACATAACATGTTAACTTCGTACTTGAAAATCTCCTTGAATCACACTATCTGTTACAGCATGGAAACTGACAAACCCACAGGAAAACCGCTAATTAGTACTTGTTTCACAAGCTATTTGACTAAAGGCATTTCTCATGTGCTACTACTGCCAGTTTGTCCGGCAGCTCTAGAATGGATGCATGCTTTCTCACTGATTTACACAGCAAGTTGCAATCATTCATCATTCGTTCGAGTTAGGATGATGGTTTTTATTAGGGTCTTGCTAAGGCTAATCAATCGGGCAAAAGTAAAGGGAAACATCAAACATTCATAAGCCATTCACGCAAGATTCATTAAGGGGGTTCTGAAGAGATTGATAATGGGGAAGGTGCTTGCTTGCCATGGATTTACATAATGATATGCTATCATTAATCATACATTCCAGTTAGAATGCAGATTTTCTATAGTGTATTGGTGCTACCATAACAAAGTGAAATACCATAACACACCCATGCAAGAACATTAAGAGAACTCAATTACGGTAATTTAACACAATGTGATACGTAATGTACAATAGACTGAGAACTCCAACATTATAAAGGAAATGATTGAATCTAATCTAAGCTTTTGATTATTGAATGAAGTCAAGAATTAATATTCTAAATACTTATTATCTCCCAATAGACATAAATAAGATTCCAATACTAGGAGTCACCCACCGAAACGGGACATGCACTTTTTATTTAATTTTGTGCCTAATTGCAAAGGCAATAACATCTCAGAAAGGAAAGAAAGAGAAGGACAACAAGAGGCTTTCATGTCTGAACTTTTAGTCACAATGATGATGTTGGACAGAAACCATGTGCTTGTGTCACGAGCCAAAGTGTAAAGCCCGTGACCATGGCACAGGATGCACCCCATAGAGGTCTATCGATTAGATGATGATCATTTAGTCCACGAGAACTGACCAGATTTCAAGAATTATTAGAGAAATCTGTCAGATTGAAGTCTGGTTGACCCGATAATAAAGATAGGACAACATAGGCTATTTTTAGTAAATATGGGAATCATATCTTGTAGATTTGATTTGATGTAATCTTGTAAATCCCTAAAATCAAAGGATAGACTAATCTCGTCCGACAATGTAATTTGATCTTCACCGTCGGTTTTGGGGGAGCTCAACTATAGATAGAGAGTCTCCCCTCATCTGTATCTCATCCATTGTAACTTGAATTCTTAAGAGTAATAGAATTCTTTGAGTATTTACTCAAACACTTTGTGTGTGTTCTTTCTGTGGCTTTCTATTATTCTTTTGAAGTTTCTTTTGGCACAATTGCTTCCGCTATACAAATTGGTGCCTTAGAGAAATCTTAAAGGAATCCTTACTTTTGGGAGTAAAGGTTGACTTAGGTGAGCTTGGAGCGAATGGATCGCCTAAAGCCGTACGGATCGCCTAAAGCCGTACAGATTGCGAGATGAAAGATCAAGCACCATGACACTTAAACCAAGTTAAATCAATAAACATTAAGCTCGATATATATATATATTTGCATAAACACTTCAAAATGTGTAAGTAATATTTTTCACATAGCAATTGTCATTATGTTGTTCAATTTATGGTTAAAAAGTGAAGGGTAATGGGCACAAGTGGACACAGGGAAGAGATCACAGACCTCATTTAATCCATAAATGACTCTTGTATACATGAACTGAGTTAAATCCATGAATACGATGTTCGAGTTTTTGCTGCATGAAAACTTCATAACGTGTAATAAGTCCAATTTCCACGTAGCATCTCATTCTGGTGGTGAACTTACGGTGTCAAACATTCCATCTAAAATGACGGATGATGCGGTCGGACACAAGAGGGTGCAAGGAAGTGATCAAAGACCTTATTGATCTATAAATGAGTTTCACCATGTGCATTCAATAGGATCACCATATCAAAAGTTGAAAAGACAAATTGATACATCAAAACAACATAAGAAAAAATGATATGGAAATGGGAAGAGGAACCTGAAAAAGGAGGGATCCCCATTTCAACACCCATATGAACAAGTGCATTTCTCAGCTCATTCTTGCAAATCTTCCCTTTATCTTCTATATCCATATCAGTAAACAAATTCTCTGCTAACATAGCATAATCATCTTCATCCTCCAAAAACATCTTCAAAGTATTCCCATCCAGTATTGACACCACTAATGGATCATCTAAGCAAATCAACCAAAAAAAAAAACAAAGCAATAATTTAAATCAAAATAACCCAGATCACAAAATCAATAAAAAGTTTAAGGTTCTCTTTTTTTTTAAAATCTTAACTATTAAGTAATCAAAATTGACTTAATCCTCCTTTACCTTTCAACTCATCAGCAATGGCAGAGATGTAATCAGAGAGAAACTTGGATGCTTTATCTTTGTCGAGCTCTGTTTGCCGGAAAGTGACGTCAGCATGATCACCGGGTCTCGCGATGACACGAGAAAGAGCGGAAGCCTTAAGGTTTTGAGGCAATGAGAGGCCAAAGAGAGAGGTGGAGGCTTTGGAGTCTGCGATTTCAAGGAGTTGAGCTCCACTGACGGAGCCGTTAAGTTCAGGCAAAGAGGGATTGAATGATCGGAGATGGGTTCCGTCAAGCACCGTTAAGCCTGATTCAGACATTGTAAGACAGAAGGAGACTTTGGGAGAGTTTCAGTTTCGGACAAGGTTTTTTGTGTGTTTTGTTCTTTGATAGAAAGGTTTTTCCCTTTTTGTTTTTATAGTTTGAGTTTGGGATTATGGTTTAGGACTTGTACTTTGCCAAAAATATCAGAAATGCCCTCTTTTATTATTCAATTTATTGGATTTTATTATTCATTTTTATTGAAAATAAAATCATAAAAGAATCGTTGACACAAAAAAAGAAAAAATCATAAAGCAAATATAATAGTGATAGTGGACATGTTGAAGTATTTATTTTCAATCTTATTTATTGTAATTTACAAAGGAAGAAATGGGTAAAAAAGTAAGGGGAGGCTTCCAAAGTCAATGGGTTTACGCGGTTTTAGGCATTGATTTTTCTCATGAGCGTTTAAATTTTATTGGACCCATGTTGGTATAAAGTCCCATCTTTTAGGTCTCCAATCAATTACCCTAAAATTAATTAACCAATCTATGGATTTTACTCGAGCAAAATTCGAAAAATGGAAAAAGAAATTTAGAATTTTTAATTAATAGAAGTCATTTATTCGAGTTATTTTAATTTTTTGAGTTAATTCAAATACATAATTTAAGTTTCGAGTTTGAGTTAAGTTAAATTTTACGATTCAAATAACTCAAATAACAAATTGGTGTAGATACTCCTCTAATACTTTTCAATTTTAAAAATAAACAAATTGGTTTCTCTTAACAAAAACTACACAAAAAATTAAAAATTATATTTTTAAAATATAAAAATTTAAAAAAATATAAAGAATATATAAAAAAGTTAAAAATTTAAATATTTTATAAAATAATAATATTGGGGTGTTAATTAATGATTAAGTTTTTCATATTAAAATATCTTCTTCTTCTTTTTTTGCTTTGAAAATGTTTTCAAATTTACATGCTAAAACATTGAATTAGTTATACTGTAACAAGATTTTTATTTGAAATGTTTAATTTTTTAATTTAGCTCGAACAATTTCATCCGATTTGACTTGACTTGAATTTCAGTTTATTCAAATCGATTCGAAAAAAATTCAAATCGAGTTAGGATGATAAAATAAGACTCGTCAACTCGAATTTTTTTCCTTGCTTCAATAAAATGCTCACTCCTCATCCATAAATAGGTAAGCCTCACAAAATCACTAAATTATTAATAAGTTTATTTATGCTTTAATCATTTAACTTTAAAAAATTATAAAATAATCACTAAACTATTCAAAAGTTTTTATTTTAGTCACTGAGTTATTAAGTTTTTTCTTTTTAAAGTTCGACTAGTGAACTTCAAGCGATGATTCAACGATTGATACGGTGAATCAATACCCATTGACAAGTAGAATAACATACTATAGATCTAAGTCAATCTGACAATCAATATTAAAGATTGGAAAATAAAACTGTTTTGATTTTAGTTCGCATATTCATGACGTTCAAAGTCATTTCATAAATTAAAAAACTAATTGTAGAAGATATGGGGAATGAGTGCTTTTGATTGGTGCAAATTGTGTGAATAGAGAATGTCATATAACGATTTTAACAATCTGGTGGTTAAAATAAAAATTTTCAAATAGTTTAGTAACTATTTTGTAATGTTTTGAAGTTGAATGACAAAAACATAAATTTACTATAATTTAATGATTTTAAGTATAATTTATACTAAAAAATCATTTTAGTGTTTATATTATTAAAAATATTATAATTCCTGTAAGTTCAAAAAGCTAAAATTTTAGTCCCTCAAAATAATTTTACCGTTGGTTACTAACATGACATAACATTGTAGCTGACGTGACAATAAAAAGTATTGAATTAAATAAAAGAATTCCTACTTGTGAAATGGAATGGGTCAACCCAAATATATGAGTTCATAAATTTTGAGCCAAAAATAGATAAAATTAAAACACTCTCTCTTGTTATAGTGAAAACCTTTGGCAGACCCCAAAAAGAAATCATTAATCTCTAATGAAAACCCTCAGGTGGAGCGCCAACCCACCCAACAATTAAAGAAAAAGTCAATGAAAATCTAGTTGAAGTAAAAGGGATTATATCCTTCTTATTCTTATTTTGTTTAACAATAAGTAGACCCTAATTTGATGGGTTGTTGCTCTTTAAGTCATATTAGATTTTGCTATATATGTGATATTGTTTTGTGAAGTATTAGACAATATCAATTGTGATACTAAACCTAGATAGTATCTTCATTTTTTTTAATGTTATTTAGATGTCGTAATTATTGGTTGAAGCAATCAAGAGCACTATAATTATGCCCTTAATCTACACTTTTTTTTCGAAACACTACAATAAAATAGGCTTACCGCGACATTTTTTTGGACTTAAGATGACGCAAAAAAGGTTGGCATAGATCATCCTGACATTTCTCCTGACGCTTCCGAAAACGTTGTCTTTAGTGCAGTTGACATAGGTACCACGACGCTTTTGAAAAAGCGCCGGCATAATCCAATATAAGCTGATCTTTATTGAAGGGTTGGCAAAGACTTAGTCAAGGCTGACCTTTAGAAAAGGTTGAGATAGACCAGTCTAAGGCAACCTAAAAAAGGTTGGAATAGACCTTGTTTGCACCAACACCTTATATAGTTCACTCGAGTCCCATATTTTTTTACAACTTTTTGATACGATATAGAGAGGGAAAAGAACGAAAGGAGAAAGAAGAAGAAGAGAGAAAGTGGAAATGGTGGAGAAGGGAGTATGGCTTACGGCTGTAGCAAGTTACAATTCGGGCATGCAAGAGCTGATATTGCTAAGAATTAAGAAGCATCCATCGACGATCCTCATTCAAATAATAAAAGTCATGAAACAGATTCTCATTGTCGAGAAGGGACCAGTGTTTGTCTGTTCAGAATTTAATTTTGGGGAAAATTGGAAATGGTCGAATAGGGTAGACGGGTAGTTTTAAGGATTTTATTTTTTTGGAGGGGGGAATTGGAAATGGATTGGTGGCAAATGGGAAAACAGTTTAGTTGTTTAGGAAGGGGAAAATCTAAAACGACGTAGTTCAAAAATGTTAGGATAAATCATGAGCAGACAAAGACAACACAAAAAAGGTTGGGTTAGATAAAATATTTGCAAACACATAAAAAAGGTTGGGATAGGTTAATATTTTCCCAACTCTTCCTAAAAAGTCGAGATATAATCAAATTTTGCCAACACTCAAAAAAGCTGTTTAAAAGTACAAATTTAAACAACCCCAAAAAGGGTCAGCGCAGTCCAAAAAATGTCATCTTAAACTTTTCATATGACAACACTTTTATATAATTGGGAAAAGTATAACAAAAGTCGGCATAGTGTTGGACAAAACCGACACTTATTTAAGCGTTGCCTTAGGCATGCATATCCCGACCCTTACATCAAGAGTTGGCCAAAGCATATATAGAAAAGTCTATCCCAACACTGAGGAAAGTGTTAGCCTAAAAATGTCATCTTAAGGTTATTTTGTTGTAGTGAAAACTATTGTTATTTGCAAATAGTATGTAGATTTAGAAGTGCTCATGGGCCGGGTTCGGGCTGGGCCCAGAAGAAAATTTCGGCCCGGGCCTAGCCTGGCCCGAAATATGGGTCTGAAATTTTGTCCAGGCCCGGCCCGAGAAAAAATTCATAAGCCCGAGCCCGGCCTGGCCCGGCCCATTTTTTTAATAAACACCAAAAATTTATTTTAAAAATAAAAAAATAAAAAAAAAATATTTTAAAATTAAAAAAAATTAAAAAAAGTATTTTAAAATAAAAAATAAAAAATAAAAATATTTATTATATTCGGGCCGGGCCCGAGCCAAAAAAGTGGTGCCCGAGGCCCGAACCATTTTCTAAACGGTCCTCATTTTTTTGCCCAAGCCCATATTTCGAGCCTATATTTTTACCCGAACCCTCCCATATTTCGGGCGGACTGTCAGGCCGAGCCGGGCCAGGCGCCCGGCCCATGAGCACCTCTATGTAAAGTTTGTGTATTAGCAAAAACATATAAATACTTAGAACCAATTTTGGGTTTGAATATTAAGTTGGTCGCTTTGCTCAAAATCCACATGACCTTTCCTTGCATTTTTCTTCATTATTATTTGCTTCTTCCACATTTTAGTAGTCAAGTAATTACTTGAACCAATTTTGAGTTACCATAATTGCTAGGTAACATGGAATTTGTCATAAGTTGGTATTTTTACTCAAAATTTAGAAGTGTAAATGGGTTAGGTAGGTCAGGTCAAGGTTTGGTTCCAAAAAACTTTCAAGTTCAGGTTTGTTTTTAGATCGGTTTTGTATGTTCAAAAAATTAATTTTACTATTTAAAAAATATTAAAATATTAAAATATTATCTTTTAAATTGATATTTTATATAATTTTATAATTAAATTTAAATTTTAAAAATATATTTTATTATATAAATTAAATGTAATTCTTATCTAAATTTAACCCTAGTCGGATCGGGCCTACTGGGCCAGGTGGACTACCCAGCGCTTGTGAGTTCTCTTTGCATTTTTCTTGAAGTATCTATTGAAAAGGAATTTGTAAGTTGCCATGATTTATATATATATATATAATATTACTTTGCTTCTCAATCCTTGGCCTGAATACATGAAATGATACCACAAAAGTATTGAGGGCCTGAAAACATCACTTCAGCTAATTCTAATCCATAGAAATTTCTCACTATAGAATGAAACGTAAGGCCCTTGCTCTTCACTGTGAAATTGTTAAATTTGGTGTTTTGGCTTGCGTGACCGGAGATGTTCCTAGAGTTAACCAACAATTGGCAATTCCAGGTGCTTAGGGGACAAGAGCTTTAGATCTCATCTGCGGTTAGGTCCAAACATTCAAAACACCAACGTAGATAGCAATATCGAGATTTTAGAGTTCTCACTAAATTCTTTCGGTTTTGATGTCTCCTTTCATTCATATTATTCACATGCAAAAACTTGTCTCAATGATGCATGAGCTGAAAATAGTTCAACAAATTTTTCGTTGTATATGCTTAATCCAGGTGTTGATATTGCGAGGAGGTTCAAACACCCATAAAAGCAATTAAAAGATATATGTTGTGTTGTCGTTATACTAAGGGGATAAAACCTTTTAAATGGTACTGCTCTTTGTGGATTTAAACTAACATGAAAACAAATACATGCTTGTGATAATCCTTAAAGCTCTGCACAAATCGAGGTTTTGGAATTTTCAAAAATAAAATGGCAGGATTCGCCTTATGTAGTTTTGTTGTTTGATATTATTTTATGTCTTTACGAAGATTATTAAGAATTCATTATGTATGATAAAGGTCTTCACTAAAAGTTCTCAAGTCATGGAGTGTAGATGAAGTTGGCTGTTTTAAATTGTGGGTGCAAGAATTTGCCTCATGTCCTTCCAATTTTTTTTTTTTGGTCCT
Organism: Gossypium hirsutum; assembly: GCF_007990345.1. Classification (NCBI taxonomy): domain Eukaryota; kingdom Viridiplantae; phylum Streptophyta; class Magnoliopsida; order Malvales; family Malvaceae; genus Gossypium; species Gossypium hirsutum. Next base: position 36,197,628 of record NC_053449.1, read on the forward strand.
ACATGAGCTTCCTTAATCTTTCTATGCCGATAGATTTGCATAATCACTTGAAAATGTTTTTGGTCCATCCACATTTTAGCATTCTAGTATCCAAATACAAATGGAAACTGCTAAAAACATTAAACTTAATATATCAATAAAAAAACATCTAAGCTTCACTCTATTGGAAAAAAAAAAAGAAAAAAGTTAAGAACACAGTGAACATTGCAAAACGGAAGTTTAAAATTTTTCTTAAATTTGAGTATTGTGGTATTATAGTAATAAATCTTAAATTGAATTATTATCTGTGCTTTGTGCAAGCGGTCTAAATCGTTTCTCGACTTTCTACCAAACAATCTTCTCTGTTATCCTCGAACTCTAAATTGCTTTGAGTATGAACCCAACAAAATGAACGAATGCACAGAATGAAAACTTTAATTAACTTTTAGTGGGAAAGTTAATTTTCTTTCCATGGAAACCGAAAAATTTAAACTTTTTGGAAAATAGAATTTATTCTTATAAATAAATTGTCACTATTTTTTGACAAAGTAACGAAGCTCTCTTGGTTGTGCTTGTGTATTTTTAGGTCATCTCATAGTTCCTATTTATATGAAAATAGTACAAGAGTTTTACTTAAACAAGGGATAATTAAATGATAATATTTTAATAGAAAATACAACATAAGTGGAATACCAAGGGGCGGTGACTTGCCCTATTGTTTACTAGGGTTTCCTGCCCCTTTCTCATGGGATGGGCTCTCGAACTCATCTCAGGTATTGGGTACAATTATATGTGTTATCAGAACTTTTAACCAACACTTATAATTTATCCAACCAAATAATTATTTTTCTATTTCCCAAAATATTATTTATTTAATTAAATTAATTTTACCCAATTAAATTATTTTCTCAACCAAATTCTAATTTTGTTAAAGTCATGACAATTTTAAAGTATTAGAATCTATGAGGAAAAATATTTAATTGCTTCATTTAATAAATCTACGATGACTAATTAATTTAATTTTCACTTCGAATTTTAATTATTTATTTGCATTCAATTCAATAGTAATTTGAAGAAATTAATTTCATTTCTAAGTCATCTTTTCTATTTAACGAGAAAACACATTCAATGTGGATAGTGATAAATACAATTTATTTCTCTTAGTCGTTGTTTTCATTCAATTCATATTACCAGTTCTACGTGCAATTCGTTAAGGGTTATATCAAGCTAGCAAAGGGACTGATTGAACATATATAATTAGAGCTCAAATAATTTGTAATTAAATTATGACTCTTCGTCTATTAATTACAACATTATTTAATCATGGAGTCATTCCACTAATGTACCATGATTGAACTCTCCCTTATTATATATCATTATTTAAGCAACTTAATAAGTGCTTATCCAATGACCTTGTCATAAGTGTGTTACCATCAAAAGATATCCTTAATCTTTTTGGACTAAATCCATTCACCCAATATGATTTTATTTCATCTCATAGTAATCATTTCAGCTTCATGAAAAAAGTCAATACTAACAAATAGTAATTAAACCATTTGTCCTAGTCAAATGACTCGTAGTCACATTACTTTTCCATCTATCATGTTATGCTCATAAGAAGACACCATTTACCTTTTATTCAACTATGAATTATTGTAAATGAAGTTATGTCATGCAGAAGTCGTATATTCAACATTCCAGCTTTTGATTCTTTAGTTATTTGAACTTAAGCTTTTAATATATCAAAGTATATGAGACATGCACACATAATCAGTCACTTACTCAAGATTTAGGTAAGTCACACTATGAATGTCACAAGTGAATTAATCTAGGGTGGATTTGACTTGGGTCTTGTTCAATGTATTGCTAACCCAAACAATCATATCTATGTCTTTATCTTTTGGGAGTAAACCAGTTTGATACCCAAAACAAAGTATCTTACCATTTCGGCTTAATAGATGGCCTAATAGTCCTTTAACGAATTTGCTTAACTTTTCGCATTACAATCTAATCACGTAATACAACTTAGTATTAGTTAAACATTAGGTAATCAATGACTCAATATTTGCTTCTTTTTTTGCGTGCAAAAATCATTAAGGACATATACAAACGATATTAATGTAACTAATGAAAATTTTTAAACCAATCTGTTCAAAAAATTACAAATATAGATGATGAATAAACTACATTTAGGACATTAGATCATAACAAACTCCATTTATTTTTTAACTTCTTTTACCTATGAGACTAATTTTTTAGTGTACCTTATCAAATTGATAGTGCAAAGTTAGATTCAAACAACAACACATGCTAAAAAAAAACTATTGAAAATTCATATTCAAACAGCAACTAGTTCAGAGTTCTACTAGCTTAGATTTTAGTTTCACAAGTTCATACTTAAATTATCAGACCATCCGTTGAACACAAGCAACAACAGTGGAGTCATTTGTAATGCCATCTTGAGTTGAAATGTGCATATCCAACTTAGTAGAGGAATTGCAAATTCAACTATTTTACTTTCTTTATCTTGCATCATGTGTTAGTGGTTAAACAAATGAATTCCAATTTTATTTGGGGAAATAAATCAAGACATAATTTTTTTTTCTTAGTAATAATTGTTTAGTTGTTATAATAGACTTTGATCTAGTTCCACTATAAATAATCGATTTGTTAGATCTTTTGGCTTGTATTGTTGCAATTGGTCAGCACAACATGAATTATACAAACATAAAATGTGTTTAAAATCATAAATACATTCAAAATAGAAATATGTTAAGGTCAAGCTTCATTACAATGTTCTTTCTTTTTAGAAGATTGACCATCATTTCTCAATGTTGACACTTCCCTTTTATTTAAGAAATTCTAAACAAAAAATATATTCAAGTCAATTTCAGTTTCAAACTAATAAAATAAGGCAAATGTGAATATAAAAAGACATAAATTAAACCTTCAAAATTTCTGAATTTGATGATTGCACATCTTAGCTCATGGAGCATTTAGTTTTGTTATGGCTTTTCAATGGCAAATACTATTCTTCTTGGTTCTACCAGCCTTAAACATTTCGAACCCTCTAAGTCTTCTCTCATTCTCTCAGTTTGACAATCAAGAAAAAGGTTTTCTGATATCCTAATTATTCCAAAAGATACTCAGAGCTAATTTTAAAGGGTTTTGTAACACCCCAAAATAGGGCCTAGGAGTTTTAGGGGTATTTTAGAAATTTTAGCCTTAGGGTGTTCGGAATTTTGTGACATGGCATATCGGTAATGTTTTCAATTATGGCATTTAGAAAATTAAATCAATTTTTGAAAAAGATTTTTAAATACCTTCAAATTTGAAAATTGAACTAATTTGTAAAAGAGTCAAAATTGTGAGTTTTTAAGAGGAAATTAAATCAAATTTTAAAAATCACCCTAATATCATCTGCCACCTATAAGTTTCACCTTAGTTTATTTCCCCTTTTATTGTTGTTGTCGTCCATTGCTTTTCTAAGCACTTTACTATCGATTTTGATTCCCAAACTCCATACTCTTGATTTCTTTCACTTTTCCAACATTAAACCTCTATAAAATCCAAGAAAAACACCCAAAAACACCATAGATTTCTCCATTATCAAACTTGTGGATTTTTTAGGTTTTCGATCAAACGCTCAGTTTTTCATCAACTAAGGTAACGATTCAATTCCTAATTAGTTTTAAATGTTATCTGGTCTTTTAGATGGAATTTTTAGCCATTAAATCACATGTTTTAAATAAAAGTCGAAAATTGGATCGTTAATGGTGGATTACGGGATTTTGGGTAAAAACATGGTTTCAAAGTGTTTTTCTACTTGTTTTGACATTATTAGAAGGTTTTTAAACTTCCTTTAAAGTTTTGTTAAGGATTTCTAAGGTTTTTATAAATTTTCGTTAAAATTGCCATCAACATGTTGAAAATTTTGATACCATGAATTGAGTAGTTTTGCATAGTTTAAAGGTTGAGAATTAATTGTAGGTGAATAATTAGATGAATGGATTTCATTTTAGGCAAAAAGATTAAGTATAAATCGAGATATTTAGTATTTAAGTTTGCTATGTCGAAGGTTTCAATTACTTGAGAACTTAGCTTAGGCTTAAGTTTTTAATTAGTTAAGTTGAGTCTCTAGCTAATTTTTGAATGTATTGTTGTCTTGATGCTTCAAATTCGCTAGGACCATCTACAAGTTAGGAAAGGCTAGTTTGAGCATTCGGCTTTTCGCTGAAAGCGTGTTGGTAAGTGTTTGGAATAATTGCTTGTGAACATGATTCAAAGAGTTATTTGGGAATTTAGTAATAGCCTAAACTCCTACTCTAAATTTTGAGTGTAAGCTTTCTCATATCTATGTTATCTTGTGAACTATGTGCTTATGTGTTTGTGAATATCTGAATTGAGATGAGATAATATAACATGTGATATGTGGTTATGATAACTGTTGTGAAAGTGCAAATATGTACATGTTATGTACATGTTAAATGTTAGTGACAATGTTTTGCTAAAAATGCAAATATGCAGTGATAGTGCATGGATAATCGGTAAGTGATATATGTTTGATTTAAGATATTTTGGCTTTATGATCTTGAAACCGTTGGATATTGTTAGTATGCCATAGGATTGTGAGTACTATGTACAGTGATTTTGGGCGTTGAGGCCATGAGACATGTTGGAGGGATAAGAGAATGTGAGCTAAGCTCCATTCAACGAGACATGTGAGGGGAAATAATGAAAGTGATAGCTTCATGCTTCACTTTTGGGACATGTTTGACTCTGTGAGTCTATGTGGTATGTTGGAGAATCGTGTATCCGATGAGTGATGATAGAACTCAATTTTATGTTTCATAGCTCAAGTGTCAAATTATCTTAAATTATGGATATGTGTGTATTGTGATATGTGTTTATATGATATGTGACCATTATGTTATTTATCTATAAACATGTTTTTGAGTATTGTGATATATGCTTGAATGTTATGTGATTATATGAGTATTGTGATATATGCTTAAATGTTGCTTATATGTGTAATGTGATATATGCTTAAAAGTGAATATGATTACCATGTAAAAGAACTAGTAAATAATGCACGAGGAAATATAATATGACACTAAAGTTGGAACTGTTGAGGTTGTGCTACATGGTTGTTTCGTTAATTCTGGATGAATTGTTTGCATGGTAGTTGTTCTAGGCATTCACCGAGCTTGTTAAGCTCACCCACCCCCTTCTTAAACCATTGCAGATTAATTGTGTGTCAGTGTGAATGGTGTGGTTTCGATGGGTAATCTAAGCAAGCCCTTTTCCATTAGTTTGTAAGTGTTATTGTTATTTGTTTTTGTTTTGGGAATAAAGCAATGTGGTAGACTTTTACTGATATTTTTCATGATGTTTTGGATGCCTCCATAGACTTTTTGTTCTAAGTTTATGAGATTCGTTTCGTATTATGTTGTTTATAGCTTGGACTTACTTTTGATGTTTGAGACTATTATTACGGTCATTTTGACGTTTATTTGATGATGCCGTGATAGCATGATGAGTTAATATAGGTTGGAATGACTTATATACTTATATATGTTGTATTTTTCTTGGTCTGAAGTAGAGGTATTGATATACATGTTGTAAAAACGATACCTCTGTGATTTTGAATTGTGTAGGAAGTCAGAATCATAAATTGGTATCGATACCCTATCACGAGTATTGATACTCAGGGTAATTTTATCAATACGTTTTCAATGGTATCGATATTTTCCAGGTTTTAATTTTTGGGCAAGAAATAGTAAGTAGTTTTGATATCGATTTTCCAAGCGGTATCGATACCACTTGAGAAAATTATCGATACCTCACCTTTAGTATTGATACCTACGGACAGTTTTGGGGAATTTTGCTAAATGGATCTTATGCATATATAGCTATGATGATAAGATTTTTAAATGTATGTCTAGCATGTGATGATGATAACTAAAGAGTATGATTGACTTAAAACCTATACAATTGATAATATGAAAGACGATTCTTTTGGAATGAGCTTTTACTTGTTGTATATGACATGAGACGGTGGTGTGGAATCTTGATATTTGGCTTTGGCAACTAGGCTGGGTATAGGGTGTTACAGGTTTCATTTATGATCATAATACTGATGAAAATAGTTTTACAGACCATTGCATCGATCATATTCTCTAGAATGCTGGACTCTTTGGGTTTGTAAGTTATGTTCAACCTTATATGAAAAATGCTTATGAATATTTTGCCAATTTGAAAAAAGGTATAACTTATGAGAACAACAAAATTTTCCATAAAGTTTTTAGTTGAGGAGAAATATATAAGTCTGGTCTTGAGGAGATTAGGAAAGTGTTGAATTGTTACACTATGAATATAGTAGAGCTTGGTGAAACCATGGATCAAACAATTACTGCCTTGAAAAACAACCTCTATCCAACCTGGACAAAAAGTGGTACTTTTTGTTGGAAAAATGGGTTTGAAAACTGCAACGGAAATATAAATTTAGGGACAATAGAGTTAAATTTTTTTTTCCAAAATAAAATCTTAGTTGTGATATCTAAAGTAATAAACACTTAATCAAAATTGTACCATTTTAATTCGTCTAGGATGAGCGCTTAGACCAAGTAGTCTTCTCTGCTATCCTTAAGCTCACGTTTGTCGACTGTAGGCTCTCTTCGAATCAGAAAATTTTCACAAAAATTACCAGTGGGGTAATTTTTCAATTTCTCTAAAATTTTAGGACAAGTATCAGAAAAATATCTTTAGAATTTTTCTGAAATAATCTCTTCAGAGAATTTTCTCTCTACAACTTTATCTTGAATTCAAGTAGGTGTAAAATAATGACCCAAGACTCTCTTTATATATGGAGAGTTTAGAGAGTTTAACTATGATTAAACTCAATCACTTTAATATTAAATTAATAGAATATTTATCAACATAAATATTAGATTAAATTTAATATCAAATCTTATTAAAATAATAAAATATTTATAATTTAATATTAAGATAATCACTTTAATATTAAATTAATAAAATACTATTAAGATAAGTATTTAATTTAATTTAATATTAAACTATTAAACTATTATTATTTTTGGAATAGTTAATCTGAAATCAAATTCTCTAGTAGAGTCCCATTAGGAGTGTAACTTTTCCACTGCTCAACCACTGAAGACCAACTGTCGCCAGCCTTCGGGACGCTGCCGGCACCGCCGTGTTTGTTGATGCAGGTGCGACATCCTTATGGCACCCCGAGCCAATTCAGCTACTATTGGTTTGATCCAAGTTAGTGGCAATTTGACTGGTCTAGTCTAGCCACCGGTTGGACTGTCGGCCCAATTTCATATACTAAGCCCAATTTGACCAGTTTTTGGGTCTTGGTCTCGATTTTGAGCTCCCAAGCCCTATTTATGATCTCAGATTTTTAAGTTCAATTACTCATTGAGCCAATTGTTTGACTTGAAAATTAATTTCTAAAAATATCATATTAATTTTAATTAATTTGATTAATTTAATTTTACTTGATCAAAATCAATTTTTCCAAAAATCACTTAGATTTTTTAAATTAATTTTTCAAGAAAATTCTTTAATCAAATTCTCTAGTTAAACAATTCTCACGACCACATAATTTAATTCCACATCGAATAAATTGACTCAAATTATTTTCAAAGTTGTAGAATTTTTTTTGATTCAAATGTAGTCTGATCGAGCTTTTGTTGAGCTAGCAGAGGGACTAATTGGACATAGACAATTAGGCTCTGGTAATTGCATTTATGTCCAGAAGTATCGTTTTGATAATTGGCAATTACTTAATCATGGAGTCAGTCCACAATAAGTACCATGATTGAAAACTCCTTATTGTATACTATTTACGAAAGCAATTCATCCAATTGCTTTGTCCAATGACCTCGTCATGTGTGTGTTACTCTCATATAATATCCTTGATTCCTTTGAGTTAAATTTGTTCACTCAATACAATCCTATTTTATCTCATTGTCACCATTGTGTCTTCTTAATGATTAATATGATCATTGTCAACAAATGACTGATAAATTGCTTGCTCGAGAACAAGCAACTCGTGGCCACATTCCATATTTATCAGTACACACAATACCAATGAGAGGATATAATTAACTATTTAATTGAGCTATGAATTTCACTATTGCTAGTAAAGTCATGCCATACACAAGTCATGTACGCAACATACTGGCTATGGGCTCGATCATCTTTAGAGCATAAGCCTCCACTTTTATCAAAACACATGAGTTGCATACGCATGGTCAGCAACTAACTCAGGATTTAGGTAAATCACACCATGAACGTCACAAGTGAATTAATTCACAAATGTATTCAAAATTAATTCATCTTAGGTCCAGTCCAATGTATCATTCTACCAATGAATAAATCTACGTCTCTACCCGTGGAGTCAACTGTTTTGATAGCCAAGACTAGCCATCTCTCCAATTATAATTGTAAACGACATAATAATCCTTTTCAGTATTTGAATCAAATGCTCACTTAGATTCTTTTACGGGATTATACACTTATTTAGATTATCTACTAAAGTAAGTTTCTTTCTCGTAATGTAAACGTTCTTATAATGCCACTTATCTTCAGTTTGAACTTAGACAATCAATGAGCTAATATTTGCTTGTCACAATTTCACTATGCATACAAAATATAAAAGACAGAAATACAAAAAATATAATAGTGAAATGTGAAATTAACTTTATTTATCTATTTATCCGTCGTTCAAATAAGTAAAAAACATTTACATGTTTATTACAATATGGGCACATTTCCCAACACTTTACATGCTTCATATTTGTCCACTATTTATGGTTCTATCTTTGCTATTGCAACTTGTAATTGGCTTCCAAATAGCCAAAGGGATACGATGAGTAAGGGGATGGCCATTTTTTTGAGAAAAGTGGTCAAGATGGTTGAGTTCGACCTTATTCAAGTCATTTTTATGAAATTTCAAAGTATGTTGAAAGACATTTTACAAGGTTTTTGTTGCCTTATCCTTATTTAATATTCAAAGTATTATACTCCCAAAATCCAAGAATTGTTTGTGCTATCAAACAATATGAGAAGCTTGTCATTGAGCTCAAATTTTCTCTCAAATGGTTTGAGGGAAAACATGTATTGAATGAACCTGAAGAAGTCTCAAGCTTTGACTCAGAGAAAGCTGACAAGGAAGAAGTCCCCTTCTAGGGAGTACCAACTACCGTAGGCACTGCTTCCATCCCCAAAGGAATCAAACAACGAATAGTTTTTGAACTTCGAGTTTCCATTGAATTCAACCAATGTTACTGTGACAGACTCGAGCTGAAGCCAAAGTAGTAAAGAAATTGATTGACAAAGAAAAGGCTTTGTTCATTGGTATATTTCTGTTTCCTAATGAGGATTAGTTTGGCATTTTTTACCAAAAAGGGAGAGAATGGAAGGGATGCTAGAGGAAGTTGATTCAGTTGAAGGGGAGACTATCGAAAGGGGGAGATTATGTTTGAAAGAAATTTATTTTCAGTCTGCTAAATTGTTGTATTAAAGGGAGTGTTCAACATTTAGCTTCATGATTTTTTTTTGGGTTTTTGAACTATTGAACTACTATTTCAATTTTTTAGTTTTTGGATGAGTGTACTTATTTGCTACTACTACTATATTATTTTTTATTATGATACTGCTAGTGAAGTGATTCTACTTATGAATTTCTATTACTTTGATGTATCATTTCATTACTTCATTAGCTTTCTTAGTTATAATTATGTTAGTTAGTTATTGATGTAAATTCAACCTAGCATTGATGATTAATTTACCTGATTATTTTATAAGTTAAGTTTATTGAGCTGATAGAAATATGTTGAGGGGGAGCTAAGGTTAATTGATGTTAGAGCTTGCTGCATTGTATATGTTTTGTTTAACAAATTGCAAAATACGGAGATTGTTGAAAAATATGGAAAGGTTGATTGAGTGCCTGAGGGAGTGCCCACTCCTTGGACCACTAGAACAAGTTAAGATAATTTCCATATTTATGTCGTTGGCAAATTATTGAACTGTGTTTAAGGGTTGTGTTGATTATGTGGATGATAAGTAGCCTATAAATGAAGATCATATCACTTGGGAAAACATATTTGGAAGATTGGATTGGATTGGATCATCCTTATCTATTCCATTTGATCGTGGATTTTGGATTGGATTGAATTGGAACACTGCATTCTTAACTGCCAAGAGTCCATGTTTACAATGCTACTTATTACTATATTGTATTCATTTTATCTTATTGTTGTTTTAGTGAGATTGTGATAAATCTTCTTATGTAAGCAAGTCTTGAAATCTTATATATAATTGAGAGACTTGTATGGGTTATTGTAGAGAGATTGAGCACTTAATCTATTCGAGTAAGGAGCTTTATATTGTGAATGTATTTTGATAGTAAAATCATTTGTGTTGTGGTTTTACTTGCTGAGTTCATAGAGACGAACTTAGTAGTGAGAGTTTCATTCTTCAAAGTACAAAGGTGAGGAGATTATCATGGGTGAGTAATAGATTATTATCACTTGTTGTAAGTATTAAAGATAGTGAATATTTCTCACTGAGCTATGCTCTGCAAACGTAGAGAAATCAAACTGCATAAGTAACCTATGTCCTTTGTTTATTTGTTGTTTCACACAGTGCTTGAAAGAATGCCTACTCCCCTAGCCATTTCTTCCAAGAATATAACTTATATCTCAACTACTCTGAAATTCAAATATTATTGAAAAATAAAATTAAAAGACATAAATGTAGGGGCATTAAACGTCAAAAATTAAAGTTCTGCAAAAAATCCTTCTTGTATTTACACGGAAAAGGAAAAAAAAAGAAAAGAAAAAAAAGTTGGGTATTAGTTATTTATTTTAATGAGATTGGATAAATTATAAATTTAAGTCTTAAAAATATTTATTTTGATCTATAGGTTGAATATATATATGTTTATCATAGTTTTCATCATAAAAGTTCTCACTATAATTAAATTTTTTTTTATTTATCGACTATTTGAATTAACTAATGATATTAATAAAAGTAGAGAATCAAATTATGTCAAATTAAAATAGAAATACTAAATCTTAAATTTAAATGTGGTAGAGGGACCATAATCATAATTTGACATAAAATAACTTACACCTAATTTCTAATTTGATCTAATAAAATAAAAATTGTAATATAATTTTTTAATTAATAAAAATTTATAGGTATTATTTTGATAAATATATATTAAATTTTAATAGACATCTAATAAATAATTATTATAATACCCAATTTATGCCCGACCCACATACATTGCAAAACCCAAATAAATAGAATAAATGTCCCAAAAATAGTCCAGATTACAAATCATAATAAATTAAACCCAAATACATTACCCAAGCCCAAACCCAATTACAATAGGGCCCAATGACCAAAACAGTTTCTACAAACCCTAGAGACCAAAACCCTAAGCCTTCAGCCGCCATTGCCCGCACGTGCGCCTCCTTCTCCCCACGCCTCCACACGCTGCGCCATGCCACGTCACTGTACGACTGTACCTGCGTAGCAAACAAGCAAACAACCACGCAGAAAAGGAAAAGGACAGCAAAAATTGAAAAACAAAGAGCAGAGAAAATAGATGGGATTTCATCTTCATTTTATTTTTATTTCTTTTTCCGATTCGACTATATAAAGCCAAATACTACAATCTAAAAAAGAACGCATACTGTATCAAAGAAAGGAAATCAATACAAAAAGAAAAAGGTTTTCTTTTTTCCCTTTTCCATTCTGTTATTATTGCTTTTCTTTATTTTCTGTTTCGTTATTAATCGTATATATAAGTACATATATAAAATAAAAGAGAAAAAAGGGGGTGATTAGAACCCATACCTGATTAAAGCCGTCGTCGAATCCCTTGTTCTCTCTGTCACCGTCGGAGCTTGAGTAGGGGTTCGGAGATCCGTTTGATGGATCGATGAGCAGAGCGGCGCAGCCATGAGAGGGCCTAGGGTTTCCTCTTTTTTTTTTTACTTTTGTTTTAAAATGAAAAGGGGCTGCTGAATAGGTTAATAGGGCATTCATGCTGGGCATAAAAACGGTATCGTTTGGGCTTTGCCTCAGTGGCTCCAAAACGGTGTTGTATTGGCATTGACCCGATGACCCGACCCACGCATGGCCAGATCCGTGCGCTTTGGTCTCAGAGGGAATATTTGCGCCATCGGTCCTCCTGATTTGTTTCGGTGTTTTAATTCAATTTTCCTTTATTTGTTAAACTTGCCCCGCATATTTTATTGTTGTTTCACTTTAGTCCTTCTCATAGCGCATCGTTTTGGAGGGCGGGGATATTTTCCGCTTTACTCCCTCCTTGTTTCTTGTGCACCTGATTCGGCCCCCTCTTCATTTTATTTATTGCGGATTGGCCCTAAAATTTCTGTTTTCATTCTAATTTAGTCCTGATTAATATTTTTATTTTGTTAATTAATTTACCATCATTATTTTTATTACCATTTGTTATTGTTATTATTATATTTAATTACATTTCTATTTACCTATATATATGTTACTTTATTATTTACTATTATTTTTAGATTGTTTTTATTGTATATATATATACATATGTAATATATGTTATTTAATTTTAAACTATACATATATATATATTTTTTCTATACATATATAACTTCATTAAAATCATTTTTGCCTCACATACACATAATTGATTCCCTGTAATTATAATCATTTACCTTAAAGTTGTTTTTTAAAATATATTTATATGTTTTAAGACCAATATTTTCCTTTTATATACCTATATGATTTATTTCTTTTGGAAGACCTACTTTGTATCTTTCACTATTTTCAAGTTTTATATATTGCTCTATGTACAATATTACCATACATAGGCCATTATAAAGTTTTTTTCATTTTGTATGTATCATTTATTTAATTTAGTATATATATTATTTTGAGTTTCTTTTCGTACAATACTTATTTTAAAATTCATTTTTATACTATCATTTCATAAAGTATTCATTTTTAACCCTTTTTGATGTATTTCAATATTCATTTTTCTTTACTTGAAAACTTATTATATTTTATTTATGTTATTTCACTTGGCATTTCTTTTAAAATTGATTATTAATTCATTTAGTTGTTGAATGTTGATATTTGTATTTGCATGATGTGTGTTGGATATTATTTCCCGCATAGATTTTATATTATTTATTTGTATTTCTTGATTATTGATGATTATTAGTATACTTTAGCCTATTAATTATTGTTTCGTGTTGTACATTAACATCCCATCGCATTTTTTTAATATTCGGTTTCATTAGAGTACCAAAACCATTTTATTTCATTATTTTCAAAAATGCCTGGTGTTCATAGCTCTCGAGAGAATTGTGCCCTAACTTATGGGGCTTCAATTCTTCTCTACAAATTTGAATAGCCCAGTGTTTATTTTGGTAAAACCATACAACTTTAAAATAAAGCTTTTGAGCCTTCAAAGTGATGGATCCTAACTTACTGGATACCACATTTTGTTATCTCGATTTTAAAATAAAGGCAATGTTTGATGTTTAGGAATTTCGAGAAATTAAACCCTAACTTACTGGATTTTAATTTCTCGATTGACTTAAATAATCGAATAACCTTCTTAAAATACATGATTTTCTTAAAAAAGGGGACGAATTTAATTTCGAAGATTGAATTGTTGCACCCTAACTCACTGAGTGTGGCAATTTATTTCTGCGAGATAAGTGTGTCTTATCATTCAATTTAGTTTATTCAAGTTTTCTCACCAAAGGATCGTATTTTAAAATCTTTTTGAAAGTTTTGACATTAAGACATCAAACAATCAATTTGATACCAATTTTGTGCGTACGAGGGTGCTAACCCTTCCTCTTGCGTAATCGATTCCCGAATCTATTTTCTCGAAATTTCGCTGACCAAATTCATTTTTTAACGGTGAACCGGTCACACCTTAATAAAAGATCGGTGACGACTCTCATTTTATTTTCAAAAGTCGATCCCTATTTTTCAAAATAAAAAAAAATTGGTTTCGACAATTATAATATTAATTAAAATTACATAAAAAAATGGAATTCGCGGGAACATATGGTTCTGAATAGATTCAGAATAAATGGGTAGAAAACATACTTATATAGAGTTTCGGAATTTTGAATTTGAATCTGATTTTTTTTCTCAATTTAGTATTAATTTTTATTTTAGTATTTAAGTTTTTCAAATTGGTATTTAAATTTTATTTTATCCCAATTAAATACTTAAATTTTTCATAACAAACATTATTTGGTCTGAAAACTAAATTGAATATTGAAGTCAGATATCAGGAAAAAAAATTACATACTAAATTAAACATTAAAATTAAATTTAAGTACAAAATTATATATTAATCTTAAATTTAGGAATACAACTTTGAAGATAAAGAGTGGAGGGGGGGAGGGTGACCTGACCTCAAAAGCATAAAAAAGCTGCATTAAGACAGAAAATCTGGTCACTTAAAACCCTAATATATATCCTTCAAACAAATCTTGACACGTAAAGGAAGATGAATAACCAAAAACATTATTAACAGATGCTATAAATGCAGCACGTGAATGTAAAAGCTGAAATACACCCAAATAAGCTTCTTTTTTTTCTTTAAATAAGAAGTTAAACACAGAGAAAACATACCTTTGCAAGAAAAGAGGGGTCTGTTTTTGGGTTGAATAATTAGGGTTTTGATCATGCTGCCATGGACAGATGAAGCTGCCACATGATCTAGTCTCTCTCCCTGATAGGTTTAAAAATGGAGGGGTGGTTAACTAGATCATGCTGGCAGCTTCAACTCTCTGTGGTGCATGCTATATAATGCCCTCTCCCGGATGAAACCACATATATGGATCGGTTGAAAAGCATAAAATTAATCTCTTCTTTTTCCTTCTGTGATAAGAAGGGGAATGCGAGGAGGGTATAAATAGGGCGATTTTGGTGTTTCAAGCCTTTTCATAACTATAGTTTTTTCCCCAAATCATAAATATAATTATTAGTTAATAAAGAATATGTATCCTCTCTGATTTTTGTTTTTGTTTTTATATCTTTTATCTTGGAATCATCTAACGCAATGTTTTCTTTTATATCAATCTGATGCATTCAACCTTTTATTCTTATAAAGTTGGAAAAATTGCTATGATATAATAGATTTAAAAGGAGGAGTTTAGATTGAATTTGCAATTATAAATATTTTTTATTATTTATAAAATTTATCGTTTTTGTAAATAAAAATTTAATTTCACTTAAATATTTGGTTAAATAAGTATTTTTGATAAGAAAATCTATAACACTTATAAATAAGAATTATAATTTTATTAAAACACTTTTGTTAAATAATAAATATTTATATTGAATTACTTTGTTTTTAAATTATTATGTTTCCAATAACTCAAAATTTATATTACTTTAGTTTTAAATAGCCAATTTTATTTATTTATATAATAATTAACTTTATGTTTCATGTGCACAATTTTATAAATAATATATGTATATAACTAATTATAATATATTATATCTGTAAGCTATTATGTACTATTAATAAGAAAATGAAAAAAATTGAAAAATCGGATCCATTTTTTATAGTTTGCAGAAATACTTTAATAATATTTAAATTATCAAAATAATTTATGTATGTTTATCATGTTTATTAGTTATTATTTAAAGTTGCTTTGGATTAACTAAATGAATTATATTTTACATTGAATATGGTATAAATGCTTTAATTATAGTTTGTATTTTTAATATTATTAAAAATTTATTGATCTTTTAATTATATTTAACAACTTAAATAACAAATATTACTTTACACTAACTATAGTATTTAAAAATATAATATTTAAAAATGAAAGGTGTGGTGAAAAAAAGCATTGAGATAAGAAAAGTTGAGAGTTTAGGGGAACAGAATTTAATGCAATGATCTCTATTTTTTTAATACAAATTACAATATTTTTTTGGGAACATTTTTTTAAAATTTTCCTTTATTCTTAAGTTAGGAGTTCTATAAACCTAAGAGCTAGTTGAGGAGAGATTAAAGGTGACAAGTGGTCCCAAAGGAGAGAAGCAAATTGAATATTGGTCACACCAGCCTAAGACCACATCACACTGGTTAGGAACTGTTTCAAAAAAATTTCCACAAGGCTTTTATAACTTTAGTTGGATCACTCTTTCATAATCTCTTTCTCTCTTCCTCTATTTTCTTTTGGTGTAAGGACTAAGGATCACCCATAAAAGATGAAACAAAAAGAGTATAAAACACAACAAGGTTCATGTCTAATTTAGTTTTGAATTTAGTCTTCTTTATGCCCCAAAACCAAGACACAACTAGAGAAAGGAAAAAGAATAATTAATACATTAGCCTTTAAGTATTGCATCTCTCTTTCAACATAATATTGTATTATATAGCTAGCTATGCCATTGTTTTCATTGGTCGATTCAACTTTAATTTGTTAATTAGGAACCCCAATAATAAAAAGCTAAAAGAAAGAAACACTTTAACAAAACATTGGGTCCACCGTCTTCTCACTTCGTAAGCTATTCAAATAGATAAATAACTAACCATGAAACGTGCTTCATTTTTATGAGTGGGGATCAGACCCTTAACCATATGGTTAAGAGATGAGATGATCTATCACTATGCCACACTTCATGATTTTTTTCAAATATTTTTAAACCTATTGGAAAAATAAATTTTTGGAAGTTTTGAGGCATATTCTCGATTGGTAAAGGTGGAAATTTGAATCATAAAATTATGGTTCTATATTCTACCCCATGAGACCTTTACAATAGTATATCATATGCTCAAAATGGTTGAATGATAAATGAGAATTTGATGCTCAAAGTGAGCCACTTGTGAATTATATTGAGGAAAATGGCTTAGTTTCACATTTGCTAGATATCAAGTGTGAAATATGTTTATATAGATGAACCGACTTGATAGTTATTGAATGACAAAGCTAATGCTCTCTTCAAATTTTGTTTGGAATTAAAATGACAAATATTAAATTGAGTTTAATGGCTCTTTAATCTAGTTAGTTTCGGAACATAACTTTGACATTTTTTATCCTTTTTTTAAGAAATTTTATGTTAAAGTGTTTAAATTGAATTATTGATTTTCAAGAATTTGTGCTATTTCATGTTAAAAGAGTTTGAATTGAATTATTAAATATTTAGAAATGCCAAAAATGAAAATTTACTATCTTATCCTAACTAAAGTTTTTGCTTAGTACTTTTGGAGTCACACTTAGAAAATAAAATAATATTAGGTGTGAAACATTATTTGAAATCTTTAAAATATAATAAAACCCTCGACAGGAATTGCATAACAAAAATCATCATTAAGATGTTATGTATATACAAAGAAAGACCACAAATGAGTAGATCTACTTTTGGTTGATGGGTGTCAATTATGAACGTAAAGCAACTAAAGTCATTACAAAGATTAGGTAATATTTGGAAGTTTAGTCTGTAAAGTGATGCAACCGACCATTTAGAAATAAATTATATAAATAGCTTTTATGAAAGGACGAGGATTTGGACTTTAGTATGTAGATTAGGTTGTATACATAGATTCACACAAGAATATGCAAAATGGTAGGGGAATCATCACACCAACTCAACCCCCATTAACTGGCTATAATTAAAACATTATTTCTTTATTGGATTTAGATAATCTATACAATATAAATTAATCATTACCCTTTGCCTTTGCCCTTGCCCGCATCATCACATTTCAATGTTTCTTTGGATCAAACCCCAAATAAATTTTAAACTGTTTTGGTTGGGTTTTTTAAATATTGAAGTGTAGTCTTGAATTTCTTAATGGTAAAGATATTATGTTTAAAGTGTTTATATTCGATTTTATCTTTGAATTTTGTTTTTCAACTCCATAGAGAACCCCAACGGGTTCACGGAGTGTGTGTGCCTCGCCCGCCAAGGAAATGTTAGCATTTGGTCTTGGTGGGGTTCAAACCCTTAAACGATATTAGTGGGTAAGAACACTACTACTTGAGCCATTTAAGGGTATGGGTTTGAACCCCTCCAAAGCCAAATGCTCACATTTCTTTAGTGGCTGAGGTGCTCCCACTCTGTAAACCCATTAGGTCTATGGAGACAAACTTGGGGATAAAATTGAGCATAGACACCTAAGGGATCTGTTAGCTACTCATACGACACTTAAAAGTCTTCTTCCATAGAGAGATTAACCTCCACTCAACAAAAAGGAGTGGTAGTGTTCTTACCTATTGATACCATTTAAGGGCATGGATTCGAATCCTGCCAACGCCAAATGCTTACATTTTCTTGATGAGCAAGGCACTCTTACTCCCTGAACCTGGACCTATTGAGGTTCTCCATGGAGTCAGGAGACAAAACCCGAGGATAAAAACGATTATAGATATCTTGGGCACAATATCTCTACCGTTGAAGGGTTTGCCGATCCTTAATTAAAGACTTTTCCTAAATATACATTTATGTAAATAATTTAACAATTGAAATTATTTCTTCACTCATAAAGGTTAATATAGTGGAGGAAGGGGCTTCCCCAAATAAAAAATTATTTATTTAGTTCTTTATGAAATTAGAAATTAATATATGATAAATTTACACTTTTAACTTCAAATAAAAAAATAATTTATGTTTAATTCATTTAAAAATAATGAGACATGACAAAATTTTTGATAAATTTACAACTCAATTTTAACTCTTTTAAAAAAGATTTTGTTTGAAAGTTAAAAATTTAATTTCAACCATCAACCTTTTACTAAATCAAATGATAAGTACTAGTATTAAAATTTTTCATCAATATGAGTTCACTTTCATCGTTGTGGAATTTATATTTCCAGATGTCTTGATGAGTATAATTTTATTCAAATGAAAGAAATTTACAAAATATAACCAAAAGAAAAGTACAAAAATAGTTGAGAAAGAAGAGATGATTTCTTTTTATGTTTATTTTTATTTTTCTATAATTACAGTTAAAAATAAAATAGTTGAGAAAGAAGAGATGATTTCTTTTTATGTTATTTTCAAACACATCTCTGTATTCTAAATACGTGATTCCATACGCATTGGCATATGATAAGATTTCTAATGTTTGATAATTAGGTTCTTGAAAATATTTAAATTTATTAACATTTCTCAAAAATAAAATAAATGTGATTGTGTTAGATATAAATTATTTTAGGGGAAATTAAGGCTACAATATCTCTACTTTGTTTAAATGTAGGATTTATATTTACACCTTAATTTGACATAATTCAATATCTATACTTTTATATTATAATTAGTGTTGACACAATTTTTTTTGATGAAAACGGGGTCGACTTGGATTTTGAAGATAAAAAAACGGGAGTCGCCACCAATCTTTTTTATAAGGTGTGATCGGATCACCTTAAAAAAGCGGTTGTTTTTAATAAACGATCTAATTTTATTAAAACAACTATTTTGATCCACGAAATTTAGAAAAACGGGTTCGAGAGTCGGTTACGTTCGAGAAAGGATTAGCACCCTCGTAACGACCAAAAATTGGTACCTAGTTGATTAGTTAATGTCTTAATCTCGAAAATTGAATGCTTTAAAAAAATTTAAAGTACGATCCTAAAAAAACTTGAATGACATGGATTAAGATATAAAAGGATATTTGGCTATTTGGTCCAACGAGAAAATCGAAACCCAGCTCATTAGGGCACGTTTCCTCGAATTTCCAAGAGCAAAACATTGCCTTATTTTGAAATTTTTTAAAAGGATATTCGACTATCTGGTCGAACGAGAAAATCGAAACCCAACACATTAGGGTACGTTTTCTCGTATTTTCAAACGCAAAACATTGCCTTATTTTGAAATTTTTAAAAGGATATTTGGCAATTAGGTCGAACGAGAAAAATCGAAACCCAACACATTAGGGCACGCTTTCTCGAACTTCAAAATGCAAAATATTGCCTTATTTAGAAAAATTTTCTTTTTTGAAGTATGGTGTTAATATGCATGATGGAATAATAAATATGATAATGTGAATAAAAATAATATGAGAAAAAATGAAAAGTAAAAAAAAAAGAACAAATCAATCATGTATATACAATAAAAAATAAAATAAAAAACTAAAACATTAAAAATATGGACATATAAATAAATAATAAATGAACATCAAGTAAAACAATAATAACAATAGATAAAAATTATAAAAATATAAAATGTGTATGTACATATAAGGGAAATATATATGTATGTATATACATAAAATTATGAAAATATGAAAAAATATATATTTTAAATTTATTAAATATAAAAGTTTATGTAAGTGTGTATATACATGTATATGTATATAAAGTTTATAAAAAACATGTAAGTATGTATATATATTCGTAAAAAATGTATATAAATACATATATATAGATATGTATGTAAATTAAAAATATATAGAATATATAAGTATGTATGTATACATATATATAAACAAGTTATAAAAATATGTACATGTATAGGTGTATATGTATGTATATATAGAATAAAAATAAAGCTAAAAATAATATATTACTAATTAATGTATTAATATAATAGTAACAAATAAATAAAAGGAAAATAAAACTAATAATAGTTAATAATAATAATAATAATAATAATAAACTAAATAATGAAATTGCTAAAACATGGACTAAATCGAAATAAAGACGAAAATACTGGGCGAATTCAAAATAAAAAACAAAAAAAGGATTAAATTGCAACACACGCCAAAAAAGAGGGACCAAAACAGTAAATAGAACGAGTTCCCAAAATGTAGTGCTGCAGTGGACTAAATTGAAACAAAAATAAAACTGTGCATCTAAATTAAAATAAAAGAAAAGAAAGAAAAGAGGGGCAAATTGCAATACGCCGCAAAATCGGAGGAACTGCGCGCACAGAAAAGAGGGGCAAATTGCAATACGCCGCAAAATCGGAGGGACTGCGCGCACAAATAGCCCAAAAGTCATAAACACGCGGATCCTCCGGGTCGGGTCGGGTCGACGCGCAGATCCTCTTACCAAAACGGCGCCGTTTAATGCTTAATATAAATATTAAAAATAAACTAAAAAAAACAGTTTCATCATTTTTTTCTTTAAAAACAGAGAGAAAACTCTCTCTCTCTCTCTCTCTCTCTCTCTCTCTCTCTCAGGCCCTAAATCCGGCCATGGTCCGGTCTTAAGATTCCGACAAGGCTCCGCCGTATCACACCGTGAGTGGCGGCCGGAGGCGCAAAATCGAACCTTTTTGGTCCCTTTTTGAAGCCGATTGCTTCTAGGTCACGGATCCAGGGCCGAATCCCGTTAAAGAAAAAGCCAAAGGCTCAAAAACGGGGCGAGACCGCTCGCCTTCCCCTCCTCCAGCGCGGCACAGGTAAGGCTTTCTCCTCTGTTTCTTTACTATTTAGTGTAAAAGCTAAAAAATGAAATAGAAAATAGTAGTAAAAAAATAGTTGGACACCAAAAATCACCTTTTTCTTTCTTGTTTTTTTTTAAAAAGGGTCGAACCCCCATTACAGATGTTTGAATGGCTTTTTATAACCTTTTTTACATGAATTTTTAATCTGTTTTTGTGCACTTGCCACTTCTTTCTTTCTGTTTGCAGGCGCAAGTGGGGTGAGAGTCGATGGTGGCAGGTGCGGTGCTGGTCAGAGGCGGTGGCAGGGCAAGTGGCTGATGGGACGTGCGGCACTGGGCAGAGAACCCTAGGTGCGGCACACCTAGGGTTTGAAAAATTTGTTTCTGATTTAGATTTCTGGGCTAGGGTTAGGTTTGGGTTTATTGGGCTGATTTTTTGGGGGGGTTGTTTGGGTTTTTTAGTTTGTAATGGGTTTTGGGCTGGGCAAAATATTGGGCTGTACAATTAGTTAGTCTAAATAGTTGAGATCTTTAATTATTCTAATTAAAATGTCTGAGCCAGAATTTTAAAATATCATGTCAATATAGGTATTTTTTGTTTGTACTAGAAAGGTGTTTCCAAAAAAATTAAGTAAAAACACTTCTCTAACCCTTCTTAATTTTGATATTAAGTAAATTCACCATCTAAAAAGTATCCCATTTAGGTAAAAATACAATGTTTCATTTTATTTTTAGCGTTGCTTTGAAATTTGTTTACCTCATTTTGTTTTATGTGATCCATTAATTATTTAATGTTGGGGATAATTTGCTATTGTGATTTAGTTTAGAGAATTTTTTTGTGTTTGTACTCATGAACTATAGCAATTTGATTTAAAATTATTTAAAATTTAATTTTAGCAATTAAATTTGAAGAAAAATATTTTATTACTTAATTAATTTTAGGTGTTGTTTGATAAATTAAAAAAATAAGTGTTGAAATATTAAGTACTGGATTTACTTTATAAAATTTGTTTGGTATATTACTTAAAATTAAGTACAAAATATAATTAGAGTGTTTGATAAATTTAATTTTTAGAATTTTAAAGTAAAGTATTTAAAGGATAATATTAAAAGAAATAAAATAAAAGGATAAATAATTTTTAAAGCCCTTGAACTTTTGTCAAAAAAAAAAACATTAATTAAGTTTCTATACTTTTTTTGTCACTCAATTGAGCCATTGAATGTTAAAATTTCAAACAATTAAGCCCTTTGATTATTAAAGTTAGTACCAAATCGTTAAAAAGTTGTCGCCACATGGCAGTCATGATTGTGCCACATGGCAAAAGCTGATATTTTATTTTTAAAATCATGAAAAGAATTATAGAAAATCATAAAATAAATATATCATACAAAAATATTTAAAAATTTAAAAAATATAGAAAATACAAAAAAGTGTAAAAAATTATAAAATTATTAAAAATGAAAAAAATGTTAAAATAAAAAATATAAATTATATAAACTATGAAAAATAAAAATTATGAAATAATGTTTTAAAATATAGAAAAGTATTAAATTAACAAAATATTATAAAAAAGCATAAAGAATATAAAACAAATTAAAAATATATGAAAAAGTTATAAAAAATCTATTTCTTTTCAATTGTATACTAAAAATTATAAAATTCTTATTTGATCCCTGAAATTATATGTTGTACTTATCCATCACGAATCTCTCCAAAGTTTTCATCCCTTTCTCCGTTGTTGATGACAAATGAGCCTTTTGAGATGCAAATTAAGGAAGAGAAATGGGTTGAGAAGGCAAGTGACAACTGAGCCCATATATAATTTCACCTTCTATGTTGTTATAATATTTTTCTATATTTTCATAATTTTTAAAACTTTATTTTTCTATAATTTCTATAATTTTTATTTTTTTAATTTTAATATTTTTAATATGTTATGCAAAATTATTAATAAGTTTTATGATTTATATTTTTTCTCATTTAAAATAAATTTTATATTTTCTATATTTTTAAATTTAGCACTTTTCTATATTTTTCATAAATTTTTTATTTTTTAATTTTTTATGATTTTAATATTTTTATTATTTTATATAATTTTTATTGAATTTTTAAATAATTTTAAATATAAAAATATCTATTTTTGCCACATGACAATCTTGGCATGCCACGTAGTAAAAATAACCCCTCAAAAAAGGAGGTTGTTACCCTTTAACGGGTGACTATTAACTTTAACAGTCAAAGGGTTTTATTTATTGAAAATTTAACATTTAATAATTCTATTGAATGCAAAAAAATAGAGGCTTAATTATTTTTTTAAAAAAATTCAAGTGATTTAAATACCCTTTAATCAAAATAGAATAAAATATTTAAAAAATTATGTGTTATGTGATAAGTAGGCCCTTATCTTATCACTTTCCACATTTTTATTGAAAAAAATTCTATTATTTGTTTTTAATTATAGCTTATCAATTGTGCAACAATCCATTTTTTAATGGTTTCGAGACTACAATTCTGACGATTGAGTCTGTAAATATTATTATTTAATATTTACGAGTCAAATAAAGTGTTATAGTGAATTTTGATTTGACAAATTCTGCTAATTGAACTGTTAATTAAAGTATAAGTGGTTAGATCTAAAGTTAGTAGTTTTG
The DNA here is from genome assembly GCF_007990345.1 of Gossypium hirsutum. NCBI lineage: Eukaryota > Viridiplantae > Streptophyta > Magnoliopsida > Malvales > Malvaceae > Gossypium > Gossypium hirsutum. The sequence continues at coordinate 36,221,666 of NC_053449.1, forward strand.
GAAAATGAGGTATCGAGACCTCGCTTTCATAAACCTGCAAATATTTTTATTAAATATTTACAAAGTTGTTATATAGGTGTATTTAATTTTGACCTAAAAATTTTAGTGATTGGAGGATTAATTAAGGTATAAGGATAAAATCATGGAAACCATAAAAATTAATCGATATTGATTTTTAATTGTTAAAAGGCTTTATTAGTAATGGTTTATATGAATTTTATAATTAAAAATTTAATTAAAATAATGTTAAAAGTAATAATAAAGGTTAAAACATAAAAATCCTAAGTCATCTTCTTGAATTCTTTTTCTTTCCACCTAAAACCACAATTTTTGAACCTAGGAGAATTCAACCAAGCTTCTACTCTTCCATGTAAGTGAAATCAAAGCTCGTTTTTCGTAAATTTTATATTTTTGAGATTGTTGTAACTTAATTTATCTAGCTCGAATACTAAATCGTAAACTATCAAGATTTTAAAAGTTACCATTGTTGTTCTTCAAACTTTTAGATGATTAATGGTTGGGTTTGAAGTTTTGATATGAAATAAGATTATTTTATGAAGTGATTTTTGATAGTTTTGAGTTTAGGGACCAAATATATGTTGAAATTAGCAAGAAATTCTTATAAATATAGATACTTGAAGGTTGTATTGGGATGAGATTAAGCCAGATTCAAAGTTTGGGGTTTAAATGTGAAAAATATGCTTGTTTCGATTTTAGGGACTAAATTGAATAAAAAACAAAAATTTAGGGAAATTGTGAAAAAATAAATAAAAGATGTTATATACATGAAATGAGATGAATTAAAGTGTTTGGAACTAATAACTGTAAATAAATTACTGTATAAATCCAGAATTGATAGATAATAAAAAAGAAAATTACAAATTAGTCCCTGACACTCATGCTTTTGCTGTTTGCCCCTGGTAAGTTCATACAGTATAGTTATGTATATTTTTATAATATTCATATTTTAATTGTGTAATTTGTGATATTGAATGTGTTCAAAATATTTACAAATTGATACAAAAGTGAGAAAAAGGACTGAACTGAAAAGTATCATTTTGATATGTGTACTGAGCCCGAATGAACACAAGATAGGATACAATTGGCATGCCAATAAGGTTATTTTGTGCATTGTACAGGTTTGGCATGAGAAGAGGTGATGATCTACTGTATATTCACTGATTGCATCGGAATCCAACATTTGTTAAGGATTATCGAGTTATATCTACAGTGATTTAGTCGTGTTTCTAGGGGAGGATGTGTAGCCTATGAGCTTGACACTTAGCGCCTAAACGTGTTTTTGGAGGGATGTTTAGCCTACGGGCTTGACATTCAGTGCCCAGGCGTGTTCTTGGATGGTAAAGCTCGTTTGAGCAATCAGACGTGTTTTGGGTGGATATTCGCGTATCCCTATCTATTCTTTATAGTTTATCAGGCTAAATTGTTGTTGCAAATGGATAATGATGATTGATAAATGGTTAAAGTTAAAAGAAATTGATTGTTTGATATTGTATAAATGGAAAATGTCATATGACCGAAATGGTTATATGTGTCGTGGATTGAAATGTTATTTGATGATTGAATAATGTAACTGTAGTAGACAAGAATGAACAATACTGATATAATGACATTGAATGGAACCAAATGGTTTTATAATAGAAATGAAGACTGAATGGTGATATATATATATGACGTAATTAGGAATGAATGTTATAATGAATTGGTATTGAATTGTATAGCAAGAAATGAAATGAAGCGTTATATAATTGAACATGATATACTCACCTTGTATTTGTGAAATGTGATGACAGGAAGATTGTTTAATTAGCTAGTTCGATATGTTAATTGTGCTATAAGGTGAGTTTACTATTTTAGTTCGTATGAACATACTAATCGTATAAAATTCTTAATCGGTTACGTTTCTATTTTTTAGTTGTCTTTTGCGGAACTAGAAATCGGATCACCTTAGAGCTCACACTGTCACATCCATTTTTATTATTAATTTCGTCAATTCATGAACAAGCAAGTAAGTAGTCTTGTGGTAAAGAGACCCTATGTTCAATTTGTTAAACAACTGGCTCAATCCACGTCAACTTCCTCACCTAGCTGACATGGCTTGTTTCTTGTTTTCAATTCAAATCAGCTAGGACTGGATTTGTTTATTTTTTGAATAATTTGAAAGATTCAACCCACTGTTGTATTCTATCTCAAACACATAGTTAAACACTTATATTTATTTGTAATGCAAAGCAATGAAAAAGTATTCTTGCCATTCAAACTAAAGTTGCTTATTTTACATGGTATCAGCTTAGCCATCTTTTAGGATTCAACGCCGCTCTCTCCTTTTTTTTTCCCGATCCTTCTTCTTCTGCCATGGGAACTACCGATGCTAATATCTCCTCTGTTATGTCCTCGCTTATGTCTTTCCCTTCCATCCACAACCAACTCACCATTAAACTCACCGCCTTAAATTATCTTCTCTGGAAAACTCAATTCACCCCAATCCTCCATGGAAATCAACTATACTGTCATGTTGATGGAACTACCTCTCCGGCGAGAGAGGTTAACGGGGCACCGAATCCGGCGTACCAGGCCTGGTATATTAAAGATCAGCTTGTATTAAGCTGGATCTTTGGCTCTCTCTCTGAACCAGTGCTGTCTCAAGTTGTTGGTTCAACTGCTGCCATTGATGCGTGGACAAAGCTTCAAACCACCTATGCCTCCGGGTCTCGTGTTCAGATCCAGTCCCTCAAAAATTCATTGCATTCTCTCGCTCGTGGCACTGATTCGATTGTTACATACATGGATCGTGCAAAACGTATATATGATCAGTTTCTTGCTCTCAATCAATCGATCTCTGAGGATGATCTTGTTGATCACATTTTACGGGGTCTTGGTCCTGAGTATTGGCCCTTCACTCGCAACATCGAGGCACGATTAGTGTCTGTGAAATTTGATGATCTATACGGCTTACTTTTGTCTGAAGAATCACAGTTACAATCTGCCTCTGAGACTCTTCATCCAGCGGCTGTTGCCCACTATGCCGGTCGGCAACAATCTAATGGCAACTCCCGTGGCAGGGGTCGTGGCAACCGCCGAGCTGGTTACTCTTCCTCCAAGGGTCGTGGTGGCTCCTATCCTTCCGAACCAACTTGCTATAATTGTCGAGGGCGTGGCCATACTGCCAGACAATGTCCAAGCCCGAAATACAATGATACCCAACCTAAGCCGACTGCCAATTACAACTCTTCATCTCATCACTCCGACAAGCAATGGGTTGTCGATACGGGTGCCTCTCATCATTTAACTTCTGAACTGGAAAACCTTGGTCTCCACTCTGAGTATAGCGGAACTGATGAAGTCACTCTCACTAATGGTAAATCTCTGTCCATTGCTCGTCTCGGTTCTAATAAAATTACTATTGGTTCTCATTCTTTTTCGCTTCATAATATTCTTCATGTTTCAGAAGCTAATCTCAATTTGCTTTCTGTTTCTCAGTTTACTAAATCTAATGATGTCTCTGTGGAATTTTTCTCTGACCATTTTGTGATTAAGGATCTCAAGACGAAGCATGTACTTCATCAGGGAGTCATTAGAGATGGCCTATATCGGCTGGCCGCAGATCTTATTTCTCCAGTTTGTCACTCAGTTTCCCTGTCTACATGACATGCTCGTTTAGGCCATGCGTGTTCCAAAACTGTTCACAAAGTCTTAAATTTGAATAATTTGTCTGCTTCCTCTAAGCATGACTTGTCGTTATATGAGGCTTGTTGTGTTAGCAAGTCTCGAAAATTGTCTTTTTCTGATTCTACTTTTGAAGCAAAAGAACCTCTTGAATTAATAAGTTCGGATTTGTGGGGACCTTCTCCAATTGCCTCTGTTGATGGATATTTATATTATGTTGTCTTTTTGATCACTATACCAAGTATTCATGGATTTATTTTTGCGAACTAAATCTGATGTATTCAATTGCTTTGTTCAATTCCGAGCTATCGTTGAAAAATATTTTGGCAAACCGATTAAACAGTTTCAATCTGACTGGGGTGGGGAATTTCAACCTCTAGAAAAATACTTAGCTTCCAATGCCATCTTACAGCGCAGTTCATGCCCATACACCCCTGAACAAAATGGCTGCGCTGAAAGAAAACACCGACATATTACTGAAACTGGCCGAGCACTCTTACATCATTCCAAAGTACCACCTAAATATTGGGATCATGCCTTTGCTGCTGCTGTCTATACCATAAATCGTTTGCCAACCCCAAAACTCAACCATAAATCCCCATATCAAGTTATTTTTCAACGAAACTCGAAATATAATTTTCTTCGTGTTTTCGATTGTTGTTGCTATCCTTGGCTTTGCCCGTATATAAAGAATAAATTAGAGCCTCGTTCTACAAAATGTGTCTTTCTTGGTTATAGTATTCATCATAAAGGTTATAAATGTTTATCGTTATCCACCAATAAAATTTTTCACTCACAACATGTTATCTTTGATGAACAGGTTTTTCCGTTCAAAGACAGTGATGACAGGCCCTCGATACTTGGCACTCCACCACCACCAGCCTCCATTATTTCCCTTGGCAAAACTACACCACAGCTCACACATATGCTATCAGTCCAACCGATGCCATCCTCCACTTCTTCGCTAGCCTCTCCTCAAAGCTCAACCGATACAGTATTGCCTTCTACTGCCCCAACTAATGATCAGATCATTGCGGCTGCTCCTGTTTCTCCCTTGGCCAAATCTAGGCCTTCCCCGACTCGTCCCTCCACCTCTGGACCGCCACCAATACCCAATCATCCATATACTACACGCTCAAAAACTGGTAGCCTCAAACCGAGAGCCTACATGGCCTCTTCCAACATCTTAACCATACCCACATCTTATACTGAGGCAGCTAAACACCAAGCTTGGCGGAAGGCAATGTCAGAAGAGATTGAAGCACTTATGTCTCATGGCACTTGGGATTTGGTTCCGAGATCTCTTGCTTCGAATATTATCGGTTGTAAGTGGGTGTATCGGATTAAAGTCAAAGCTGATGGCTCGATTGATCACTATCGGGCTCGCCTCGTTGCTAAGGGATTCCATCAACGCCCAGGTATTGATTATGTGGAGACTTTTAGTCTGGTTATCAAACCGGCTACGATTCATCTTGTTTTGTCAATTGCTGTGACGAATTCCTGGCCCATTTGACAACTTGATGTCTCCAATGCTTTTCTCCATGGTGCACTTGACGAGCCTGTCTTTATGGAGCAACCTCAGGGTTTTATTGATCCAACAAAACTGACTCATGTCTGTGCTCTCAAGAAGTCCCTTTATGGTTTAAAACAAGCACCTCGTGCTTGGTACTTTTTTCTTGCTGGTGCACTTCAGAAGCTTGGTTTTTACGGCTCTAAGGCGGATACTTTGCTGTTTATTTATTCGGCCGGTGGTGACACAGCCTACTGTTTGGTATATGTTGACGATTTGGTACTGACGGGTTCTTCCCCATCTCTTCTACAACGGTTCACTAATCTTCTTGGACAGATGATTGCACTAAAAGATTTGGGACCTATATCTTTTTTTCTCGGCATCGAGGTTGCTTGGCATTCAAATGGTTTGCAGCTCACTCAAACAAAGTATATTTTGGACATTTTGCATCGTGCTAATATGCATGAGCCTTCGAGTGTTGCAACCCCGTCGACTCCACAAGCTGACTTGGCTGCTTCCTCTACTACATTTGAGGATCCGACACTGTATCGACAAATTGTTGGTGCTTTACAATACTTGGCTCTCACTCGTCCGGATATCTTGCAAGCTGTCAATAAAATGGCTCAATACATGCATTCGCCTTCTGTTCATCATTGGCAAGCAGTTAAGCGCATTCTTCGCTACTTACGGGGAACTCTTGATCATGGCATTGTGTTCTGTCGATCTAATTCGAATGCTTTAACTGCCTACTCTGATGCCGATTGGGGTGGAGACAAACTTGATTGAAAGAGTACCTCGGCTTATGTTATTTATCACGGTGCCAATCTTGTTTCTTGGTGCTCAAAGAAACAGAAGACCGTTGCTCGTTCCAGCACTGACTCTGAATACCGAGCGCTTGCTACAACTGCCTCTGAGTTATACTGGCTTTGTTGTCTACTTCGTGAGCTGCGGCATCCTCTGCCGTCTGCTCCTTGGATATGGTGTGACAACGTGGCTGCTACATACTTGGCTGCAAATCCAGTTTTTCATTCTCACTCAAAGCATCTTGAGCTCGATTTCTACTTTGTTCGAGATCAGGTTCAGCAGAAACATCTTGTTGTTTCCTACATACCACTGTGGATTAATTGGCTGATGCTCTCACTAAGCCACTGTCAAAATCACGCTTCTTGTTGATGAAAGACAAACTGCTGGTTCTTCCCCCCATCCGTTTGCTGGGGGGTGTTAAGCAACTGACTCAATCCACGTCAACTTCCTCACCTAGCTGACATGGCTTGTTTCTTGTTTTCAATTCAAATCAGCTAGGATTGGATTTGTTTATTTTTTTGAATAATTTGAAAGATTCAACCCACTGTTGTATTCTATCTCAAACACCTAGTTAAACACTTATATTTATTTGTAATGCAAAGCAATGAAAAAGTATTCTTGCCATTCAAACCAAAGTTGCTTCTTTTACACAATTCCCCTCATCTACATATTTTTCTTTAATTTTTAGCACATTAAAATCATGGTCAAACCCCCTATGTCGTCCACAACAATTGCCTTATAAGCAATGATTTCTTTCCCTTTTTAACTAGTAAACCTACCATCAGTAGCCCACCTTTTGCTCCCCTTGTTCCTCTCACTTTCATTTACTTCCCCTTGAACCACTCATTTCCACTTTTTCCCTCCCCCCCATTGAGCTTGCCGTCCCATGCACCTAGACATTCAAAATCCCCATTTTCTTTTCATTTCAACTTTCTTTCCTCCATTCTCTCTCTTTTCCTCCTCCTTCACCCATTATTCTTTTGAAATTTTGCCACTATACCACCACCATTGGCCAACATATTATCACAAAATCACCACTATGACACCACAAAGACCTCCCATCTCTTCCAGACCTCCTCCATAACTCACCACTGTTGTACCATTATCGTGCCGCCATTGGAGCGCCATCGCACCATTGCCATGTCACCGTCGCACCATCATCATGTTACCGTCGTAGCACTGTCGAACCACTATCACTGTTAGTCACCATTTTTCACCAATCTTTATTTTCTCTTCATTTCTTTAATTAAAACTGAATTACTAATCCTCCTCTCCTATTTTCATAGATTTTTTACGATTCTAATATATTCTTTTATATTTTTTTAGAATGATGATTCTCCTTAGATAATCTTTCTCCATAATCGAACCACTGTAGGATCAAGGACTCACCTATTGCTTGAAATAATCGTAATTTATATTTAATGTTCTAATATCAATCTTTTCCTTTTCATTTCTTAAGGCCAAAACTAACATTGGTTTTTGCACACTCGTGAAGTGTTCTTTCGAATCATTCGGAACCAAATTCTCGCTTTAAGAAAAGTGTACCCTTTTAGATGATTGATAAGTAAGTCTCCTCACTTGATCTTCGATGTGAGACTTATATGGAACATTTTAGTATTTTAACACATGATATTGATTTATTAATAAAAAGGATTCAAAGTCGAATTTCCTCCATTGGATTTGGAATTGGAATCGGAATCGGTGTTGTTGAATCTACCAAACAAGGTGTGGATTTAACTTATGAGAAAATTTACATATGCATTTATCGTCAAATAATATATACATATTTATTTATGATTAAAAAATTGATACAAATCTCCATAATGTGAAATATTGATAATACATTGTGTATTCAAAAAGATATGCTAAATCCATAAAAATGGGGAATAGTCAAGTAATCGAAATGATAATTTTTTGAATGTATGCTATAATTGATGTGGTTTAATAATTGTCGTGAAATTATGTAGACATACCAATTCTCATGATATGTGATTTTATGGCAATATTGATTATGCATGATATATATAAATCATGCTACTGTTACGATAATTGAGATATGATTCGTGTGTTAAGCATGTCGACTGTATTGATTATAAATCCGATTTGCATGTTAAGCATGCCTACTGAAAATACTATTCATATGCCTTATCATATGCATGGGGTTGGGATGATTATGAAAGGAGGAAGACTTTGGTAGTTTTATTGCAATATTGAGTGGCTTGACCACAACGTTATTGAGTGGCTTGACCATAACGTGCAACTTGTCTGCGATAGTGAGTGGTTTAGCCATAATGTTATTTTGTGGTTTGACCATAATGAGTAACTTGTCTGCAATATTCAGTGGCTTGACCACAACGTGCAACTTGAATGCAATATATTGTGGCTTGGCTACAACATCGAGTGTTATTGGATGGACGAGTTATGAGGAGCTCTTTATTGGTGTGTAATGGAGATGGGTAGGAATGTTTTTGAAAAATTTGCATTGATTTCTAAAAAAGTTTTGCATCAACATTCTCATGCACCTTGCCATATGTGAAATTATGTTGAAATAAGTGTTACTATATTTATGAAATGTATGCCTTAAATACTTTTTCTTTTATGTTGAATTCACACTAGGCTTTAAAAGCTCACCCCTTCAAATTTTTGACTTTTCAGATAACCCACGAGGTTAGGACATGGGCTTGGCTTACAGAGGAGTACTCGAACATTTTGCGTATAAACTTTTATACTTTATTATTTAGGATTTTTAGACTGTTTAATTATTGTTTAAGAACTGTGGCATGAGACATTGATTTTGGATTTTGGATACTATTTCATGATTTGATTTAAGAACAATTAGAAGCAAATGGTTTATCAGACCAGTATGCAAAACTAGATTTTTCAACATAATTACAATTTCGATCCAATGATTTTATTTCAAAGTCAAGAATATGTTTTTATAAAAGTAAAATATATTGATTCACTTATTCAATAATTTATGAAATATATCAAATTACGATTTTTAATCAACAAAAAAGATTTAGTAAATTTCCGTTGCGTCGTTTTCAAAGTAAAATGTTTTCTTCAAATGTTCAAAACTATTTAGTTTGTAATAATTTCTTTCCAGAGAAATTCGAAGACATTACTTTGGTTTTCTCAAACAAACTAACACTCTAATTTTAAATAAAAAAAAAGATAACGATTTTTGAAAGAAAATAACTAAACATTTTTCGTGTCATCATTAGATTTAGCCATAATGTCTAGGCTGGGTTTAGGGGGGTTACACACACGATCAAGCCTTCAATTAGGTAGTTTTAAACATTCTAGACCCGATTATGGTGCATGTGTCTAGGTTTAAATGTGATTAAATGTTTATTTTGGGTGTTGTGGAAATGATTTATATATATAATGCTTGTATTTGTTGACAAGTTGATATGTTAACTTATGGCTTGAAATGGTAGTTTTGAATGTGGTTGTTAAATGCGAGAAATGTAATGGTACATATGAAATATTAATACGCTTGAAGGTGATATGTAACACCCCTCACCCGTCTCTATCGCCAGATTAGAGGTATGGGATGCTACAGCACCTAATAGGACAATAATATGCTATTTCAACTCAAAATTTATCTTAAAACAATCATCAGTAAATAACTAGTCAATGATCATGCTATTCATACAAAAACATGGCTTAAATCGAGCCTACAAAACTCTTGAATCAATTAAAAAACAAGTAGGGACTAATTCGAAACATAACATAAAAGAAAGGTAAAAATAGAAAATAGAGGTCACACGGCCGTGTATCAGGCTGAGGCTGTGTGGTGAAATATCACACAAACTGTGTCCCCAAACTGTGCAACAAACTGATGTCGTGTATAAAAGGGTCATATTGTCGTGTCGCTAGACCGTGTAATAGACTGTGGTTATGTGTACCTAAAGTCACCAAAATCAAACAGAGCACACGACCGTGCCACATGACCATGAGAGGCACACAACCATGTCTCAAACCGTGTGGTAGGCCGAGTGTGCCATATGGTACCTTCAAAAACAAGTCATGCATATAATTTCTTTCTTAAGCCTTAAGCATACCATTAACCATTTAATCAACCTTCAAAACACACCAAAAACATATCAATACATGTCATTTTCCTAGTTCTAACCAATATGCCATAAGGAACCATCACAAATAACATCCAAAGCTAGCCTTTACCTCCATTTCCCACCCAATTCATGATTAGCTAAATAATGCCCTATAAAATACCAAAGTGTTATAACTTTTATCATCAAATAGCCAAGTCACAAACCAAAACATACTCATCAATAAAATTGCCATCGAAAATCAATACACATGACAATTATCATGATATCTAATATAGATTCCAACCACAACAATATGAAAACCAACCAAAATATCACCTAACCATTCTTCCAAGGCAAGTTACAACCTATCAACATTTCAGTTTATTCCATCATATACCTTACACACTCACATTCAAGTTTTCATTTATAAACCAAAAACAACCTTAACCATTTATCAATCAAACACATACATAACTTGTACAAACACAAAACATATATATATACTTTCATAAATACATATATACATATATTAAACACTCTTATTACATGCCACAAAACTAAATTATAATGGTTTCAAAGTCTACAAAAAAAGGATGGCTGGATAGCGTGATCTTCAAGCTGATTCTATCACCCGATTATGCAAAACAATATCTACAAGGAAAAAGGAAAACGACACGAATAAGCTTCAATATAGCTTAGTAAGTTCATAGGTTAAAAATAGTATACACATATGATCACATTTACAATTTAACAAAAATATCAACTAAACATAATTTTGTCATCACAACCATGCCAACAAGTAAAATTTTTATATACACCAGTTATAAAATCATTCAAACAGTACAATATTATTCAATACCAAGTCACGATATAAAATCGAAAAACATGAACATATTTGCAAATCATTCACAAGCATTATCTTCGAGTTTCAAATACATATCATTATATCATTTAACCATCAAGTTTCAGTCTGATGAATTATATTAATAGATACGGATATGCGGTTATCCACCTAAAACATGCCAAAATGCTCAACCGAGCTAATCCAATCAAGAACACGCCTAGGCACCAAGTGTCAAACCCGTAGTCTTTACATCCGCCCCTAGAAACACGTCAGAATCACTATAAATATAACTCGATAATCTGTAACAAATGTTGGATTCTGGTATACTTATTGTATAATAGCAAGTCAAATATCGTCACCTTATCACATATCAATCCTATACAGCATGCAAAATAACCTATTGGCATGCCAATTGCTTCCTATCCTATGTTCATCCGGGCACGATACATATACCAGTATAATAGTTCCCATTTAAATCCATTTTTCTCACCTCGTACCAATTGTAACTTCAAAAGTTACATTCACATCCAAAATATACATAATTTTAAAAAATGTTATCAAAATTCACAAAGCAATACCATATGAACTTACCAAGGCCAAACAACAAAGATAACAAAATTAGGGACTAGTCAACAATTTTCCCTTTTCCACGATTATCTACTAGTTCTTAACCTATACATTAATTTACTTCAATTTGTTGGCCTTAATTACATTGTAATATCTAATTTGATACATATGAATTCTTATTAACATTTTTCACAATTTCCCTAAAATTTTACACTTTGTTCAACTTAGTCCCTAAAATCGAAACAAACTTATTTTTCATAATTAAACCTTAAAACATAGTGTCGAATTAAATAACATCCCTATATAGTCCCTAAGTTTTGAATTTTATAGAATTTTCAAGCTAATTTCAACATTTTATCATTTTAGTTCTTAAACTCAAAACTAATCAAAATCAATTTACAAAATAGTCCTATTTTATCATCAAGCTTCAAACCAAAACATTAACAACTAAAAAGCTTCAAGAAAATAAATGGAAAGTTTTCTAAACTTTCAAAGTATTTCAAAATAGTCCCTGGGCTAACTAGATTAAGTTACGATGTTCTTAAACACATAAAAATTATAAGACACGAGCTCAATTTACATACCATGCAAGAGAAGAAAGCTTGGTCGATTCTCCCTAAAGTAATAATGGAGTTTTTGGTGGTAAAGAAAACAAAATAAAGAAGAAAGTGCTTGCGTCTTTTGTTTATGTTAACATAATTTCTTAATTACCAAAATACCCTTAAGTTAAAATTTTCAATTTCATTAATCCATAGGTTATAGCCATCCATTATCACTCCTATGGTCTAATTACAACATAAAACCTCATATATTTTTCTATTTAAGCTATATAATTAATAAAATAAATAACAAAATAATTTTTACGATATTGTCCTTTTTTCTTAATTAACTATCCAAACATCAAAATTATCGGACCAAAATTTAATACAAAATTCTAATAACCTCTTAAATATTAAATAAATAATATTTATAGACTCACACGTCAAAATTGTGGTCCCAAAACCATTGCTTTTGACGCCACTAAAAAAACGAGTTGTTACATGATTTGAAATGTTTGAATAGGTGAAGTTTTGTTGGATGACATGATACAATAGTTTGATGCCTATTTGAAATTTTGTGAGTATGATATGTACCACGATTCTTGTATTAATCTTATAGGTTGTTGTTTTGGCATTATAGTCAATGTTAGGTGATAGAAAATTTGGTATTTTATGGCATATAAGATATATGCATGGCTAGTTTCTAATTTGGTATGAAATGGATTATATCTTTGGTATTGATTCATGTATGTGATGGTGCCTTGAGGAATATTGGTTAGAAATAGGAAATGTTATGTTTTAGCATGATTATTGTGCATTTTGGACAAGTTTAAAGAGTGGTTATATGCATATTCATGACATAGATGAAGGTTTGGCTTGATAGCTTGCATATTAAGGTACATTTTTGGGTCACATGGTTTACCACACGGCTATGTGTCACACACAGGTTGTTGACATAGCTATGTGCAATTTGATTTTTGGTTACTTTCAAATCACACGGTCTCAAATTGTTATACGGCCTGATTACACGGCAGTGTGACTCTTGTTGTACACTTTTCCCATTCTTTTCTGAAATGTTTCAATTTTGTCCTTGATTATTTTCGGGTTGATTTTAGAGCTTTCGTAAGCTCGATTTAAGCTCGAAATCGTATGCAAAACATGTTTTTTTGAATAATTGAAATATGATGAATGTTTTGTTGACTTTTTGAATTAAATTGACGTGTTCCTATTTTGTTTATTACTGTAGCATCCTGTAATTCAATTTCGACGAATGAGACAAGAGAGGGTTGTTACAAAACGTGCTTAAAAAATTAAATCAATAAAAATATTAATTTTCAATTGATTTAATTTTTTCAATAGGTTAACAAACAATGCCTTAATTTCAAATTATGCAATTTAAAGGAATTAGTTGGCAGTGTGTCATGGTTTAATTATGTTATATTATATTTGGTCTATCTTAATTTACTTAATGTTTTGTATAATTTAGCATAATTAATAGAATTTAATTCTAAATTATTTGCATAAAATGTTTAAAATAGAAAAAAATTTGTTTAAATAACAATGATTTAATATAAGGGTAAATATTTGATATATTGGTAGTGTATTTTTTATTCGCATTAAAGATTGACACATGTATTTTTTTTTAAAATAATATTTATTTTTTTTAATATTTTATTATACCCCTATAGGCCACTTTTCAACCCTCTGACTCTCCTTATGGAGTCTAAAAAATCCATTGGCAGTCTACCAAATAATTTCACTTAATATAATTAAGATTAGTTTTTTATTAATAATTTAAATTTTAGAGTAAAAATTTTAGCTTTTAATAAAATTTTAAGGCAAACTTATATAATGTTAAAAATACCTCTTTAGTTCCTCTCAGTTTTGATATGAGGAAATTGGTCTTTCTAAAAAATCCGAAGCAATTTAATTCTTGTCAATTTTGAAAGTGAGAAATTAAGAACGATTAGTATTAATGTTAATGTTTTCTGTCAATTGTATGCAACTTTGTTTGGTTTAATAACAAATTTCGCTCTTAAAGTTTAGGCATTCTGTCAATATGGTTCCGACTTAACAAATTTAGCTAGCAGCATTTGTGTAAATTTGTAAATGTTGAGACTTAATTTGTTAATTTTTTTTTTGAATCAAGACCAAATTAACAAAACATGTAAACATTAAGAGATAAATTTGTTGTTATACTAATTAAAATTATGTACAATTGACAAAAGATCTTAACACCGTGATTAATTGTCTTTAATTGCTCACTTTTAAAATTGACAGAGATTAAATTACTCTAATTTTTTTTTGGAAAAGACCAATTTACTCAATTTTAAAATTGAGAGAAAGTGGAGAAGTTTTTTACCCTTATATAATAGTTATGATGATGCATTCAAAACAATAATCAATGCATTAAAATTAAGTTAATAAAAAATAAAACAACTAGAAAACTTATATTTAATGCCACAATCATCAACAACTGAATCACATCAACTTTTTATTTTCACTCATTATCACATTTTTTTATATTTTATGCACATAAATAAGTGTATATTCATTAATACAATTCAAATTTAGTAAATCAATAGTTTTTTATTATTAAAAATCAATAATTGATAAAATTGCATTATGCAAATCATAGTTCATATATTTGTAATATTTTTTTTAAAATTTAAACTTTCTTTAAAGTATTTGAGATATTGGTGGATAATTAACTTTAATAAATTTAAATTAAGATTCGTCTTGATCTTTGTAAAGATTGGTTTATGGTGAGAAGTCACCCAAGTCAAAATTGTTTTTTGAGGTTTCAGTTTGTAAACTAATATATAAGAGAACAACAAATGGTTCGTTGATAAGATAAAAAATATTGAAAATTGTTATAAATATTTATTATTATAAAGTAGATATTTGTTAGGATAAGAAGTTTGATGGACTTTAGAACTTTAACGTTCATTAAGAGTAGAGTTTTATTTATTTATATTTTTTATGTTTATAAATATAGACTTCAGAGAAGTATTGTAAATATTCAATTGATGAATGAAATTCATATGGTTCTCTTTGTTCTTGTATTTCTCTTCTTTTTTTATTCTTCTTCCAAAGGTGTCTCAGGGGCCCTTGCTTTAGGCCCCGAAAAGTATAGGCCTTATATATACTGAAAGTTGAACCAAATTTATGTACTTTTATTTATATCTTCCATATCATCAAAAGAGAAAAAAAATTACTTTGCACTAGTATTGCTTTACAATTTTTCACACTTACCCTTTAGAACTTGACAACTCTTGTAAACATTAGAACTTAACAAATCTAGGCCTAACAGTAACAAACTGTTAGAAGCCAAAAAGCCAACATTAAAAGAAGAAAGCTTGTGATAAGGTTTTGGAAAGTGATTTTTTATGGACTCCTAATTAAAAGTTATCTACCATAACTAAACCAATCAAATAACATATTTTCTTCTTGTGCCCTGTATTTTAATTCTCCCATTCTCGTAAAAATTCTTAGCTTTGTCAAAGTTTTTAGTGATTCTTGGCCTCTTGAATTGAAACTGTCTCATACTTTTGTCGAGAATCGAGATTGAAGGATATCTTTTTTGAATTTCGAAGGTGGTTATTGGTAATTGACTTCTAATCAGGTCATATCATTATAACTTTGAAAGTTATATTACTAGTTTATGTTTTATCTAATTAGAATTATTGGTTTCTTTGAACGTATTTTTTTTCTATATAATCAGTATTATTTTTATATTAGTCCTTTAATCAGTATTATTTAGATTTCAACTAAAAAATATGAATCTAATTATTCAAAACTAAAAAAAAAGAGTGAAAATTTGAAGCATTAATAAAATCAAAGAATGGAGCTTTTAACAAAAGAAAATAGTTAGTTTATTCCCAATACTTGGACAAAGCATTTTGTTTTTGTTGTAAATTGTTTAATGTTATGCCTAGCACAAATAAACTAGCTAGTGAAGGTAATAATGATTGGATAAATCTTAATATAAAGCTTATGTTGAAAACTATGAATGGAAATTGAGTGCCAAGGGAGTGTTCACTCTTTTACCACTTGAGTTGTTTGAGACAAATTCCATATTTGAGATGTTGACAATTTATTAAACGATATTTATGGGTTGTGCTAAGTATACAAATGATATCTAGCCCATCAATGAAGACCATATCACTTGGGGAAACATATTTTGGAGATTCGATTGAATCGAATCACCCTACTTAATCCCTTAATCATGGATATTGGATTGAATTCGAACACTGATTACTTAACTACCAAGAGTCCATGTTTACCTTGTACTTTATTATTATGTTGTATTTAGTTTATTCTTTTGCTATTTAATAGGGATTGATATATGTTAGCTTTTATTTTCAAATGTTTTGACATAACAAGTTTAACTCTGAATTACCTTAATCAAATTTGCATAAATTATTTCAATCACATTCAAATATATTTTAAAGTATTACAAACTCAAAAATACAATTTTTTTATTAACTTAAATTTTTATACGAAATTTTTTTAGTACCCGCAAGTCCTTTAAAATGTTTCTAAGCCTTATTTTTCAACTTTCCTAGCATTATCTCGAGATAAATAAAGTCTTTTCTCGAGACAAAAAGGCTTGTGTCTTGAGACAAACAAACATTGAACCTAAAATTCCTTCAAAGGTTGATTGTGCCCTGGCATGCGTTCACTGAGGCTATGAATCAACAAAATTATCTCTAAATATCTAGTGGTATATTGTAAATGTGACAGGTCGAGTTGTAATATTTAAAGTGTTACAATGGAACTGTAACGCCCCAAAATTTTAATTTTGGGTATTGTGAATGTGTGACACAAAGTATATGTCTGCTTTAGTGGTTATGTGTTCTGGGTGTGTTTGGGAGGTCCCAAGTTTAAGCCAGGACTTGGGAAAATTTTGGTATTTTAAAGTAAAAGTTGGCAAATAATTAACCGAATGGGCCTGCTAGTCTGGTGGATAAGCGCAGTGTTGGTGTGAAGGAGATCTTGTTTTCGACTCTTGGTGTGGACATTATTTTTGCTCGTGCGTCCAGAAGAGTTTAAGATGAACTAAAAACCTGAGTAGTGGATTTAGTGGGGAGTTTGATGGAGAGAAATAAGGGATTGGGGTGGTTATCAAATATTCTGTTCATTTTTTTCCCTTTTTTTTACTTTCCCCAAAATCCCTCCACCCTCTTGTCGTTTTTCTCTTCATTGCTGCCGAATTTCTGCTCTTTTTCACCCTTCATCTTCTTGATTTTTCTTTTCCCATTCTGCCTCATGTCGCTCCATGTTTTTCTATGATTTTTCGGGGAGGATTCAAGGGCTTGTAATCACCAATTGGAGTCTTAGTTTGTGTGGGAATTACTGTTCATCGGTTGAATGTAAGGTTTAGTCACTTATGGGTTAAAACTTCAATACGAGTTCGATTTGGGATCATGTTATGTGAGATTAAATTAAAGTTACTTGTTCAATTATATGATTTGGAGTGCTCGGGGACTATTTTATCATGAAACAGAACCAGGTGTGTACCCGAAACGCAGAAAATGAGACTCGGCGAAAAGCTGATATTGCTTGCTATTTGGACAGCAGCAGTAGGCTGACTTTCAAAAATCACCATAAATTGTGGAAATCGAATTAGAGGATGAAAAAAATATAGAATTAAATATTATTGAGTCTAGTTTCTCATAGAAGAAACAATGTAAGTAAAGGAATTGTAAATCGTGAGATATAATAAGTTTTGTGAGACAAGGTCAGAAGGAATTAGGGTTTCCCTATTCTGGCTTTGGAAAATCATCAAAAATTGGAGAAAAATAATTAGGGGTTAAAAATTACATGTTTAAATTATTAATGAGTCTATTTTCAATAGAAATAAATGGTAACATCATCCAAATTTTTTTACTAAGAGATAATTATTTTTTAGCAAAGAAAGGTCGAAGCTATCAGACAACAGAATAGGGGTAAGATTGAAGATTTTACTGTACTTATTGGCTAAATAAAAAATTCTGAAAATTTTATGGTAGAAATTTATTTGAGTCTAGTTTCAAATACATTAAGCGAACCTTAATTTTGAATTTTTTAACTCAAGATATAAATAATTTAGTAACAGTGACTCAAGTAGACAGCTTTGAAGGAACATATAAGTAAATAGTAAAAACATATATGAATATTTAGCTAGCACGGGTTACATTAAAAATGGACAATGCGGCCAAGGCCAATCTGGGCCGAGTGGGCCATACGGGTAGACCACATGGGCGTCTGAGCCCATTTTCACTGAATTGATTGCTAAGGTTGCACGGGTCGCCCTAGTCGACTGTGAACCTACCGTAGGGTCGATAAGCATCACTTAGACCCCTAATTGTACAAACTGACTGTTTGATTGATATATGTGTTGAGCATGATGATAGTATCCTTGTATACTGAACTGGTTATATGTATTGATGTCCTGAGATAGCATGTCATGACTTGTATGTTGCCTTACATGGGGTTGGGTTAATTATATGGGGGTTGTTATTTGGAGGAACTGTACTGAAAGACTCTTAAGCCTAACATACTGGCAGCTCAGCTGCAAATTACTGTTTTGTGCCGTATTCGGTACTACCTGGAGTGTAGGGATGGGTGGGTTGATTTGATCCCCACATGGAGTGTGGGGTTGGACGGAGATGGTGTGTAGAGGCTAGCTAGGTAGGACTTTATTATTGAATACTGCGTGACTGCTACTGATACTGTGATGGGCTAAGGCCCTACTGCATATTTGATACTGTACTGAGGTGGGCTAAGGCCTAAACTGTTACTGATGCTGAAAAAGGGCTTAGGCCTAGGACTGCATTAATTGTGCACTGTGATTTGCTATTGTTTGTTTTTTGTGGGATTACACATTGAGTTTTCATAAAATCACCCCTTTTGTTTAAATGTGCACAGGTAATTTCTAGCTCTAGACGAATCGGTGCAGTGAAGGACTCGAAGGTGACCACGGTTTTAGACTTTCATGGTTTTTAGCCCATATTTACGATAATTGGTTTTATTTCTATTTTATTTTTATTGGCTAAGTTTTTGGGTTGTAATTGGACTTTCGGACTTTGGTTTTGGGTTTTAATTATCTTTACCTTTTGATTACAATTGCTAGTAGTAAGAAACCTCAGTTTTTAAAAGAAACAAATGTTTTTCTTAAACGCACAATTGTTTAACCTGTTTTAAAAGCTTCCACAAACGAATAACATTTTGAAATTATCGATTAAAAGAGCAAAACAAATTTTGGAACTAATAAGATATTAAGATAAGGAATTCAATGGAAATGGTTTTAATACGTCGACACAGTTTTCAAGCACCCTATCATGTGACATCGCTAGATCCAGCCAAAACGTCTGGGCCGAGTTTGGGGTGTTACATTTAGTGGTATCAGAGCCAGGTTAAAAAACTCGACTATGGATTATAGGTTTTAAACTTGGTTTTTGAATGATTGTTTTTTAAATGATTTGAAATATTTCTACTGAGTATATGGTGTACCGAGTCTCCGGCGCCAATCTTGTAAGTGTTCTGAAACTGATATATGTTATGATATTCTGAAACTACTGTAGGTAGTATACTGTGAAAACACTCTAGATAGTGTATATTGAGACTGTAGAAAAACTGATAGAGATTGCGATTTACGAAAATGAACTCTGAATAACCGATATTGTTTTACATAAATATTTGTTAATAAAAACTAAAACTGTAACTGATTTATAAAACTTATAATATCAGATAAATCTGATTAGATATGAGCACACGAGGTATCCATGAACGGGGTACTAGAGGCTAAGGTAAAGGCCGTAGAGGGGCTCGAGCTGAGCCTTCATCATCGGGCAGCCTGCCAAATTCGGATACGAGTGAGACGCCAGTGTCGTTCGCTACTGAGACTGGGTCTCAAGATCACATTACTGGGGACGATGCATTGTCCCAAGCTATTCTAAGAATTTTGGAGAGGGTCGCTGAGCCCAATACTGGATTTGGGGGCTGAGGTTCGGTTACAGAACGACTCCGGTTCAATAGAGCTGAACTCTTCATGGGTGTCATTGGGGTTGCCCCTAATGTGGCCGAGTACTAAATTGAGGCCACGTATAGGATCATGGATGATCTAGATTGCACCCTTAAGTAGAAATTAAAGGTTGCAGTCTCGCTACTGGGCGGAAGGAGGCTTATCAGTGGTGGTTGACCATTGAGGAGGGCACTCAGCCCGAACATCTGACCTGAGAGTTCTTTATGACCGCCTTCCAGAGGAAATATTTTGGAGCTAGTTATGTGGATGTATGTAGGAGGGAGTTTCTAAATCTTACACAGGGAGATCGATCAGTGGCTGAGTATGAGGCCGAGTTTCTAAGACTGAGCTACTATGCGCGAGGTATGGCGGTATCTGAGTTTGAGCAATGTGTCCGCTTTGAGGATGGCCTCAGAGATAATTTGAAAGTTCTGATAGCCCTGTAGAGGGAGTGAGATCTTTCAGCCCTGGTCGAGAAGGCGAAAATCACCGAGAAGGATATGGAGGTAGTCATGATTGGAGAACGTCGAAACTACTTGTCTAATGTGATCTCTACATTGGTGGCGGAGAAGTTGGTTTGTAAGGGATGTGTGGCATTCTTGGCCTATGTAAGTGTTTCAGATTCTGGGGACTCTACAGTTAAGTATATCAGAATGGTAAATAATGTTTCGGACATCTTTCTTGAGGAGCTACTGGGTTTACCTTCGAATAATGAAGTGGAGTTTAGGATAGAGCTCCTTCCTGGTATAGCTCCGGTGTCTATCACCTCTACCAAATGGCACTAAATGAGCTTACAAAGCTTAAGGCTCAGATTTAGGAATTATTGGATCGTGGGTTCATTCACCTTAGTATGTCTCCGTGGGGAGCACCGGTATTGTTTGTAATGAAGAAGAATGGATCCATGCGGATGTACATCGACTATCGGTAACTGAACAAGATGACCATTAAGAATAATTACCCCTTACCGAGGATAGATGATCTGTTTGACCAGTTTCAATGAGCTTCAATTTTCTCCAAGATTGACCTTCGATCTAGGTATCATCAATTAAGGGTTAAGGAGGTTGATGTTCATAAGACGGTGTTTAAAACTCGTTATGGTCATTATGAGTTCCTAGTAATGCGATTCGGACAGACTCATGCACCTGCAGCTTTAATGTTTGTTAGTGATGTATGTTCACTCGTTATGGTCATTACGACTACCTGTATTAACTGAGGCCCCTGATCTGATACAACCGGAGCCTAAAAAGAAGTTCACTATTTATAGTGATTCATCACATGTCGGTTAGGGATGTATGTTGATACAGGATGGTAAGGTGGTAGCCTATGCATCTAGTCAACTTAAAACCTATGGGGCAAATTATTCGACGCATGACTTGGAGTTGGCCGCTGTGGTATTCACACTGAAAATCCGGAGGCATTATTTGAATGGTGAGAAGTGTATCATCTAGACTGATCATAAAAGCCTCAAGTATCTCCTCACTCAGAAAAAACTTAATCTTAGGCAGCGCAGATGGATTGAGCTGCTTAAAGACTATGACTGTACCATTGAGTACCACATTGGTAAGGCCAATGTGGTGGCTGATGCATTGAGCTTTAGGTTTATGACTGATTTGAGGGTGATATTTGCTCGCCTAAGTTTATTTAATGATGGTAGTTTATTAGCCGAGCTTCAAGTTCAACCGTCATGGATTGAGCAGATTAAGGGTAAGAAGTTCGAGGTTGAGTCGTTGGGTCTTCGATTTCGGCAGATTGAGAGTGGTAGTACTATGGATTTTAGACTAAACAGTTAAGGGGTACTCTGTTTCCGTGAGAGAATCTGTGTTCCGAATGATACTGATTTGAGAGAGGCCATACTAAGAGAGGCGCATAGTAGCTTTTATGCTATGCATCCTGGCAAAAATAAGATGTACCAAGACCTCCGTAAGTTATATTGGTGGCCAGGGTTGAAACGTAAGGTTACTGATTTTGTAGGCAGATGTCTGACTTGCCAGCAGGTTAAGGCTAAGCATCAGTTACCTTCGGGTTTGCTGCAGTTGGTTAAGATTCCTCTTTGGAAATAAGAGCGCGTAACTATGGATTTCATTAATGGGTTGCCTCTAACACCCACTAAGAAGGATTCAATATGGGTCATCGTGGATCGATTGACCAAGTTTGCCCACTTTATACCGGTTTATATTGATTATTCTCTACAAAAGCTGGCGAAGCTTTATATTTTTGAGATAGTGAGACTGTATGGAGTACTGGTTTCGATCACCTCTAATAGGGATCCTCGTTTTGCGTCTCGATTTTGGAGGAACTTACATGAGACTCTGGGTTCAAGGTTAGACTTCAGTACTGCATTCCATCCTCAGACTGATGGTCAGTCTGAGAAGGTGATTTAGAAACTGGAGGACATGTTGAGGCACTACCGCTCTGATCCTACTAATATTGTTCCTGCTAAAGAGGTCAAGATTAGGCCATATTTGACCTTTGAGGAAGAGCCAGTTCAGATTCTGGATCGCGACGTAAGGTTCTGAGAAGGAAATTCATTCCACTGGTAAAGGTTCTATGGCGTAATCATAGCACTGAGGAGGCCAAATGAGAGCCTGAGGATGCAATGTGTCTGTAGTGTCCTCATCTGTTCTGATCAGGTAAATTTTGAGGACGAAATTTTTTTTAGGGGTAGAATTGTAACAACTTAAAATTTTAAATTTGGGTATTGTGAATGTGTGACACAAAAAATCTATCTGCTTTAATGATTATGTGTTTTGGGTGTGTTTGGGAAGTCTCATGTTCAAGCCAGGACTTGGGCAAATTTTGGTATTTTTATGAATCAGCCATATCTTTGGTCAATAGGATTTTAAGTAAAATTTGGCAAATGATTAACAGAATGAGCTTGCTAGTCTAGTGGATAACTAGAGTGTTGGTGTGAAGGAGGTCCTTTGTTCGAATCTTGGCATGGACATTATTTTTGCTCGTGCGTCCAGGAGAGTTTGAGATGGACTAAAAATATGAATAGTGGATTTAGTGGGGAGTTTGATGGAGAGAAATAAGGGATTGGGTGGTTATCAAATATTCTGTTCATCTTTTTTTTCCTTTTTTTTATTTTCCCCAAGATCTCTCCACCCTCTTGTCGTTTTTCTCTTTATTGCTGTCGAATTTTTGCTCTCTTTCACCCTTCATCTTCTTGATTTTTCTTTTCCCACTCTGCCTTGTGTCACTCCATGTTTTTCTGCGATCATTCAGAGAGGATTCAAGGGCTCGTAATCACCAATCAGAGTCTTAGTTTTTGTGGGAATTACTGTTCATCGGATGAAGGTAAGGTTTAGTCGCTTATAGGTTAAAAACTCGATACGAGTTCGATTTAGGATCACGTTATGTGAGATTAAATTAGATTTATTTGTTCAATTATAGGATTTGGAGTGCTCGGGGACTATTTTAGCATCAAACAAAACCAGGTGTGTACCCGAAACACAGAAAATGAGATTCGGCGAAAAGCCAAAATTGCTTGCTGTTTGGATAGTAGTAGTAGGATAACTTTGAAAAATCACCATAAATTGTCGAAATCAAATTAGAGGATGAAAAAAATATGGAATTAAATCTTATTGAGTTTAGTTTCTCATAGAAGAAACGGTGTAAGTAATGGAATTGTAAATCGTGAGATATAATAAGGTTTGTGAGACAATGTCAGAATGAATTCGAGTTTCCCTATTCTGGCTTTGAAAAATCATCAAAAATTGGAGAAAACTAATTAGGGGTTAAAATTTACATGTTTAAATTAGTAATGATTCTATTTCCAATAGAAACAAATGGTAATATCATCCAGATTTTTTACTAAGGGATAATTAATTTTTATCAAAGAAATGTCGAAGCTATCAAACAGCAGAAAAGGGGTACGATTGAAGATTTTACTGGACTTATTATCTGAACAAAAATTTCTAAAAATTTTATGGTATAAAGGTATTTGAGTCTAGTTTCAAAGACATCAAGCAAACCTTAATTTGGAATTCTGTAGCCCAAGATATAAATAATTTAGCAAGAGTGACTTAAGTAGACAGCTTTGAAAGAACATATAAGTAAATAGTGAAAACATATATGAAAATTTAGCTAGCATGGTTACATGAAAAATTAACTACGCGGCTAGGGCCAATCTAGGCCGAGTGGGCAACACGGGCAGACCATATGGGCGTGTGAGCTCATTTTTACTAAATTGATTACTAAGGTTGCACGGGTTGCCCAAGTCGACTGTGAACCTACTGTAGGGTCGGTAAGCATCACTTAGACCTCTAATTGTACAAACTAACTGTTTGATTTATATATGTGTTGAGCATGATGATAGTATGCTTGTATACTGAACTGGTTATATGTACTTATGTCCTAAGATAGCATGCCATGACTTGTATGTTGCATTGCATTGAGTTGGGTTAATTATATGGGGGTTGTTATTTGGAGGAAATGTACTGAAAGGCTCTTAAGCCTAACATACTGGCAGCTCAGCTGCAAATTACTGTTTTGTGCCGCATTCGGTAGGACTTTGTTACTAAATACTGCATTACTGATACTGATACTATGATGGGCTAAGGCCCTACTGCATATTTGACACTATACTGAGATGGGATAAGGCCCAAACTGTTACTGATACTAAAAAAGAGGCTTAGGCCCAGGACTGCTTTAACTGTGCACTGTGATTTGCTATTGTTTTTTTTTTCTGTAGGATTACACACTGAGTTTTCATAAACTCACCCCTTTTGTTTAAATGTGCACAGGTAATCCCCAGATCTAGACAGATCGGTGCGGCGGAGAACTCGACGATGACCACGGTTTTGGATTTTCATGGTTTTTAACCCATATTTACGATAATTATTTTTTTTCTATTCTATTTTCAGTGGCTCAATTTTTGGGTTGTAATTGGACTTTCGGATTTTAGTTTTGGGTTTTAATTATCTTTACCTTATGGATTACAACTGCTAGTAGTAGGAAACCTCGGTTTTCAAAAGAAACAAATGTTTTTCCTAAATGCACGATTGTTTAATCTGTTTTAAAAGCTTCCGCAAATGAATAACGTTTTGAGACTATCGATTAAATGAGCAAAATAATTTTGGAACTAATAAGATATTAAGATAAGGAATTCAATGGAAATGGTTTTAACGCGTCGACACGATTTTCAAACACCCTATCATGTGACATCACTAGATTCGGTCATAATGTCTGGGCCAAGTTTAGAGTGTTACAGGAACACTCGAGTATTCCAAGGATCAAACCTAAAAGAGTTCGAGGACAAAGTGATTCCTAAGCAACAAGCATGCAAATAAGAACCAAATTGAAAAACATACAAAATTACACAATTAACAATTCAGGACACTTAAGCGGTTGGTTGACTTTCATGTTGTTGATTAGTCTTTGGATTAGGGATATAAAAGACTTAAACTTCTAATTGGCTCAAATTTACCTCTCGGTCACTATTTTACCAAATTAGATGATTTAGTTCGGTTTACCTTTTAACCTCACCAAACTAAACCGAGACAACCAAATTGGTGCTTAATAGGATCCTTTTGGTCTCACCTATCTAAATATTCACATAGAGGAATCAATTTTAAGTTTTGAAGTTTATTCGATTTAGTCTAATTTTACGATTTAGTCCTTGTATCCAAAACTAACTAACCACCATAAATTTAGTTACCAACCATCATTTCCATGCATACAAACACCCAACACATACTCAAATCATACATAAAAATAAGCACAAGAGTAGGATTAAGAAAAACTTAGAAATTTCTTGATGGATGCTTGAAGAAGATGATGAAAACAACAATGGAGGTAGTAAATAAAAATAAAGTGAAGATTTTTAGACTTTGGAAAGGAAATAAGACTAAAATATATTGAAGGATTTGGATGAAAATAAAAATACAAAGCAAATTTAAAGTACCAAAGTGCAATTAATCGTAGAGCTACACTAGAAGCTAACTAAACTATCAACTAAAACCAACTAAAAAAAAACTATGAACTAAAACCCTAAAAAATAAGGAAAAAATAAATACTAAGCTTAAAGGATGAAAGAAAAGGTGGCTCCTTTAAAGTTATAAGCCACAAGTGCCTTTTAACAGCTAAATACAATTCCAAATTTTAGACAAAACTGCCTCCAAAAGTTGTGTTCTGACTTGGGTTGAAGTTGGACAAAAAAGTACCCCTACAACTATTTTGCTCCTCATCAGGCAATAATGTTGCGACACCTAGACTTCAGTATCATAGCACCCTAGACAGTAGCGCACCCGTGGTTGTGGGAGGTCTTGGTGTCGTGACATCCTACCCCTGGTGTCGCAACATCCCTAATGTTGGCTCCAATTTCTTCATTTCAACACCTCTAGGGATATCACGACTTCAGAGGCTTGGTATCGAGATGTTGGCTCGGTGTCGTAACTATTGGGTCTGGTAAGTTTTTGAATATATTGGTCAATAAAACAAATTCATTTTTTATGATTAATATACTTTGTATTATTATCTTCAAATGGTTTTTGCATGCAAAGCAAAATGGAAGCAAATGGTGCTCATTGGTTGTCTAATGTTTAACTAATACTAAGTAGTATTATGTGGTCGGATCGTACTACAAGAAGACAACTTGTATTAGTAGACGAACCTAAACATATCTTTAGTCTAATAAAAAATAAGCAAAATGATTGAAAGACTAATATGTCGTCTATCGAGTCCAATTGAGGAGAAGCCTTGTCTTAGGCATCGGAGCGGACAACTCCCAGAAGATAGAGACAGAGATGTGACTGACTGGACTGACAATACATTGGACAAGATCCAAGCAGAATAGATCCTGAATCTGTTTATGTATTTATTCACTTGTGACGTTCATAGTGTGACATACCTAAATCCTGAGTGGATGGCAGACTATTTATGTGTGATTCGTACACTTTAATGTAAGTAAAAGCGTGATTTCAAATAGATAAGGAACCAAAAGCTGGTGCGTTGGGTGTATGACTTTTGTAGTATGTAGCATCATTTATAACAGTGGAATTCATAACTCAAAACATGGGTAAATGATATCCTCTCATTGGAATTACATGGTTGATGAAAAGTAAACGTGGCCACGGGTAGTCCGTTTTTGTGATGGATGACTTGATCACTAATTGATAGTGATTGACTTTTCATGAAAGAAGATGTAATGATTACCATGAGATACAATAGGATCATATTGAGAGAGAGGATATTACCCTAAAGAGATCAATGATATTTTATGAGGGTGACACACTTATGACAAGGTCATTATATGAGTACTAAGTAGTTGCTTTTTATTGGTATGTCGTTGAGGAGAGCTCAATCATGATACTATAGTGGAATGACTTCATAACTAAATGAGTTTATAATTAATAGGAGAAATGTCGGAACTTATCATTTAAGCCTCAACTACATAGGTCCAATCGGTCTATCCGCTAGATTGTTGAAACCAGAAATGAATTGTGTGTTTGAATAAAATAAACGAAATGAATAGAAAAAGAGAAATGGGAAACATTTAGGAATGGTTATGGTTTTCTCCAAAATGGAGAAATCAAATCATTTTGAAATGAATGTAGGTTTCCAAAGAATAGAAATGAAAATGAAAATTTGCAATCTTATATAAGATTACTTAAAAATGATAGAAGAATGAATTTATGTTTTTGGACTGTTTTAAAGCCCAAAAATGAAAATAAACCATTCGGTCATAGTGAACGTGTTGAGTTATGACATATTGAATGAATTTTCCCAAAATTTTACCGGGGTAAAATCGTAAAAAATTTATCGGCAATGAAATCGTCAAAATTTTACTGGAGTAAAATTGGGATGAAAAAATTATTTAATATGTAAATTTTAAAGTTTATTTTTAGAAATAAAAAAAATTGAATTAGGTTGTATCACATTACAGAGTACTGGGTAAGAAAGGACCAAGAAGTACTCGAAATTGGACTCGATGTGAGAGAGGCCTAAAACCTCTCATATAACATGAAGGGGGCGGCAACCCTAGTAGAAATACAAGGGTGAGTCATTCACCTCTCATATAACATGAAGGGGGCGGCAACCCTAGTAGAAATACAAGGGTGAGTCATTCACCCCTCTCCTACTCTAAGTAGGATGTTGTTTTTACAATTCTACAAGAGTTCTACCTTCTCTTCCTATAAATAGATGCCACCAGTAGAGTTATTAACACAACTTTTGCGATATTGTTATTCTGCCAAAAAATAGAGAAAATTTATTCTCAACTTATAAACATATTTTTCAGAATAACAATTTTACCGGTTTCTTTTAGAGAAGAGAGAATTTATGTTTTCACCCCAAAAGGAAAACAATTTGGTTGAATTGGTTTGAGCTCACACTCGAAACAGTTTGTGGTACGAGAATAGTAGAGAAGATCATTTGGTTGAAAGCTGAAAAAATCAAGGATCCACTTATCCGAAAACACAAGTATGATTCCAGTCTAAGGTTTATTATTATAAATATCACAAACTGAGTCGATTTTCAAAATATTATTTTTTGCTGTGCAAGAAAACCATTTTCAAACTAGATTTTTTTCCAATAGTGACATCCTACCCTCAGTGTTGTGAATCTCTCGACAGTATGTTCTATGTTTATTTTGCATTGAATTTTTGCATCCTCAAGGTGAAAGGGCTCGATGTCGTGACATACCTATCATCAGTGTCTTGACACCCACTCTCAATTTTATTTATAATTTTTATGATGATTTGCTCAAGGTTTTGGGTAGAAAACCTTAAGAGGAAGTGGTATTATCTTGTCTATTGAAAAAATAAACTATAAGGTTAAACCTTATACTTGAAAGGTTCAAATTTGTGAATTTGAGAAATCCTTAGTTGTGGTAAACTAAGGTTGTGAAGGTAGGCAATTGGGGTTAAACCATCATAAATTCTTGCGTCTCTATTAATGATAAGGAATTGGAGCGGAAGAAGTGGAAGAAGAATCGAATTCAAGTTGTTTGACTCGAAAAAGAAAGATTTGGATTTGACCTAAAAGAAGAAATAAACAAATTTAGAAATTAAATAAAACAAAACACTAAAGAAGAAATTTAAAAACTAAGAATAAATATTCAAAATAATAAATAAATAGACAAAATTTAAAAGTGGAAGATGGAACGAGTAAACCGATGGATAGAAGGATAAACATCCAATTGAACCCTCTGAGATATAAATCCTGACAAACTCAATTAATGACTCTAATCAACCCTCCATGAAATAGTCATTGGTAAATTTAAGGGTGAAGAATGAATTATCACGACTCCTTGAAGAAAATCGAGAAGAACACTACTTCTAAAAATCACAAGAAAGAAATCTTGCACAAATGAACTAACTCCTAGAGTTGAAAACTTTATTAATGAAAAAAAATTGTCCTCTTAATAAACAATGAAGAAGCCTTTATATAGGCTAGCTAAGTACATCCAAATAAAACTCTAAAGTATACTGAAACTCTGATTAATCTAAACAAGAAGTAGTTTTAATCTAAACTTTATTGTTTGACTAAGAAATATAAAACTCCTAAACAACTTAAAATACTTAAACGATATCCAAAACTCGGAATAATAAATAATAAAATAATAAATAATAAATACAATATTGAACTCATATATAATAAAAATTAAGCTTAAAAACCAACTCCAATATGATTTAAACTCGAATTAAAAGCCCGAAACTCATAATATCCGTAATAATCCTGTTCAGAAATTCTGGTCATGCAATCTTCACTAAAACGGTCATAACTTAAGCTCCCAAACTCAAAATCAAGTGATTCAAAGTGCGTCTCGAAGCTAAGATATAGATATTGAAACGCCATGAAGACATCTAAACTTAGAAATGCATGGATCCCATAAAAAAAGTCGTTGCAAGTTTGCTGATTTCCCAAACTTAAAAATTTGCAGCTTCGGTGAATGAAAATTAATAAATTTTACCACATCCGTGCATATATCATTCCCCCTTTCCTGAAAAAGATTCATCCTAAAATCTTGTTTTTGGTTGAATAAGAAAGAATCTTTATCATAGGTGGAATGGTCTAACAGAGCTCATGGCAAAGGATTAACAAATTCCTGAAAAAATTAAACAAGTCCACTAGACAAATTCAAGTTAAGGTTAGTGAAAATATAATTATTCTTCTCTTTTGGATTGGTTCTCTCTATCTTTATATTCTCTTTTTCAGTGTGAATTGAACTTTCTGATTTTACCTCATAGAAATGTTCACTCACCAAAGTTGGACAATCAAATTGACTTTTATCGCTCAAAGTCTCTTCTCTCTTAGTCTTTTTCCATGAATCATCCTCATTTCCCTTTAACCCCTCACAAAAATTTTGAGCATTGAATTCATCATAACATAAATCTATATGAGGAGAATAAATGTCTAACCCATCCAAATTTGTATACTCTAGGAAACAATTCTTACTATCAACTTTTTCCTGATTCACAAATTTCACTATCACTATCATCATAGTTTGCACTATTACAATCATCATAGTTCACATTATTACAATCAACTTCTTCAACATCAACTTTGAAATAAGGTGTAATGTAAGATCTAGACTCAACAATAGGCATAAAATCACATTTACTGTCTTTACAAACGGTGTCACTCGAAGTTTCTTACTCATTTCTATCATCATCGTCAATGATAGTCATTGGTAAATTAAAGGGTGAAGAATGGATTCTCATGACTCCTTAAAGAAAATCGAGAAGAAAATTACTTCTAAAAATGACAAGAAAGAAATCTTACACAAAGAAACTAACTCCAAGAGTTGAAAACTTTGTTAATGAAAACAAATTGTCCTCTTAATGAACAATGAAGAAGCATTTATTGGCTAGCTAAGTACATTCAAATAAAACTCTAAAGTATACTGAAACTCTAATTAATCTAAATAAGAAGTAGTAAAAGGTTCTTCTAACTCACATAATGAGGCAAGAAGAATAGCTAAAAATAGCTAAAGAAAAATAATAAGGAAAAAAAAGAGATAGAATTGAACAACCATACAAGCATTTTTTGTGCATTGCATACGACTTTACAATGGAATTCTCTTTTTTCTTTCATTGGAAAAAGAAAAAGAGAAAATATAAAGAGCGTCTATTAGACCCAGATCACTAAATAATCCAATTACCACCCCTTTTTTTTCTGGAAAAGTTCAAAAATACTATGATGGCTCCGTTGCTTTATATATTTATTTTGTCTGTGATTCAGCAATCCCAGAGTTTCTTTTGTTTTTTTGAAAAAAAAAGAAGGAAAAAATAGTCTTTTTTTTGTACTCTTTTATTTTATAACATAAATATTGTTATAAATATTGTTAATATCCTCTAATGTGAAAAGAAAAAAAAGTTTGTGACACTAAGATGGGCCCACGACAACTACTCCTAAACAACTTAAAATACTTAAACAATATCCAAAATTCGAAATAAATAAATAATAAGATAATAAAACCTAATAAATACAATATTGGATTCATATATAATAAAAATTAAGCTTAAAAACCAAACTCAATATGATTTAAACTCGAACTAAAAGATTGAAACTCATAATTTTCGTAAAAATCTCGTCCAAAAATTCTGCTTGTGCAGTCTCCACTAAAACAATTATAACTTGAGCTCCCGAACTCAAAATTGAGTGATTCAAAGTGCGCCCTGAAGTTCAACGATAGACCTTCGAACGCCATGAGACATCTAGATCAAAAAATGCTTGGACCCCATCCAAAAATTCATCACAAGTCTGATGATTTCCCAAACTTAAAAATTGATAGTTTCGGTGAATGAAATTTAATAAATTTCTCACCATCCATGCATGTATAAGTTATTTGCCATATTTTCTTTAAATTTTTAAAATACCAATTCACCCTCTTTCTTGGTGTATATTGAGTTTAGAAATTGATATCAGAGCTAGAACTCTAGAGATGATATTACTACCAAGAGAAAAGATCCACAAGAAGCTCAAGATGGAAGCAAGAAATTGAGAAATTTGTTTAATGGCCTTGGAGCAAATTTTAACTATGTTGAGAGAAGGTCATTTTACCATGAGGTCTCCTCTATTCAATGGCACCAACTATTCTTTTTGGAGGACAAGAATGAAGCTATTCATCCAAGCAAATGATTATGAAGTATGGAGGGTGATCACAAATGGGCCATCCATTCCAAAGAAAAGAGTTAAGGTGTCATTGTCATCAAGGAGGAAGATGAATGAGATGAAGTTGGTATCAAGATGGTGCAACTAAATGCTAAAGCTATGCAAACTTTATTTTGTGCCCTTGGTCCCAATAAATACAATAGGGTCTCCTTATGCAATAATGTCAAGGAGATAAGGGATAAACTTGAAGTCACTCATGAAGGTACTAGTAGAGTCAATGAGTCTAAGATTAGTCTTCTCACCCTTGATTACGATCTCTTCAAGGTAAAACCAGATGAAAGAATCAAGGTTGAAGGTTAAATTTTTTATAATCAAGTTTAATTTGATACAATGTATAAATTTTGAGGGTTAAAGTTGTTATTATGCCAATTTTAAAAGCTGTTACGTTATCTTTCCATTAGCCATTTAACGAATTAATGACCAAAAAGGAAAATTTCAATAGGTGGGTGACTACAAGTGTAATTTACCCTATATGTATTATAAAATTTTTAAATAGATTAAAATAAAGAAATTAAATTGAAAATTTTTCAATTCATTTTTTAATTGGGCTTTTTAAACCTTATAAAAAATTAATTAATACAAAAATTTCAAACAAAAAAATATTAAATAAAATGGATAGGTAAGTAGTTACTTTATCACTTACTTATCTCTTTATTTAAGGTGATTACTTCAATGAATTGATGTTTAATGTAAATAATCATTCTTAAAACAAATTAACAATAAACTAAATTAATATAAATATATATAATAAATAACCTATCAAAATAATATTTAAAATATAATAAATTAATATTCAAACTATGATGAATTGTTATATTGTTTTAACGTTAAATATTCTGATTCTAAATTAATTAAATATTTTTAAAATTCTTTTTCAATTAAATTAAAATTTCAAAACATTAATGAATTTATAATTAACATATAAAAATAACTATACATTGTGCAAATGTACAAATTAGTATAATATATATTTGAAAGGTATAAAAACATGAATTTATTAAATCTAAAATTATTACTAATAATTATCTAAAAATTTATTATATTTTAAAAATTTACTATTCCATCTACACTTTTGAAATCTAAATCTATATAGCAAAATATAAGTTCCCAAACATTAACCAAGTTATTATGTATCATATTAAACTCAAAACACAAACACAATGGGTACAGTTTAACAAAATATAAATAAAACCTCAATGTCGGCCACCTTTCTCAGATTTTCTTTTATATCTATTACTTTGAGCTTACCCTGAGTAAATAGTATTCCGTTACATCATTTTTATTAATTTGATTTTTATCTAAATCTATCATTGATTTCCAAAAACATCTAAACTTTTCTTTTTAACAAAAATTTATATTAAAATATTAATTTCTTAACGATGTTGAGTGGTAACTAGCGTAACAATTCACCAATACTTCATATTGATATAACACTATTTGCCTTATATATTACGTCAATAAATAATTTTAAAATTATAGAAACATTTAAAATTTAAAATTTAAAATAAAGTTCATAAAAATTTAAAAAAATAGCATGAAATACACATAGATTGCCATGTGAACTGTCATGTTTAAGAATTTAACTTTTCAATTAGTATTTCAATTAAAAATAATAATTAGACTCATTTTAAAACGTTAATGATTAATTTTTACTCTATTAAAGGGTTGTGGGCTAAATTTAACTTTAAAAAATAGTAATGACCAAATTAACAAAATATGTAAATGATAAAGGCTAAATTTAAGTATAGCTACTCATATGTATACAAAACAAGATCTAAAATCGATTATTAAATTAGATTAGTCTTTGGCTAGCAGGATGCACCAATGGTCTAGTGGTACAATAGTACCCTGCCACGGTACAGACCCGGGTTCGATTCCCGGCTGGTGCAATAATTTCTCCTTTCTTTTCTTTTTTCTTTCGAGTGAAAAATAAAAAATGTAACTGCCAAGTAGGAAGCTACAATTGGACAACGTTTTGACGTTCGGTTAGAGACAGTGCCATTTTCTCTTCAATTTCAATCATCCCACAGCTACCTCTTAACTCAACTACTTCCATTCCCAACCAATTTCACTTTTTAATAACAAAAACAGAACACAGAAGTTGGAGCAGAGATTATTCAGACATGGCGCAACCAGATTACTTGTTACAAATCCCCACAGTCAAACTGGGCACCCAAGGACTTGAGGTATGGTTTTCTTTATTTTTATTTTTCTCATTTCAGTTTGTTGGATTAAAACCCAATCTTATATATGTTGTAATACTTGTCAAAAGTTTTCAACTTTCTGGCACTCATAAGCAAACCGTGTAATGCAGATTTGAGAAATTACTGATTTTTATCGAATGGGTTTTATTTGAAAGCCGTTGGCTTTATCAAAAGTAGGTTTTTTTCTAATGATATGGTGGAAGTGGTAGTTAGTGTTGCAAATATTAGTATTCCGATTTAGATCTGTTGGATGCCGTAACTGAATGAACCAAATTTCCCAAACTTAATGACTAACTGTGACACAAATCATGGGTCCAATCAAGATGTTTTGAGACCTCTATGTTGTTACACGAACTGGGACATTTTTTTTTCTTTTCTTTAAACAGGTTTCCAAGTTGGGTTTTGGATGCATGGGTTTAACTGGAATCTACAACTCACCTCTCTCTCTGAGGATGAAATCATATCAATCATTAATCACGCCTTTGCTAAAGGAATCACTTTCTTTGACACGGCTGATGTTTACGGAGCGCATACCAATGAAGTTTTGGTTGGCAAGGTCAGTTTTGTTTCTGATTGTTTATAAAATGTAATATAACATAATCAAGAAGCTGTAGTTTACATAAATGCGAACTAAAGACAAGTTTATACCACTTTCAGGCCTTGAAACAATTACCAAGAGAAAAAATTCAACTAGCCACCAAGTTCGGTATTGCAGGGATGGCACCTACTGGTATGATCGTGAAAGGTAGTCCTGAGTATGTCCGGTCGTGCTGCGAGGCGAGCTTGAAGCGTCTCGATGTCGATTACATCGATCTCTATTATCAGCATCGGGTGGACACGTCGGTACCTATAGAAGAAACCGTGAGTAAATCTCTTCTTTCCTTGTGCTATGTGGTTGAGGAACTGATCTACTTTATTTTATTAAAACCACATTGTTGTTAAAAATGCAGATGGGTGAACTTAAGAAACTGGTTGAAGAGGGAAAAGTCAAATACATCGGATTATCTGAATCCAGTCCCGATACAATACGGAGAGCACATGCTGTTCATCCGATCACAGCAGTCCAAATGGAGTGGTCGCTCTGGACTCGTGATATTGAGGATGAGATTGTTCCTCTTTGCAGGTTAGGTTTTGAAGATAAAAGTCCAGATTCTGATGTATATATATATGTATATATTCCAGTATATGATGGATTTACCTAACAGGGATCTTGGTATTGGAATAGTTCCTTATAGCCCCCTTGGTCGAGGATTCTTCGGTGGTAGAGCAGTAGTGGATAGTTTATCTGCAGGAACTTTCTTGGTACTGGATTCATTTCCATTTCTTTAACAAGTTAAGTATTGCTTGTTCTGCTAATGACAGACAACTTTGTTCTTTGATTATAAGGCTTCACATCCCCGGTTTCAAGGAGACAACTTGGAGAAGAACAAGAACATTTACATTCGAATCGAAGATCAGGCAAAGAAGCGTCAATGCACTCCGGCTCAACTGGCACTAGCATGGGTTCTCCAGCAAGGGGACGATGTTGTACCGATTCCTGGTGAGAGGCTTTCTTTTTATTGTCTCCAGTAGCTATCAATCATCTTATAGGTAAATGAGGGAACCAAACAAGATGTAACCATGGGTCCCTTAGAATATGATATGATACCATTACTCGGAAGATCATGTTCTCATACTCATATCCATATATGCATTGAATATTGCTTCCAATTTTCGTAGGAACAACAAAGATTAAGAACCTTGATCAGAATATTAACTCGTTGAGAGTGAAACTCACTGCCAGTGACTTAAAAGAAATCAGAGATGCTGTCCCGATTGAAGAGGTCGCAGGCGATCGGAACTACGATAGCATGAAGAAAGCTTCATGGAAATTTGCAGACACCTGCAAAAGATGTTGGGGTTTCAATTGAATAAGGCAATTGAAATGGTTATGGCATGTTTGTTTCATTTATGGGAAAATGTGTGGCATAGATCTTTTTAAGGTTTTAAAACCATCCATACTTGCGTTTGGGACAAAAATTATAGATGGTTTTGATATGAAATAATAAAGAGAGCAATGTTAAGGCAAAGACTTTTATGCTGCCACTATTACTGGTGATCGTAGGAAAAGAAGAAAAACCAGAGGGATCTCTAATGTGCTGTCGTTTTGAGTACAATTTCAAAGACTGTCTTTTCTCTTATCTTTATTAAACCAAAAGGACGGTAAAATTAATGAGAAAATTTGTAGTAAAAAGGGCAAGAGATGGTTTGTTTTTGTTCGTCTTGAGCAAAAATCCTTATGCTCCAAAATGTGGCGGTCAATGGTAGAGAATTCATTAGTAACAAAGGATTTGTATTAAGCTTAATATCCGTTTCGCTGTTTTCTCACTAAACCAAATGAAAAGTGATGCAGTGTCGTCCATGGCATGGCATGGCAACACCTTTGCTCTTGCCTGCACGCCAAAGGCTTCCAAATAATCAAACCCGCAAGGCCT
The DNA here is from genome assembly GCF_007990345.1 of Gossypium hirsutum. Lineage (NCBI taxonomy): Eukaryota > Viridiplantae > Streptophyta > Magnoliopsida > Malvales > Malvaceae > Gossypium > Gossypium hirsutum. The sequence continues at coordinate 36,258,475 of NC_053449.1, forward strand.
TTTTGCCCAAATCCCACTCCGGAACCTCACCCAAGACACAACTGCACAATCTTTTTTTCCAATTACTTGAACCAGGCAACTATCTGTAAATCAAAATAGCTGAAAAGAAACTAAAAGAAAAAATTCATCACTCAAACCCCCCATTTTTTTTATAAGTTTTCATTTTGGCCACCGAAAAAGTCACCCACCATTAATTCAATATTATGGTACACTCATTTTAGTCACTCAACTTTAGTAAGCTTTCATAACCGTCACTCATTTTATCTTTTCATTTTCTTTTATTTTTTAAAGAATTAATTTTAGTTTTTTAGTAAAAGGAAAGTACTTGGATTTTATATGCAAAAACTTGGATTTTTATGTGGAAAAACCATTTTATCTTTTTAATTTTTGGAATTCATTTTAGGTTTTTTTTCCAATAAAAGAGAAAATTGTAGGTTTTACAACAAACTAAGGCTTTATTTCTTATTGCTTTTCAAAATTGTTTTTAGAACCAAAAGTGCTTTTAAAGTCATAAGCAATACTAAATAGACAATTTTGAAGTCAAAAGTGTTTTTGAAAAGTACTTTTGAATTCAAAAATAAAATTGCTTTTGCATTAAAAAAAGAACACTTTTGGAGTCAAAATGATAATTTTAACCCTTATTTATAACCTAAATATTTTCTGTAATATTATAATTATTTTCCTATTGAAATTTATTTCAAATATCTAACATTATATAATTAAATTTATAATGAATAACATTTAACATATAGATTTATATTCAAATTAAATATTACAAGTAATTAATATTAATTGCTTACAAATATTTAAAATTTGTATTTCATATATTAAAATATTAATAATGAGTTACGATAAATTATTTTTTATATTTTTATTAAAATATTATAATCTTAACAAATTTGAACATTATTTGAATGCATATTTTTACTTCAAAATATCATATCTAAAATGAACATTTTATTTCTTAAAAGAACTTCTTAACAACAATTTTAAAGACTTAAATTTTAAACAATAATTTTCAAAATGACTTTTTATAAGCATTTTTTTCCAGCACTTTCTCAAAGCAATGAGAAACTAACTCTAATGATCATTTCATTTTGGCTCAACAACCTCAATCCATTCTTTTTAAGTGTCTATAATGCAAATGCCATAACTTAGACTCGGTTTTACTCTTTTGACTAGCACTCAAAGTACCTTCAAATTTAGAAACCTTTAAAGGAAACATCTTTTTTTCTTTTTCTTTTTGTCATCTGAACATTTGCTATAACTCTACTTCTTTCTCTATTCTTAATAACACACTTCTCATCATAAAATAACATAAAAAATTCACATTCATCAATCCCCCAACACTCAACGATAAAATTCCTATCTTTTTATCTATCTCTAAGATGTTTGGATTTTTCAAAACTCTAGAAACATGCAAAAGAGAAATACTATCCACATTCAAATTAAGACATAACTTTAACTTGTTCAAATAGCAATCAATGAGAAGCAAAAAGTTGTGTGCTGAATTAAGAGCAAACAAAACATTTTGTATAAGCTTTATTTTATCATTACAAGTTGAAATAGCCTTCATACCTTGACATTCAATTTGTATTTACTTATTATCTCCCAATCGAATTTTCTTCTTTTTATTCATCAAGCTCTTTGAAAGACAGCATCACTCTAGACTTGTGAAGAGAACAACCATTGTCAATAAACCAAACACTGTTTTCATAAGCAATTGATTCAACATGAGCTATAAAAAGTAGCCTTTCTTATTTTCCTCTTCTACAAAACTAGCTTTATTATTATTCTTAAACTAACAATTTCCTTCTATATGAGCAAACTTGTTACAATGATAATTGTTGAGGGGAATTGGGTCTTAGACCCTCAACAGAAAGTATGGTCTCACTCGAGGGTTTTGTATCTCGTAGGGAGTGCCTTGATTGATGTAGATATGACTTTCAAGCTCACGATACAAGTGTCAGTATTGTCATTGAATGGATGTGTTTAGAACAGATGAATTTAAGGAATCCAGTAATCATTTAATTAACATGCATGAATGTATTTATCTAAGATGTATGTATGCACTAGATACACATTAATTACTAGATGCATGTATTGAAACTAATAGTCATATACAACAACTATATATAAATTGCAAGTGATAAAGCCATAGCAAGAGTGTAAGACGATTTTCCATTTACCATATCTAGAATTCTCTCCAAAAAGGGGTATCAAGAGCTACATTCCTTTGAGAGAGAGTGTGAGAGAGAGAGAGAGAGGGAGAGACAGAGAGAGAGTACGTGTGTGTGTGTGTGTGCATAAAAAAATTAAAGTGACAAGTTATGGCTTCCATAAACACAATCTATAGCAATGTTCAAGTTCCTGTCTTCGAAGGTGAAAATAATGATTTTTGGGCAGTCAAGATGGAGACACTATTTGCTTCCTTGAATGTCTTAGATTTTGTTAAAAAAGGTTCTGAAGATCCAAAAAAATACAATAGGAGAACGAATTGAAGAAGAATTAAAGAATAAGATCACAAATGTTGGAGTTCTCAAAATGATCCAAAGAGGAGTCTCAAATGTCATATTTCCCAGAATCATGAGAACAAAGAAATCCAAAGAAGTATGAGACATTCTACAACAATAACTTGAAAGAGACAAAAAGGTGAGAATTGTTAATCTCTAATCTCTCAAAAGATATTTTGAGAATGAAAAAAATGAAAGAGAATGAAAGTATAAATTAGTATCATATTAGATTATTTGAGTCCATGAATCAAATGAAGACACATGGAGACATGACTGATGATCGTAGAGTTTTTGATAAAATTTTGTTGAGAGTGTGTTTCTATCCAAGCTTGCCATTGATTCCAAAAATGGTGAAAAATCTTCAATGCAAAATAAAAGTGAGCCTTCTAGATGTAGAAAATTTGGAAGAGGCCATGGTAGAGGATGAAATTCATGTGGACGAGGTAGAAACAACAACAATGTTAGACGAGGCAATGATGGTGGATCCAATAAATGGTGCGGAGTTTGTAAAAAAAATAGTCATGAAGAGAAAAATTGTTGGAATAGAGACAAGCCACGAAACTATAATTGCAAAAAAGTTCAAGCATGTGCAAAAAAGATTGGGCATGTGCAAAAAGATTATCGTCTCAGTATTCAACAAAAAGCAGCATTTACTGAAGAAGAAAATAATGATGGGAATATGTTATTTGCTTGCCATAAGGCGTCTGAGGAGCGAAAGAATGTGTGGTATTTGAACAACAATTGCAACACACACATAACGAAAGTTAAAGAAGCTTTTCTCGATCTGGACTCCACATTTTTCTCAGAGGTGAAATTGGACAATGGTGAATATGTTGAAGTTCAATGCAAAGAAAACATTGGAGTCAAAACAAGGCAAGGAAGAAAGGTCATCCATGGCACTTTTTATGTGCCAAAATTAGATGAAATTTTGTTAAGCATTGGAAAACTTTTGGAGCATGATTTGTAATAGTTCGTTTTTCTATGGTGCTAGAAACGGTGGTTTTGGGGCAAAAAATTTGACGAGTAAGCCGTAAATATTATTATTTAATATTTTCGAGTCAATTATAACAATATATTGAATTCCGATTTGATTATATTTGCTAAGTGAACAAATAGTTAAGTTCAAGTGGTTTGTTCCTAAAGTCAAGTGGTTTTAAAAAAATAAGGTTTTGGGACCTCATTTTTGTAAACTGAGCCTGTAAATATTTTTTTAAAATATTTATGGAGTGGCTATATATGTGTATTGAAGTTTGATTCAAAAATTTTAGCGATTGAATTGTTAATTAAGGAAAAAGGACTAAATCGTAATAACAGTAAAAAACTTGATTTCCATTGAATTTAGTGATCTAGTGACTTAATTAAATTTTATCAATAGATTTAAGTGGTAATTTAGCCACTTTCATAACTTTGGACGGTGAATGCATGTTTTCTAACTATATTATAATGTTATTTTAAAGTTTAAATTAAATAAAGGTTAGTTTAATAAAAAAGGCATAATTGTAAAAAAAAACCCTCAACATTTGGGGGCTTTTGGTTTTATGCCCTTAACCTTTTTATTTTTTGATTGACACCCTCAACATTAGGATTTTTTCAGAAATCAATCCACTTTTAACGATCAACATGAGTTGACCGTTAATCAAACAGTAAGTTAACATAGTAGCCCATGTGGCATGCCACATAAGCGCACGATGCCATATATGACGTTATCTATTTAACTTTTTTTTTCATTTTGTTTCCATTTTCTTTCTTCTTCCGTCTTTCTCTATTTCCCTGCAAATCACACCGGATTCTTCTAAAACCCAAAGCTTTAAATTGCTCTTTAATTAATAATTTAAAGCAAACACCTTTAAACACCCTTTATTTTCAGGGGAATGGCAGTGCCGGATTCAAGATATCCCTATGGACTCAAATTGATGATAAACGATTACCCATACGCCATTGTTGGGTTAGAAATCTGGGCCGCCATTGAAACCTGGGTAACCGAGTACTATTCTTTCTACTACCCATCAGATGAAACAGTTAAAAATGACACTGAAATCCAATCATGGTGGTCGGAGGTCAAAAATGAAGGCCACGACGATTTAAGAAAAGAACCATGGTGGCCGGAGATGAACACATTAGCCATCTCAGCCAAGCATATACCATCATCATATGGATAGCTTCCGCTTTCCACGTAGCTGTCAATTTCAGACAATATCTATTCATCGGATACCTCCCAAACAGACCAACAGTCAGCCATCGATTCATGCCAGAACCAGGCACCAAAGAATACGACAAGCTCGAAAACAACCCAGATTTGGCTTTCTTGAAAACAATCACCGCACAATTCCAAACTTTACTAGGTGTATCACTTATAGAAGTTTTATCAATGCATGCAACCGATGAAATATACTTGGGGCAAAGAGATACGGCGGAATGGACCATCGACGATGAACCCTTAGCCACATTTGAAAGATTCGGGAAGAAACTAGTGGAAATTGACAGTAGGATTATGGAAACAAACAATGATATTAAATTGAAGAACAGAGTTGGATCGATGAAGGTGCCGTATACATTATTGTATCCTAATACATCGGATTATAGTAGAGAAGGTGGGCTTACAGGGAAGGGAATCCCCAATAGTATCTCGATATAAAGCTCTTTGCCATTGGCAAGCTTTCCATGGCAGGAAAGTATCGATTTATAGGAATATAATAGCTTTAGGTTTTAGAAGAATCCTTCAATGGTGTGATTTACAGGGAAAGAGAGAAAGAGGGAAGAAGAAAGAAAATGGAAACAAAATGAAAAAAATTTTAAATAGATGATGTCATATATGACGTCGCCACTTATGTGGCATGCCACATGGGCTACTATGTTGACCTACAATTTGATTAACGGTCAACTCATGTTGACCGTTAAAAGTGGACTAATTTTTGAAAAATCGTAACGTTGAGAATGTCAACCAAAAAATAAAAAGGTTAAGGGCAAACAACTAAAAGCCCCCAAACGTTGAGGTTTTTTTTTACAATTATGCCAAAAAAAAGGTAGGGTCATCTTTCCCATTTGGTTTTCTCCTACCCAAAACCATAAAAGAACAAGAAGCATACCCATTTCTTCTTGAAGCATAAACGACTTTGCATGTAAGTAATATTAAATCTGTTTCTTATAATTTTTATGTTTTTGAGATCATTGTAGTTTAATCTCGCTAACCCAGGGACTAATTTATAAAACTGTTAAAAAATTTGAATTACACCATTGATAAATTTGTGATGCTTTTTAGGTTTGTTGATAAATTGTTATGTTTGGTTGTTAAATAGACATATTTTGTTAAGTAATTTTTGATAATTTTAAGTTTAAGGACTTATTTGTTAATTTAGTAAAATTTTATGTAAATATTGGGAAATGATAATAGACATGGGTTGATTATAAATATATGAAATTCAGATAGCTAGTATTTTGATTAAATGTGGATAATTCATGAATTTTTGGGATTTAGGACTAAATTGCATAAATGTTAAAATATTAGGGGTAATTTAGTAAATTCACATGGATAAGGGTTTTAGGTTTGAGTTATTTATTTTAAATGTTGGAATGAGATTAATTGAATAAAATATTTATTTAGATCAAGAAACAACTTGAACGGATACAAATGACAGAAAAGTCAAAGTAGCAGAATAATGGTCGGTTCGTGTTAGAAGTCGTATGAGTTTAGGTAAGTTTGTATTATATGTAATATATCATATTAAATTCCTTGATATTTTTTATTCTAATAATTGTAATGTTTGTAATTATTGAATGTTGGTTGATGAAAACTAATAATGAAATTGAGTTGTATTGGAGATAGTGTATCGGACCTTGAGTCCAGTAGGCTTCATGTCAATGCATACACAATGGTGACAATGAGATAAAATAGGATCATATTGAGTGAACGGATTTAACTCAAAGGTTCGATCGGACTGCATTTGAATCAGAAGAAAATTCTACAACTTTGGGAATAATTTAATTGAGTTGAATTATTCGATGTGGAATTAAATTAGGTGGTCTTGATAATTATGCAATTAGAGAATTTTATTAAAGAATTTTATTGAAAAATTAATTTAGAAAATCTAAGTGATTTTTGGGGAAAATTAATTTTGATCAAGTAAAATTAAATTAATCAAATTAATTAAAATTAATATGATATTTTTGGAAATTAAGTTTTCAAGTCAAACAATTGGCCCAATAGGTAATTGAGCTTGAAAATTGGACTTGAGATCGTAAATTGGGCCCAGGAGCACAAAACCGAGACCAATACCCAACAACTGGTCGGACCGGGCCCGATATATGAAACCAGGTTGATGGTCTAACCGGTGGCTAGACCGGACCAGCCAGGTCGTCATTGACCTGGACCGAACCGGATCGGTATGCCGTAAAGGTGTCACACCTGCATCACTAGACACGGCGGTGCCGATGGTTGCGATGGCGACGTTTCGATGGCCGGCGGTGGTTGGTCTTCGGTGGTTGAGCAGCGGAAGAGTTACACTTTTACAGGGATTCTACCAAAGAATTTGATTTCAGATTAACTATTTTAAAAATAAGATTATTTTAAGAGTAATATTAAATTAAATTAAATACTTATCTTAATGGTATTTTATTAATTTAATATTAAAGTGATTATCTTAATATTAAATTTAATTTAATTTTTATCTTCTATTATTTTAATAAAATTTAATATTAAATTAATTTGATATTTATCTTGATAAATATTATATTAATTTAATATTAAAATGATTAAGTTTAATCATAGCTGAACTATCTAAACTCGTCCAATATAAAAAGAGCCTTGGGTCATTATTTAATAGACACTTGAATTCAAGAGAAAGTTGTAGAGATAAAATTTTCTAAAGAGATTATTTCAGAAAATTTCTAAAGATATTTTTCTGATTTATAACTTGACCCAAAAGTTTAGAGAAATTGCAAAATTACCCCACTGGTAATTTTTGTGAAAAATTTTCTAATTCGAAGCAAGCCCACATTTGGTAGACGAGAGCTTGAAGATAGCAGAGAAGACTACTCGGTCGAAGCGCTCATCCTAGACAAATCGAAAAGGTACAATTTTGATTAAGTGTTTATTACTTTAGATATCACAACCAAGATCTTATTTTGGAAAATAATTTAAAACTCTGTTTTCCCTAAATTTATTTTTCGCTGCGTTTTTCAAATCCATTTTTTTCAACATGTACTAGCATAAATTATTTTCAATTTATAAAAATAGTTAAGTATTATAGCTTGTGGATTCAAAGGTGTTAATATCAATCTTAGTTATGCTTTATACTAGTTGAATTTGAATATGTATGAATATTCCTATTATGATTGTGAGAAATGGTATATGAATAAAAGGTGAAAACCTTAATTGAGTTGTATTGGTATAATTGACAATAAGAAAGTAACTAGAGCTCTATAGTATTGGGTGTCCGTGAGTGTAAATTGATAAGTTCTCTAGAGCACTGAGTGTCAGTGAGAACATATTTCTAGCTCCAAAGTATTGGGTTTTCGTAAGCATATATCGATATTTTCAATAATTCTCTGGAGCATTGGGTGTCCCTGAAAACGTATTGTTAGCTCTAAAGCACTGGTCTGTAAGTGTGCATTGATGAATTAGTTAGTATCTCTAGAGCACTAGGTATTTGTAACAGTCTATTTTTCAGTGGTGTCGAAAACAGTGGTTTTAGAACCCCATTTTCGATTATCGAGTCCATAAGTATTATTATTTAATATTTGTGAGTCTATTTTAGTATATTATTGAATTTTGGTGTAGGAATTTTATTGATTTGATTAGTTAATTAAGGTACAAGTGTAACGACCCTAAAGTCAGTGATTTTGGAAAATAAGGTATCGAGATCTCGTTCTCGTAAATATTTTTATGGAGTTATTGTATAGGTGGATTGAATTTTGAATAAATAAATTTGTCGAATTAATGATTAATTAAGGTATAAGGACTAAATTGTAAAAATATTAAAAGTTAATCGCTATGAATTTTTAATTGTTAAAGGGTTTAAATAGTAAATAAATTAGAGTTAAAATAGAAATTTGACCATTTTTAAAATTGGTGGACGGTTAGTGCATAAAAGTTGAGTGATTTTATGTTAAAATTTTAATTGAAAACCTTTATAATTATTATGTTAAAAATAAAATAATAAAAAAGGAAGTCATTATCTTTCTATTCAATCTTCTACACCGTTTACACTAAAAATAACAAGAGAAGCCCCAACTTTTGGCCCTCTTACATGGTAAGCTATTTGAAGTCATTTTCCGTAAATTTTATGTTTTAGATATCGTGGTAACTCAATTTAGTTAATCCGTATGTTATTTTTCAAAACTGTTAAAATTTTAAAATATTGTCATTGATGAATGCTTGAATTTTTTGTGTTAAAATTTTATTTTTTAAGGTTAGATTTGAAAAAGGATTAGTTTATAAAGTGAAAATTGTTAGCTTTGAACTTAGGGGCTAAAATGAAATAATTTCAAATTTGGTATAAAATTTCTATAATATAGTTATTTGAGGGCTTTAGAAGGAGGAAATTGAGATCAATTTCAAAATCAAGGCTCCAATTTGAAAGTTATGAAAATTTTGGTTTTAGGGACTAAATTGAATAAATTGTGAAACTTTAGGAAACTTTTGTAAAATAAAAATTAAATTTTCATATGCACATAATTATTTTATATAAGGTATTTGAAAGTGATAAATTGAAATTTATTATCGTATAGATCAAGATTTGAATCGAGTCGAGGATAATCGTGGAAAAAGGGACAATTACTAATTAGCTACTTGTTTGTCGATTTTGTCAAGTAAGTTCATATGGTAAAATCATATTTAAATTTTTATATAATTGAATTATGTATGTATGAATGTTTAGTTATCTTTGAAATCTTTACGATTTAGTACAAAATGTGAGATATGGATTAATTTGTAAATGTATTGCAAATGTGATAATTATAAAATTGTATGAAGTGCTTATGTAATATCCTATTTTTCAGTGGTGTTAGAAACGGTGGTTTCGGGACCACAATTCTGATATGTGAGGTTGTGTTTTAGTATTTAATTAATGTTCATGGAATTACATTAAGGTAGTATTAACTTTTGGTGAAGAAATTTTAATGTTTACTTAGTTAATTTAAGAAAAAGGACTAAATTGCAAAAGATGGAAAAATCTAGTTGTAATTGAATTACATGGATTAGGTGGTTTAATTATTAAAGAAGGGATGACTTATGTGGTAATTAGACCATAGTAAAGTCAAATGGACTGCTTTGCATTTGAATTAGTATGTTAAATAAAAAGGGTAGAATTGTAAATTAAAATTAATAAGAAAATAAACATTGTCATTTTGCACAATGAATTGAAAATGAAATTGGGGAAGAACACCATTGTTAGAAAGATTTGAGTTTGACAATCACAACCTCTTTGCATGTAAGCTCGTTTTAAACCCGTTTATTGTAATTTTTATATTTTTGAGATCGCTGCAACTAGGTCCAGCTAACCCGTAGCTTTTTTTTTTGAAACTGTCAAAGATTTTAGATGTCGCAGTTGATAAATATTTGTTATTTTGATGTTAAGTTATGAAGTTGAAGTGTTAGTTGTTGGTTTGAATTAGTTTATTAAGTGATTTTTTATAGTTTTAGTTAATGGAGTAAATTGATAAAATATTTAAAGTTTTATGGAATTGGTGTAAATTGTGGACTGCCCTAGCATAAGAAATTCGGTTGACTTGGGAAATTGTAAAATTTTGCTAAATTTGGAAAGGGTTTAGAGACTAAATTGTGAAAAATGTAAAAATTTAGGGAAAATGTGTAAACAATAAAAAATTGAGGGTCTCATGCATTGAATTGAGTTTGAAATGTATGTGAATTTAATAAATTGAATTTAATTACTATATAGATCAAAAATAGAGTTAAAAGGACAATAACCGAGGAAAGGGGAAAATTGTAGAGTAGTCCTTACATTTTAACCGGAAGTGATCGTAGGTAAGTTCATAGTGTTTTGATACGTGAATGTAAATTTATTATTATGTCATTGTATTCTAGTTAATTGTATATATATGAGAAATTTCATTGGTTACCTATATAATATTGATTTTTGCAATTGAGTAAGTATGAAAATGAATAGTTAATGGTTGCAATTCTTGTCATTACATATTATTGACATTAATACGTTGAAATATAGTATGTGTATGAAAATGATGAAGTTCCTCTGAATGATGAATGTGTATAAAGGTAACGAATTTATGTATAATGCCTGTTGAATGTAATAAAAGCTTAAGATACGATTGGCATGCCATTAAGGGAAGTATGCACGCTTGTATAGGTTTGCACTTTGGTGCCTCTGTTTGCACTTCAGTGCCTCTGATCGCACATTTGTGCCTCTGTTTCGCATATATGATGCCTCTGGTGTGGTGTAGTTACCAGAGTATCCGAGTCAAGTTACTAGTTCATCGGGCTATGTAATAACTAAATTACAACTTATTTATGTGCTTAAATCTTATTGCATATTCATAGTACTCGTAAGTGAAAAATATTACAATGAATTTCTTGGTTACATATATGGATTGCTACATTGAGGAAATGTGATTCATGGTATGAGTAAGCTCTTTGAGAAGGGGGTTATGACGATATATTTGAATATGTGAACAATTACTAATGTAATTTGTGAACTTGTATTTGGTTATCAGGAATTTTAAATTATCTTTTTGAATATTTATTTTGAATAAGGTAAGTTAATTTGATGTTTATACGATGAGCTTACTAAGCTTCTTTAGCTTACTTGTTTCATTTACGTTCTTTTGTAGTTGTCAAGTTTGCGGACTAACCGAACGGATCGATTGGAAGCTCACACTATCTAACAATTTTGGTAGTTGTTGTTTTATATTTTAAGATGTGACATGTATATAGGTGTTTTGTTGTGAATATGTAAATGTTACGTTAAAATGGTAATTCTAGTGAAATGGTTAGTTTTGAATGTATGTATTTGAAGTGTTTGGGTTTGGTAATCATTAATGCTATGGATTAGGTCATGATGCTTGGTATGCTAACTTCATGTGCATGTTTATATTTTGACCAATTTGGTTGATAGTTTGAGCATGAATAGATTATTAATGCCATTTGATTTCCTAGATGGGATAGTTGAATGAATGATCTTTGATTGTGTTGACTTTAAATGGCCTATTGGTTAGGCATAGGATGAATGAAATTTTAACATGTAAGTGGTGATTTGAATGTGTTTTTGAACCATGGAAATTAGCTAGTTATGGTATGTCTTGTTGTGCAAGGAATGGTGTATGAATTTTCTTATTTTAGGGGTTAGAAATGGAGCACACGGCCTGGGACACGAGTTGTCACACAGCCTGCAACACGGCCGTGTGATCCAAAATAGTTTGTTACACAGTCTAGTACACGACCTGCGAGACGGTCATGTAACCCTATTTCAAATATTCACACGGGCAGATACATGGGCTGAGATACGACTATGTATCCTGAATTTGAATGTTCACACGGTCTGAGCTATGTCACACGGCTGTGTGACCTCTATTTTACAAATTTTCAAGTTTTTCTAAAATTTTTTGATTTGTTTTGATTTGATCCTAAATTGTTATTAAAACTATTTTTAAGGCCCCGTAAGCACGATTTTATGCCCATAAATATATTTTTACCCTGAATTGGTTTGATTTTTATATGTTTATAATTTTACTTATTTAACTATTTTGTGATGAAGTCAACTGTTCTGTTTTGCTTGGTAACTGTAACATCCCATTTTTTAGTGGTGTCGAAAACAGTGGCTTTAAGACCACAAATTCAACAAGTAAGTTCGTATAATTAGTATTTAAATTATAAGAGTCAATAATAATTTTTATATTGAATTTTGATTTGATGAATTTTTATTAATTGAATTAATGGTTAGTATAAGTGGTTGTCCCGAAAGTCAGCTAGTTTCGAGAAATGAGGTATCGGGGCCCCGTTGCTATAAACCAAATTTGTAAATATTTTTATTAAATGTTTATAGAATAATTATTTTGGTATGTAAAGTTTGGTTCAAAAATTTTAATGTTTAGATAGTTAATTAAGGTAAAAGGATTAAATTGTAAAAGGGGTAAATGTAACACCTCAAACCCGACCTAAATGTTATGGTCGAATCCGGGAGTGTTACAAAGAAGGGTTTTGAAATCAGTGTTACTTCGATAAAACTTTTTAAAGCTGTTCGATAAATCATCCAAGTTTTATAACCCATATTCGTTTATATAACTATTAATGCAACCGTTATTTAATAAATTCATTTGCCAAAACAAAATTTACAGCGGAAGTCTTAGAAACCGTAATATTTTGGAGATCCAGTTCATATTTTCAGAAATCCTTTGTTTACATAAAACCATTGTTTTCATAAATCGTTTTGATAAACCACGCAAAATAGAAAACAATCGAAACCAAAACCAACAATTAAAACCATACAGTCTAGAGAGTCTCAAAAATTACAAACTCTCAAATAAATCTAGAATTTTAAATAAAACCATTAATCACTAAGTAAAAATGGTTCTCGATCGAGTGGTCACCGCTGAGCCTCCGTCGCACCGACCCCCTCAAGTCTGTGGATTACCTGAACAGAACAGACAGACAAATGTGAGATACAGATGTGAGAATCAGAAATAGTTATGAGATATGCACAAAATTTCATAATAACTCAGATACAGATTCAGAACTAAGTCCATAACAGATACAAACGTGAGAATCAGATAACAGAACAGATACACAGAATCCTACCCCCATCCTCTACACACCATCCCGACCATCCATCACACCATGTGTGGTTAAAAACACCCACCCATCCTTACACACCATGTAGTGTCAATACGACACATAACAGATAATAACCAGCCAAGTTGCCAGAAAATAGGCGAGGAGTCGTAATTCAGATCACTTCCTCCACATATACCAGTCTCACCCCAAACACAGATACAAAATATAGATACATAAATAACAGATTTAACATGCTTAAATACAGATAACATACATGCTTTAACAGTACAGTCAAACATACATTTAGTATCCTACTCAGATCAGTCTATCAGAATATCATAGCACACATACTAGGGTTTGGTTAGCCCTTATCAACCCTACGGTAGCCCCACAGTCGATCGAAACGACCCATACGACCCTAGGGAAAAATTTAGAATTATCCCACACGGCCTGGCCCAAAACCCACATGCCTGTGTGGCCTACACATGCAACTTGGCTTAGCCCATATGGCCCATACAGTCACACCCACACCATCACATGGTCGTGTCTTGCGCACGGCCACGCCCTCGTCAAACACACAGCCGTATCTCGCACACGGCCAGGCACACGCCCGTGTGGCATTGATAGAATGCTTTTTCGGCTTTCATTGAAACCCAATTTTTTACATTTTGGGAACACACTTGGTATGATTTTGATACAAAAACACTCCTAATACCACTAGAACCCTAAAACCCCGAATGATTCCGACTATGATTTTGCAAGAGGAGAGTCTCGTTCTTCACGATTTGTTGCAAAATGCATGAAAATAGGGAGCCAAAAACACCGCAATTAACAGGGAGATGAAGATAGAAATCAATAGAAAGAAAAAGAAAAGAAAAATTGACAGTGGGGAAAAAAATAAAAACGTCAGAAAGGGGGAAAGGTTTTTTTTGGAAAAGAGAAAGCTAAAATTACCACTCAGGAAATCTGATAACCTAGCCCTAATTTTTCTCTCACTCCCCACTAACCCACTAACTCACAACCTCAACTACCTCCAAATTTCAAGAACACTCAAACTCTCTCAGCTAACCGAAACAAAAATTAACACCCTTTCAAAACAACAACCCCCTTACCACTCGAACCAGCATGCTCATGGCTAGGATTAGAAAAATAACAAAATTTGCAAATGTGGGACTTGAACCTAATACCTCTCTCACACACACCTATAACACTTAATCATTGAAGCATATACTTATTTATGTCAGGGAGTTACAGAAACAGAAATAAATTATTCAAGGCATTACAACTTTACCCCTTAAAAGAAATTTCAGCCTCAAAATTTACCTGATCCGAACAGATAAGGATACTGTTGACGCATCGAGTCATCAGGTTCCCACGTGGCTTCCTCAGTACCATGATTGTGCCACAGAACCTTAACCAACGGGATAGACTTCGTCCTCAAAACCTTAATATCAATATCCAAAATCTGAACTGGCTCCTTCTCAAAAGTCAAATCTGTTCTAACCTTGATCTCCTCAAAAGAGACAACGTGAGATGGATCAGACCGATACCGCCTCAACATCGAGACGTGAAACACATCATGGATACAGTTCAACTCTGGTGGTAGCTCCAACTGATAAGCGACCGGTCCCACATGCTTCAGAATCTGATAAAGCCCAATAAACCTAGGGCTCAACTTGTCCTTATGACCGAACCTTAGAATTTTCTTCCACGGATATACCTTGAAAAAAATGGTGTCACCCATAGAGTACTCGATATCTCTCCTTTTTAGATCCACATAGGCCTTCTATCTATCAAAAGCCGCCTTCAGATGATCCTGAATCAGTCTAACCTTATCTTCAGTTTCAGAAACCAACTCAGGATCCAAAACCCGACGCTCAACCAACTCAATCCAAAATAGTAGAGTACGACACTTACGACCATACAAAGCCTTGTAAGGTACCATCTGGATGCTAAACTGGAAACTATTATTGTAGGTGAACTCAACTAACGACAAAAAATCCTTCCAACTACCTTGGAAATCTATCACACAACTTTGAAGCATATCCTCCAATATCTAAATCACCCTCTCAAATTGACCATCGGTCTGAGGATGAAATGCAGTACTGAAGTCCAATCTCGAACCCAAAGCCTCATGCAGTTTCTTCTAAAATCGAGAAGTGAAGCAAGGATCCCTATCAGAGATTATCGAAATTGATACCCCATGTAGTCTTACAATCTCAAACATATAGAGCTTCGCTAACTTTTGCAGAGAGTAGTCCATCCAAATCGGAGTAAAATAGGTGAACTTGGTCAGTCGACCCATGATGACCCAAACAGAACCCTTTTTAGTGGGTGTCAAGGGCAACCCACTAACAAAGTCCATTGTCACTCGTTCTCATTTCCATAAAAGAATCTTAACAGGTTGTAGTAAACCAAAAGGCAAATGGTGCTCAGCCTTAACTTGCTGGCACGTTAGACAATGAGCAACAAAATCTGTTCCCTCTCGTTTCAAACTCGGCCACCAATACAATTCACTGAGATCCCGATACATCTTATTACCACCGGGATGTATAACATAAGGCCTTAACTTTTCCAGAGAGTAGTCCATCCAAACCGGAATAAAATAGGTGGACTTGGTCAGTCGACCCACGATAACCCAAACAGAACCCTTTTTAGTGGGTGTCAAGGGCAACCCACTAACAAAGTCCATCGCCACTCGTTCTTATTTCCATAAAAGAATCTTAACAGGTTGTAGCAAACTGGAAGGAAAATGGTGTTCAGCCTTAACTTACTGACAGGTTAGACAATGAGCAACAAAATCTGTTACCTCTCGTTTAAAACTCGGCCACTAATACAATTCACTGAGATCCCGATACATCTTATTACCGCCGGAATGTATAGCATAAGGGCTACCATGCGCCTTTCTCAAAATTGACTATCTCAGATCATAATCATTCGGTACACAAACCTGACCTTAGAAACACATAACTCCACCCTTGCTCAATCTAAAATTAGAAGTACTGCCACTTTCAACCTGACAAAACCGCAGAACCAAAGACTTATCCCCTAACTGCTTTTCTCGAATCTGCCCAATCCAAGTCAGCTTAACTTACAACTCGACTAATAGACCCACATCATCGAACAACCTAAGCCGAATAGACATCGCTCTCAAATCAATAACCGCTCTACGACTGAGAGCATCGGCCACCACATTGGCCATACCAGGATGATACTCTATCGTGTCGCTCTATGACTGAGAGCATCGGCCACCAAATTGGACTTACCAGGATGATACTCTATCATGTAGTCATAATCTTTGAGCAGCTCAATCCATCAACGCTGTCTAAGATTCAACTCATTCTAAGTAAGGAGGTACTTGAAGCTCTTGTGATCGGTGTAGATAATACACCTCTCACCATACAAATAGTGCCTCCAGATCTTTAACGCAAAAACCACAGCAGCTAACTCGAGATCATGCGTCAAATTATTCGCCTTGTGTAACTTAAGCTAACAGGACGCATAAGCCACAACCTTACCATCCTGCATCAGTACACATCCCAAACCAACGTGCGACGCATCATTATACACTACAAACTCTTTACCAGATTCAGGCTGTATCAGAACAGTAGCCTGAGTCAGAAAAGACTTGAGCTTCTCAAAGCTCGATTGTTGCGCATCAGTCTAGACAAAAGGAATACCCTTGCAAAGAATCTTAGCCAAAGAAGCCACAATCAAAGAGAACCCCTCAACAAACCATCGATAATAACCCGCAAGACCTAGAAAACTACGAGTCTCAGATACGTTCTTAGACTTTTTCCAATCAAGTCCAGCCTTAATCTTTCTAGGACCAACTCGGACCCCCTCAGCAGAAACCACGTGCCGTAGAAAAGTTAACTCTCGCAACCAGAACTCACACTTGCTCAACTTAGCATAGAGTTGTTTCTCTCGGAATATCTAAAGCACTACTCTAAGATGCTCATCCTCAGTCTTAGAGTAAACCCAAATATAGTCGATGAAGACCACGACGAACTGATCTAGATACGGCTAAAAAACTCAGTTCATTAGATCCATGAATGCAGCTGAAGCATTCGTCAAACCAAAGGGCATAACTAGGAACTCGTTGTGCCCATAACGAGTCCTAAATATCATCTTATGAACATCCCTTTCCTTAGCTCTAAGCTGATGATACCTAGAAAGGAGATCTATTTTCAAGAACACTGAAGCCCCTTGGAACTAATCAAACAAGTCGTTGGTCCTCGAAAGTGGATACTTATTCTTCATAGTCAATATATTCAACTGTCGGTAGTCAATGCACATCTTCATTGTACCATCCTTTTTCTTAACAAACAGAACCAGTGCCCCTCATGGCGACACACTAGGAAGAATGAAACCACGATCTAGAAGATGTTGAAGTTGAGCGTTAAGCTCTGTAAGCTCCTTCGGAGCCATTCAGTAGTGAGTGATGGACATTGGAGCTATACCCAGTAGAAGCTCAATGTCGAACTCAACTTCCCGATTCGGAGGTAAACCCAGTAACTCCTCAGAAAAGACATCTAAAAATTCCCCCACTATTTTGATATCCCCGATAGAAGAGTCTCTAAAAATTGAAACACTAACGTAGGCCAAATACGTTTCACACCCTTTTTGAACCAATTTTTTAGCCACAAGAGCAGAAATCACATTAGACAAATAATCTCGACGCTCCCCAATTACAACTATTTCCTTATCATCTACGGTCCTCAAAACAACCCTTATAGTCACATAGTTCAGACTAACTCGGTGCTCAACCAACCAATCCATACCCAGAATTAAGTCAAACTCCCCAAACGGTAGCTCTATCAGATTTGCCGAAAATACAGTCCTTTGTACTTCTAACGGAACATTCCTGTAAAGTCTATTTACTTGAACAGACTGCCCCAACGGACTCAGTACAATAATCTCACCAGAAGTACACTCAATAGAAATCCCCAAGTTCTCGGAAACACTACTAGCTACATTGGAATGTATAGAACCTATGTCTATCAGAGCAATATATGGAACATAAAAAATAAAGAATGTACCCATGATCACATTAGGGGCGTCTCTGTCCTCTCGGCGTCGAGCAGCATAAACCAGTGTAGGTTGTCTCGCCTCAATCTGACTAGCATATTTACCCGGTGCTCTCTGTCCTTGGCCCATACCATTACCACCCCTAGCCGGTCCATGGCCCCTAAGTGGCTACTGTACTACCCTCTGAGGCTAAACAGAACTCGGTCCTGAAGCTTGCATCTGATCAGCACGATGTGAACACTCTCTAATCTGATGCTTCAAAGACCCACACTGCAAACAAGCCCCTAATCTCCTCTAGCACTCGCTCGGATGGCGTCTACCATTGTCACCATAAGGCTGAATCCTAGTAGGAGAAACAGGAGCCTCCACTCTAACAAGCCCATTAGGTTTGGCCTGTTTCTTAGGCCTCCGAACAGAACTAGAGGGCTCTAAATCCCCCTTATTCTTACCTCGCTCTCGATCTCTATTCTGGCGCTCCACGCGCTTAACCTCTTCGGCGATCTTTGCCTTACCCACCAAAATAGCAAACTCACGCTCCCTCTATGGAGTAATTAGAATGCTCAAACTGGCTCTCAAACCGTCCTCAAAATAGACACATTTCTCAAACTTAGATGCCATCATACCTCGAGCGTAACAGTTCAACCTCAGAAACTCGGCCTCATATTCAGCCACAGATTTATCACCTTGCGTGAGATTCATGAACTCACGCCTACAAGCATTAACATAGCTCACGCCCACAAGCATCAACATAACTCACACGTACAAGCATCAACATAACTCACACCTACAAGCATCAACATAACTCACACCTTAGAAGGCAGTTTTAAAATAATCCCAGTTCAGACGATCCGATTGAGTACCCTCCTCAACTGACAACCACCACTGATATGCCTCATCGCAAAGCAAAGAGACTGCACCCTTTAATTTCTAATCAGGAGTACAGTCAATGTCTTCATAATCTTTTCAATGGCCTCTAACCAATACTCTGCCAGAGTAGGTGCGACTCTAGTGACACCTCTAAACAACTTAGCTCCATCGCACCGGAGTCGTTCAGTTACCGACCCATGGCCCCCATATCTAGAATGGAGTCTAGCGGCCTTCTCCAAGCCCCATAATATGGCTTGGGACAATGCGTCGTCCCCAGCTGAATGGCTTTGAGACCTAGTCTCAGTAGCAGGTGAAACTGGTGTCTCACTCATGTCTAAGTTTGGCATACTGCCCAAAGAGGAAGACTCAGCTCGAACCCCCTACGGCCCCTACTGTGTCTAAGAATACAATGACCGCGAGTTCCACAAGCGCTCATCGTATGTTCAAATTTGTCTACATTATAAAATTTTATGCATCAGTTCCACTATTTATTAGCAGATATTTTATGCTTAAAATTATCAGAAGTTTAGAAATATTTCAGAGGTTTCAGTTTCTAACTAACTTAGTACAGTTTCAGAAAGTACTAACTACAGTGTTTTCAGAAAATTCTATCTAAGTTTAGAAATACTTACAGGACCAATGCCAGAGACTCGGTGCACTACATACTTACTCAAAAATTGATTCAAATTATTACATATTCATAGTACTAGTAAGTGAAAAATGTTACAATATATTTCTTAGTTACATGTATGGATTGCTACATTGAGGAAATGTGATTCATTGTATGAGTAAGCTCTTTGAGAAAGGGGTTATTACGATATATTTGAATATGTGAACAATTACTAATGTAACTTGTGAACTTGTATTTGGTTATTAGGAATTATAAATTATCTTTTTGAATATTTATTTTGAATAAGGTAAGTTAATTTGATGTTTATACGATGAGCTTACTAAGCTTCTTTAGCTTACGTATTTCGTTTACGTTCAATTGTAGTTGTCAAGTTTGCGGACTAACCGAACGGATCGATTGGAAGCTCACAATATCTAACTATTTTGGTAGTTGTTGTTTTATATTTTGGGATGTGGCATGTATATAGGTGTTTTTTTGTGAATATGCAAATGTTATGTTATAATGGTAATTCTAGTGAAATGGTTAGTTTTGAATGTATGTATTTGAAGTGTTTTGGTTTGGTAATTATTAATGCTATAGATTAGGTCATGATGCTTGGTGTGGTAACTTTATGTGCTTGTTTATATTTTCAACAATTTGGCTGATAGTTTGAGCATGAATAGATGATTAATGCCATTTGATTTCCTAGCTAGGATAGTTGAATGAATGATCTTTGATTGTGGTGCCTTTAAATGGCCTATTGGTTAGGCATAGGATGAATGAAATTTTAACATGTAAGTAGTGATTTGAATGTGTTTTTGAACCATGGAAATTAGCTAGTTATGGTATATCTTGTTGTACAAGGAATGGTGCATGAATTTGCTTATATTAGGGGTTAGAAATGGAGCACACGGCCTGGGACACAAGTTGTCACACGGCTTGCAACACAGTTGTGTGACCCAAAACAATTTGTTACACAGTCTAGTACATGACCTGCGAGACAGCCATGTGACCCTATTTTGAATACTGACACGGGCAGATACATGGGCTGGGATATGACCATGTATCTTGAATTTGAATGTTCACATGGTCTGAGCTATACCACACAGCCGTGTGACCTCTATTTTAAAAATTTTCAAGTTTTTCTAAAATTTTCTGATTTGTTTCGATTTGAACCCAGATTGTTCCTAAAACTATTTTTGAGGCACTATAAGCACAATTTTAGGCCCATAAATGTATTTTTACCATGAATTGATTTGATTTTTATACGTTTATAATTTTATTTGTTTAACTATTTTGTGATGAAGTCAAATGTTCTGTTCTGCGTGGTAACTGTAACAACCCATTTTTCAGTGGTGTCGAAAATAGTAGTTTTGAGACCATAAATTTAACGAGTAAGTTCGTATATTTAGTATTTAAATTATACGAGTTAATAATAATTTTTATATTGAATTTTGATTTGATGAATTTTTATTAATTGAATTAATGGTTAGTATAAGTAGTTGTCCCGGAAGTCAACTAGTTTCAAAAAATAAGGAATCGAGACCCTGTTTCTGTAAACTGAGCTCGTAAATCTTTTTATTAAATGTTTACTGAATAATTATTTTGTTATGTGAATGTTTGGTTCAGAAATTTTAATGTTTAGATAGTTAATTAAGGTAAAAGGATTAAATTGTAAAAGGGGTAAATGTAACACCTCAAACCTGACCTAGATGTTATGGCCGAATCCGAGAGTGTTACAAAGAAGGGTTTTGAACCCATTGTTACTTTGATAAAACTTTGTAAAGTTGTTTGATAAATCATCCAAGTTTTATAACCCATATTTTTTATATAACTATTAATGCAAGTGTTATTTAATAAATTCATTTGCCAAAACATAGTTTACAGCGGAAGTCTTAGAAATCATAATATTTTGGAAATCCAGTCGTATTTTTAGAAAATCCTTTGTTTGCATAAAACTATTGTTTTCATAAATCGTTTTGATAAACCACGCAGAATAGAAAATAGTCGAAACCAAAACCAACAGTTAAAACCATACAATCCAGATAGTCCCAAAAATTACAAACTCTGAAATAAATCTAGAATTTTAAATAAAACCATCAATTACTAAGTAAAAATAGTTCTCGGTCGAGTGGTCACCGTAGAGCCTCCGCCGCACCGACTCGCCTAAGCCTGTGGATTACCTGAACAGAATAAACAGACAAATGTGAGTTTTAGTAAATTCAGTGTGTAACCCAACAAAAATAGTTATGAGAGATGTACAAAATTTCATAATCACTCAGGTACAGATTCGGACCTAAGTCCATAATAGATGCAGATGTCAGAATCAAATAACAGAAAAAATACACAGAATCCTACCCCCATCCTCTACACACCATCTCTAACCATCCCATCACACCATGTGGGGTTAAAAACACCCACCCTTCCCTATTCACCATTTAGTGTAAATACGACACATAACAGATAATAAGCAGTCAAGTTGCCAGAAAATAGGCGAGGAGTCACCATTCAGATCATTTCTTGCACATATACCAGTCCCACCCTAAACATAGATACATAAATAACAAATTTAACATGCTTAAATACAAATAACATGCATGCTTTAACAGTACAGTCAGACAAACATACATTTAGTATCCTACTCAGATCAGTCTATCAGAATATTATAGCACACATAATAGGGTTTGGTTAGCCCTTACCGACCCTATGGTAAGCCCATAGTTGAGCGGAATGGCCTGTGCGAACCTAGAGAAAAATTCAAAATTATGGGCCCACATGCGCAGATAGGCCTTATCCGTGTCTCCCACACGGCCTGGCCTATAAACCCCACGTCTGTATGGCCCACTCGCCTAACTTTGCCTAGCCCGTGTTGTGACAGCCCTAATTCGACCCTAGTCGGAATGTGGTTTCAAGACCACAAAACCGAGTCATAAAATTTAGTTAAAATTTTATTTGCATGTCTTATATGTGTGATAGTACTTGTACAAAAATTTGATGTTTTAATTTTATATTAGGAATGTGAATTTTGCTTGAAAGGATCTAGTTGAAAGACTTGGAAAATTATGATAGGTAAATAAGTAAGGACCAAATAGTATTAAAGTGGGAAAGTGTTGTCCTCGCATGTCAAATTAGCCAAACTAAAGCATAGTGGCCGGCCATGCTATGGGTGGAAACATGTCTCCAACATGTTATGCTAGTGATGTATGTTAAGAAAAATAAAATAATGAGCATGGTGATTAAATAATGAAAGGAAGGGTGATGAAAAAAAAATAATAATATGGTCTCATCCATATCCCCTTGTTGCCGTGAATTGAAGAAAGAAAACAAAAAAAAATGTTCATTCTTGAACATCTTTGGCCGAATAGAGGAAAGAAAGGAAGGGGAAAAGCTTGAGAAAATCGGCTATGGTGGTTTGCTAGACTAAGGTATGTTTGATGTTGTCCTTGAGATGCATGCATGTTTTAGTAATTGACTTGAGTTCTAAATAGCCCATGTTCAAATCTTGAATCTTGTTGGTAACATGAGCAATCGGTCATGAGAAAGTGTTTAAGAAATGGTTGTTGTTCATGTTATTTGGATGAGAAATGGTGAGTTTTGTTGTTTCATGTTAAAGTTAGGTGAATGATGATAGAGGAGTGTTTGAACTATAAAAAGAATCGGCTACCTTGTTATGAGCTAGGGCCGAATGTGAGTTTGGTTGTGTTTGAATATTACATGCTTGGTAGAATGGTGGATGAAGGTGCCGAATGTATGTTGGATTGATAGAGTCTCCAAATTGATTTTATGTGTGTATGCATGACCGAATATACGTGGTCACATGAGTAAGGAAATGAGTTATTTGATATGTGGTAAAAGTTAAGTACTAAATCGAAGGTTGCTAAAATTGCCATTTCTTTAGCCGAATATGTGTTTGATCAATGAAGGAATTGTTGAAGAATATAGGTGAACTTGGTGAGAGTATTCGGCTTAGTGTATAAATGATATAAAGATTTTAGGAAATTGTTTTGGTTAGGTGTATGTATGATTAAGTATATTCGGCAATATACTTAAAGTGGGTACATGATATTACATTATAATTATTGAGCTTAAGTATATGGATATGTGTATATGTGGTCATATAATGACATTTTGGTTTGAAAATTTAATGATATGTGATTGCCGAATGTGATAAATAAATTCATGTTATTGGGTTAAATATTGAATACTCTTATTTGTATTATTTAAGCTCAAGAACCTAAAGGAGAGGCGTCCAACAAGGGGAAATCGAAGGTCATCGAGTAGCCGACTCGGAATTATTTTACCCAACATAAAGTAAGTCATTAAGCATATAGTTGGTATTAATTCAAATGGTCATAACGTCTATGTAATGATGCTGAATGGAATGAATAAATATATATATATGCATGTACGTATGTGATGATGAAAGTGTTGAATGAAAAGAAAAGAGGTGAGATGTATTGAGTTGTTGATCTCGGCACTAAATGTGCGGGTATAAACAAGTATGACCATGAGATTGGCGCTAAGAGTGCGGGTTTAAATTGTGCAGCACTAAGTGTGCGAGTTTGACTATGTAGCACTAAGTGTGCGAGTTTGACTATGTAGCACTAAGTGTGCGAGTTGACTATGTAGCACTAACTGTGCGAGTATGATTATGTAGCACTAAGTGTGCGAGTTGATTATATAGCACTGAGTGTGCGGACTTAATAAATATTCTTGAATCATTATGGACACTAAGTGTGCGACACTATTGAGTCGATCACGGATAGCGGATCGGGTAAGTATCTTGAGTTCATGGCTAATAGGTGCTATGTTTATATTTGGAGTTGAGCTTGGTAAGTTGAACCTATGTGACAAATATACTTGAAGTCACGTACATAAGATTTATCGTGGAATGGGTGAAAGGCCGCTTAGTTGTATGATTGTAATGAAAATAAAATGATTTATGAAAATGCCTCGAATATCCTATTGATGAGTATATGGAATGTGAATGCATGATTTGGTATGAGATTGAACCGATAGGTCGGAGGAACTATGGTATGGTTCGGTATGGATGGAGTAACTAGCCTCGTTCCATTTTGTTTCCTCTTGTGGTAATGTTATTAATGGATGGTAGTGTATTGCTTATGACTTACTGAGTTATAAACTCACTCGGTGTTTCCTTGTCACCCATACTAGGTTTCTTGGACTCGTCTCTTTTTGCGTGGTCGGGCCATCATCGAAGTCATCACACCGGATAGCAAGTTTTGGTACTTTCTTCTTAGTTGGCTTAGGAGAACATTTCGGCATGTATAGGCTATTATGTTGTGTTTGAACTTTGGTATGTAATCTTTTAGCCATGCGAAAATGGCATAAATGTTCGGTTGGGTTTGGATTCATACGTTAGGTCGCAAATCTTGATAATTCGACCTTTTTATGCCATACGTCATGGTTGATTATTTTGGTGTTAAAATTCATGATATGGCAATAGTGTAGTAGGGGGAAGTTTGACAATGATTAGCCTTTGGCATGGTTAGTCATGATCATAATTTGTGATATGCATGATGAATTATTAGTTAGATCAAGGAGTAAACACGAAGTGGGCATAGTTGCTTTCGTAACAGATGCTGGCAGCAGCAGTGACATGAGATTGAAAAATCACTAAAAATAGTAGGAGTGGAATTAATTGATGAATAAATTATGTAATCGAAGTTCGATGAGTCTATTTTCATATAGAAGTAACGAAAAGATCATATGGACAGTATGTTAAGAGATAATCAGGTTCTCGTGGGACAGGGCCAGAACGGTTTCTGGATTCCCTTCTCCGACTTTGGAAATTCATTATAAATTAACCAGAGATAATTAGGAGTCATACCATATATTTATAGATTCATCTCTGAGTCTAGTTTCTATAGAAACAAACGGCATCAGTATTGAAGCTCTGTACAGGGAGATATCCAGGTCGTAATGCGCAAAGGTCAGCGTAGTCGACCCCAGTAACATGGGAGACTTTGACTAATAAACTGTACTAATTGGCCCGACCAAAAATTCTAGAAAAAAATATGTAGATGGGAATATGAGTCTAGTTTCAGGGAAAATTCACGGAACTGGATTTCGAGTTCCAGAGCTCAAGATATGATTTTTAAAGCGACTAGTACGCAGATTGACAGCTTGTCTGGAAAAATTTTAATAAGTGGTTTGAAGTCTGTTAACACCTCGTGTTCGACTCCGGCGACGGTCTCGGGTTCGGGGTGTTACATTTGATTGGTATCAGAGCTATGGTTTAGTCGGTTCTAGGACTACCATAGCACGTATGAGTCTAGCTATACATGCCGAATGTTAATGTTTAACTGTGTGATGACTTCTGACGGTTAAAATTTATGTTTTGATTAGTAAATGGACCCCGGTGTAGAAGGAACCTTAGCGGATGACGTTGAGAGCGTATCGGCTGCTCCTGCACAAGGGACACCGCCTATTGAACCTCAGTCATCTGCGAATAATCAAGGTGAGGGGGCTAAACAAGCCTTCTTTACCATGATGAATGAGTGGGTCGCGCAATATGCCCGAACCAATCCGGCTGTCCACCAATTCCCGAATTTGAATAATCCACCCCCGGAGCCAGTAATGCCATCAGTTACTGATCCTGTGAGGCTGAGTAAGCCACCTGTAGACTTGATTAGGAAGCGCGGGGCTGAGGAGTTCAGGGCCATAGTTACTGATGATGCTAAAAGGGCCGAGTTCTGGCTTGATAACACCATTCGGGTGTTTGATGAACTGTCATGCACACCCGATGAATGTCTAAAGTGTGCTATATCCTTGTTGCGGGACTCAGCCTACTATTGGTGGAGGACCCTGATTTCCATAGTCCCAAACGATCGAGTAACTTGGGACTTCTTTCAGACGGAATTTCGAAAGAAACATATTAGTCAACGGTTCATTGATCAAAAGCGTAAGGAATTCTTGGAACTCAAGCAAGGCCGTATGACCGTATCTGAATACGAACATGAATTCGTGAGACTCAGTAGGTATGCCCGGGAGTGTGTAGCTGATGAGGTTGCTATGTGCAAAAGATTCGAAGAAGGATTGAATGAGGATTTAAAGCTACTAATGGGTATTTTGGAAATAAAAGAATTCGTAACACTAGTCGAACGAGCCTGCAAGGCGGAAGAACTTGGAAAGGAGAAGAAGAAGGCTGAATTTGAAGCTAGAGACTATCGTAAAAGATCGACGGGTAAAGCTCCGTTCTCAGCCGTAAAGAAGTTCAGGGAGGACACTAATAAGTCGAGGACGACTGCGGGAATTTCCATCAGAGCAAGACCATCGACGGACTCCCGAGCTACTTCGGTAGCTAGTGTGGGCAATAATCGTCTAGAGAAACCTGAATGTCCCCAATGTGGAAGACGACACATAGGTGAATGTTGGGGTAAGTCTATTAACAGGGCCTGTTACGGATGCGGTTCGAAGGACCACTTCATTAGAGATTGCACGGAGCTTGATGAGAAGAATAAGATTCAAGGTGCAAGACCTAGTGGAGTGACAACTAGAGGTAGACCACCGAGAATTTTAGGAGGTAGGGGTGGTAGTCAGAGAGGGACCTCTGATACGGCTGTTCGAGCTGAGAACCGTACTCCTGCTAGAGCATATGCCATTCGCGCACGAGAGGAGGCATCCTCCCCTGACGTCATCACTGGTACCTTCACTCTCTTTGATACTAATGTGATTGCATTGATTGACCCTGGCTCTACTCATTCATATGTATGTGAAACCTTAGCATCCAGTAAGACTCTACCTGTTGAGTCTACTGAGTTCGTAATTCGGGTGTCAAATCCCTTGGGTCGTTACGTGCTTGTCGACAAAGTGTGTAAGAGATGTCCCCTAGTAATTCGAGGTTCTTGTTTCCCGGTGGACTTGATGCTTTTGCCGTTTGATGAATTTGATGTTATTCTTGGTTTGGATTGGCTGACCGCGCATGATGCGGTTGTAAATTGCAAAAGCAAGACTATTGATTTGAGGTGCGCAAATAACGAGGTAATCCGAGTTGAGTCTACGGATTTGAAGGGGTTGCCAGCTGTAATATCAGCAATGTTGGCCCAGAAATATGTGAGAAAAGGGTGCGAAGCATACCTTGCGTATGTACTTGATGACAAAGAGTTAGAAAAGAAACCCGAATCTGTGCCGGTGGTTTGTGAATACCCGGATGTTTTTCCTGAAGAGTTACCGGGTTTGCCACCTGTTCGGGAGATAGAATTTGGTATTGAGCTTGTACCTGGAACTACGCCAATTTCGATAGCTCCGTATCGTATGGCACTAATCGAGTTAAAGGAGTTGAAAGCTCAGTTGCAAGAATTGACGGATAGAGGTTTCGCTCGACCAAGTTTCTCACCTTGGGGTGCACCAGTATTGTTTGTGAAAAAGAAGGACGGAACCATGAGGTTGTGCATTGACTATCGTCAACTGAATAAAGTGACGATAAAGAACAAATATCCGTTGCCGCGCATCGATGATTTGTTCGACCAACTGAAGGGAGCCACAGTGTTCTCAAAAATAGATTTGAGATCGGGCTATTATCAGTTGCGAATTCGAGATTCGGACATACCCAAAACTGCTTTCAGAACGAGGTACGGTCACTACGAGTTCTTAGTGATGCCGTTTGGGCTCACTAATGCCCCTGCAGTATTTATGGATTTGATGAATCGGATCTTCAGACCATATTTGGATCGGTTCGTAGTTGTGTTCATTGATGACATCTTGGTCTATTCAAGAGATGAGATCGAACATGCTGAACACTTGAGATTAATGTTGCAAGTTTTGCGGGATAAGAAGTTATATGCTAAGTTCAGTAAGTGTGAGTTCTGGTTAAGAGAGGTTAGCTTCTTGGGTCATGTGGTATCCGCATCGGGTATTCGAGTTGACCCGAACAAAATCTCAGCCATACTTAACTGGAAACCTCCGAGAAATATTACTGAGGTTCGGAGCTTTTTGGGACTCGCCGGTTATTACCGACGATTTGTCAAAGGTTTCTCGATGATAGCCACACCAATGACGAAGCTCTTCAAAAGGATGTTAAGTTCGAATGGACGGAGAAATGTCAGAAAGGCTTCGATCAACTGAAAACTTATTTGACTGAAGCTCCAATTTTAGTGCAACCTGAATCAGGCAAAGAGTTTGTCATTTATAGTGACGCATCCCTACTCGGGTTGGGTTGCGTATTGATGCAAGAAGGTCAAGTTGTGGCCTATGCGTCGAGACAATTGAAGCCACACGAGAGAAATTATCCGACCCATGATCTCGAACTAGCTGTCATCGTATTTGCTTTAAAAATATGGCGACATTATTTATTTGGTGAGAAGTGCCATGTATTTTCGGATCACAAAAGTCTCAAATATTTGATGACTCAGCGAGACTTGAATCTGCGACAAAGACGTTGGCTTGAATTGTTGAAAGATTACGAGCTTGTCATTGATTACCACCCGGGAAAGGCTAATGTGGTTGCGGACGCCTTAAGCCAGAAATCACTGTTTGCTTTACGAGCGATGAATGTGCACTTGTCTGTTCTACCCGACAATGTGTTAGTAGCTGAATTAAAAGCCAAACATTGTTGATTCATCAAATTCGTGAAGCCCAGAAAGTTGATGATGAATTGGTTGCAAAACGGGCTGAATGTATTCCGAATATGGAATCCGAATTTCAAATTGATGATGACGATTGTTTGAGGTTCAGAAGTCGGTTGTGTGTTCCAAGAAATTCAGAACTCATTTCGATGATTCTGAACGAAGCTCATTGTAGCCGAATGTCAATTCACCCGGGGAGTACGAAAATGTACAACGATCTAAACGTCAGTTTGGTGCATGGTATGAAACGAGACATCTCTGACTTTGTTTCGAGATGCTTAATATGTCAACAAGTGAAAGCAGAACATCAAGTGCCTTCAGGATTACTTCAGCCGATCATGATACCCGAGTGGAAATGGGATCGAGTCACAATGGACTTTGTGTCCGGACTACCATTGTTAACAAGTAAGAAGGATGCGATTTGGGTTGTTGTTGATAGACTGACTAAGTCGGCTCACTTTATCCCCGTGCGTACGAATTTTTCATTGGATAAACTAGCCGAATTGTATGTCTCTCAGATTGTGAGATTACATGGAGTACCTATTTCTATCGTGTCGGATAGAGATCCATGATTCACCTCGCGATTTTGGAAGAAATTGCAAGAAGCTTTGGGTACCAAGCTGCATTTTAGCACCGCTTTTCATCCCCAAACCGATGGTCAATCCGAGCAGATAATTCAGATACTCGAGGATATGCTGAGATGCTGCATCCTTGAGTTTAGTGGTTCATGGAACGGTATGTACCTTTGATTGAATTCGCTTACAACAATAGTTTTCAATCAAGTATTAAGATGGCACCTTACGAGGCTTTGTACGGTCGTAAATGCCGTACACCATTGTTTTGGACCGAGCTCGGTGAAAGTAAAATTTTCGGAGTTGATTTGATTAAAGATGCCGAACAGAAAGTAAAGGTAATCCGTGAAAGTCTGAAGGCAGCCACAGATCGTCAGAAATCGTATGCGGACTTGAAACGAAAGGACATTGAATATCAGGTGGGAGATAAAGTGTTCCTTAAAGTTTCGCCTTGGAAAAAGGTACTCAGGTTTGGCCGTAAGGGCAAGTTGAGTCCGAGATTCATCGGCCCGTACGAAGTATCCGAACGAGTTGGACCAGTTGCATACCGATTAATTTTGCCCCCTGAGCTTGAAAAGATTCACGACGTCTTTCATGTTTCGATGCTTCGACGCTATCGATCTGATCCATCGCACATAATTAGCCCATCAGAGGTTGAAATTCAAGCCGATATGAGTTATGAAGAAGAACCGATGCGTATCCTAGCTCGTGAAGTGAAGGAGTTGCGAAACAAAAGGGTTCCGTTAGTGAAGGTGTTATGGCTCAAACACGGGATCGAGGAAGCTACTTGGGAAACTGAGAGCTCGATGAAAGAACGATACCCAAACCTATTTACCGGTAAGATTTTCGGGGACGAAAATTTCTTAAGTGGGGAGAATTGTGACAGCCCTAATTCGACCCTAGTCGGAATGTGGTTTCGGGACCACAAAACCGAGTCATAAAATTTAGTTAAAATTTTATTTGCATATCTTATATGTGTGATAGTACTTGTACAAAAATTTGATGTTTTAATTTATATTAGGAATGTGAATTTTGCTTGAAAGGATCTAGTTGAAAGACTTGGAAAATTATGATAGGTAAATAAGTAAGGACCAAATAGTATTAAAGTGGGAAAGTGTTGTCCTTGCATGTCAAATTAGCCAAACTAAAGCATAGTGGCCGGCCATGCTATGGGTGGAAACATGTCTCCAACATGTTATGCTAGTGATGTATGTTAAGAAATAAATATGAGCATGGTGATTAATAATGAAGAAGGGTGATGAAAAAAAATAATAATATGGTCTCATCATATCCCTTGTTGCCGTGAATTGAAGAAGAAAACAAAAAAAAATGTTCATTCTTGAACATCTTTGGCCGAATAGAGGAAAGAAAGGAAGGGGAAAAGCTTGAGAAAATCGGCTATGGTGGTTTGCTAGACTAAGGTATGTTTGATGTTGTCCTTGAGATGCATGCATGTTTTAGTAATTGACTTGAGTTCTAAATAGCCCATGTTCAAATCTTGAATCTTGTTGGTAACATGAGCAATCGGTCATGAGAAAGTGTTTAAGAAATGGTTGTTGTTCATGTTATTTGGATGAGAAATGGTGAGTTTTGTTGTTTCATGTTAAAGTTAGGTGAATGATGATAGAGGAGTGTTTGAACTATAAAAAGAATCGGCTACCTTGTTATGAGCTAGGGCCGAATGTGAGTTTGGTTGTGTTTGAATATTACATGCTTGGTAGAATGGTGGATGAAGGTGCCGAATGTATGTTGGATTGATAGAGTCTCCAAATTGATTTATGTGTGTATGCATGACCGAATATACGTGGTCACATGAGTAAGGAAATGAGTTATTTGATATGTGGTAAAAGTTAAGTACTAAATCGAAGGTTGCTAAAATTGCCATTCTTTAGCCGAATATGTGTTTGATCAATGAAGAATTGTTGAAGAATATAGGTGAACTTGGTGAGAGTATTCGGCTTAGTGTATAATGATATAAAGATTTTAGGAAATTGTTTTGGTTAGGTGTATGTATGATTAAGTATATTCGGCAATATACTTAAAGTGGGTACATGATATTACATTATAATATTGAGCTTAAGTATATGGATATGTGTATATGTGGTCATATAATGACATTTTGGTTTGAAATTTAATGATATGTGATTGCCGAATGTGATAATAAATTCATGTTATTGGGTTAAATATGAATACTCTTATTTGTATTATTTAAGCTCAAGAACCTAAAGGAGAGCGTCCAACAAGGGGAATCGAAGGTCATCGAGTAGCCGACTCGGAATTATTTACCAACATAAAGTAAGTCATTAAGCATATAGTTGGTATTATTCA
This sequence comes from Gossypium hirsutum, assembly GCF_007990345.1. Taxonomy (NCBI): domain Eukaryota; kingdom Viridiplantae; phylum Streptophyta; class Magnoliopsida; order Malvales; family Malvaceae; genus Gossypium; species Gossypium hirsutum. Next base: position 36,290,724 of record NC_053449.1, read on the forward strand.
AATGGTCATAACGTCTATGTAATGATGCTGAATGGAATGAATAAATATATATATGCATGTACGTATGTGATGATGAAAGTGTTGAATGAAAAGAAAAGAGGTGAGATGTATTGAGTTGTTGATCTCGCACTAAATGTGCGGGTATAAACAAGTATGACCATGAGATTGGCGCTAAGAGTGCGGGTTTAAATTGTGCAGCACTAAGTGTGCGAGTTTGACTATGTAGCACTAAGTGTGCGAGTTTGACTATGTAGCACTAAGTGTGCGAGTTGACTATGTAGCACTAACTGTGCGAGTATGATTATGTAGCACTAAGTGTGCGAGTTGATTATAGCACTGAGTGTGCGGACTTAATAAATATCTTGAATCATTATGGACACTAAGTGTGCGACACTATTGAGTCGATCACGGATAGCGGATCGGGTAAGTATCTTGAGTTCATGGCTAATAGGTGCTATGTTTATATTTGGAGTTGAGCTTGGTAAGTTGAACCTATGTGACAAATATACTTGAAGTCACGTACATAAGATTTATCGTGGAATGGGTGAAAGGCCGTTTAGTTGTATGATTATAACGAAAATAAATGATTTATGAAATGCCTCGAATATCCTATTGATGAGTATATGGAATGTGAATGCATGATTTGGTATGAGATTGAACGGATAGGTCGAGGAACTATGGTATGGTTCGGTATGGATGGAGTAACTAGCCTCATTCCATTTTGTTTCCTCTTGTGGTATGTTATTATGGATGGTAGTGTATTGCTTATACTTACTGAGTTATAAACTCATCGGTGTTTCCTTGTCACCCATACTAGGTTTTTGGACTCGTCTCTTTTTGCGTGGTCGGGCCATCATCGAAGTCATCACACCGGATAGCAAGTTTGGTACTTTCTTCTTAGTTGGCTTAGGAGAACATTTCGGCATGTATAGGCTATTATGTTGTGTTTGAACTTGGCTATGTAATCTTTTAGCCATGCGAAAGAAATGGCAAATAAATGTTTCGGTGTGGGTTTGGGATTCATACTTAG